>NC_079227.1:27545336-27910287 GCF_029633865.1 Lampris incognitus | reverse complement strand
GATAACAGAATTCTCATGGAATTATAAAATATATGAAGAATATGATGAGGAGGATGCCAAGTAGTGTCCAGACACCACCAAACAGCCCAGGACCCAAGCCACGTGACCAGCATCACCATATTAAAAAAAAAAAGTCACACATGTTAGTGAGAGAAGGATATAAGGTTAAAACAGGATAACAAAATTACATGGATTTATAAGATATATAAAAAGAAAATGTGATGGGGGATGCCAAGCAGTGTCCAGGTGGTAACCACCATCACCATGGAGAACTGGGAGGAGGACAGACTGCATGTGTACTCAAGGGAGACTCACATCACACCACTCACATACACAGAAGAAGAGAAAGGAGAAGATGTCATTCAGAGAGAGAGAAAATACATATGTGAGAAGAGAACAGTTTGCAATAGTCAATAACCTATACTCTATAATCTCGTCAGCAGAACAGTGCTTGGTAAATTTGTTGAGACAGAAACCAACTTGCCATGCAGTACAGGTTGTGAAGCACTCAACTTAAAGGCAACTAATTGTAGGCCAAGGCAAAAAGATGAGTTTTAAATTTGGATTTAAAAGACTCAACAGACTCTGATTGTCTGATGGCAGCAGGCAGGTTACTTTATAAGAATGAGGCCCGATAGGAAAAGGCTCTGCCACCAGCTGACTTCTTTTTAACTCTGGGTACACACAGGAGCCCTGTATTTTGAGAAAGCTCGAGATGAATGTATGGTTTAAGGAGATCAGACAAGTATGATGGGGCAAGCCCATTTAGGATTTTATAAGTCAGCAGATGAACCTTGAAGTCTGATCTAACATGGATAGGAAGCCAATTAAGGAGGGCAAGAATTGGTGTAATATGGTCAAATTTTCTTGTTTTAGTTAAGATTCTAGCTGCAGCATTTTGAACCATCTGAAGACTTTTAGTATTAGCATGTTGCAGACCTGAAAACAGAACATTACAATAATCAAGTCTTGATGAAACAAATGCATGTATTAGACTCTCTGCATCAGCCATAGACAGGAAAGATAGAATTTTAGCTATGTTACCTAAGTGGGGAAAAAAGGCAGTCTTGGTGATTTCTTCAATGTGCTTATCAAAGAAAAGGCTGGGATCAAACCTAATGCCAAAATTTTTGGATGTCATACTTTGTGAAATCACAGAGTTGTCGATTGTTATTGCTACTTGATCAAATTGGTGTCTGTGTCTAGCAGGGCCAATGAATTTAAAAGCAGGAAATTTAGTGACATCCAATTTCTCACAGCAGCCAAGCAGGTATCTAAATTAGTACTTTGAGTATGACCATCAGCCCTTACAGGCACATACATCTGAGTATCATCCACATAGCAATGGAAATTTATTCCATGACTACGTATAATTTGGCCAAGAGGTGAACTATAAAGAAAGAAAAATAGAGGGCCAAGAACTGAGCCCTGGGGTATGCCATATTTAACGTCAGAGAAAGTTGTTGTAATATTGTTATAGCAGACACAATGTTTTCTTCCAGATAAGTAGGACTTGAGCAAAGAGAGAGATAAGCCAGAGACACCCAAATTACAATGTATTCTGTCTAATAGTGATAAATGATGTCAAAGGCTGCACTGAGCTCTAGTAATAGAAGCACAGAAGTGGAATCAGAGTCCGTAGATAGTAGAGGATCATTCACCACTTTGGTCAGAGCAGTTTCGGTGGAGTGACAGGCCCTGAAAGCTGACTGAAAAGGTTCATATAGATAGTTTTCTTCTATATAGGTCGAAAGTTGTTGATACACAACTCTATCTAGTACTTTACAAAAGAATGGAAGATTAGAGACTGGTCAGTAGTTATTAAGAGACCCTGGATTTAGGTGCGGTTTTTTAAGTAGAGGTGTAACCACAGCTGTCTTAATACTGCTGGGAACAGTGCCAGTAGCAAGTGATAAATTAACAATGTCTAGCATTGTAGGTCCCAGAAAAGACCAAAGGTCTTTAAAAAGTTTTGCTGGTAAAGGGTCAAATAGACAAGTAATTGATTTAGAAGCTTACACAAGCTTAGTCAAATTATCAAGAGAGATAGTCTCAAAAGCTGTAATAACAGGGACTCTCAGTGACTCGTATAGATATACATTTGGTAATACCAGATCTGCAGGAGTAGCTGGAGTTGAAGAAGTAATTTTTTTTATGATTTCATCAACCTTTTGCAGAAAAGTATAGAAACTCAGGGGCTGTGAATGATGAGCAGCTAACAGATGGCTCCTTTTTAATAAATGTAGGTACAGTGTCAAAGAGAAATCTGGGGTTATGTTTATTAATATTGATCAAGCGAGAGAGATACACTGCTTTTGCAGCAGATAAAGCATGCTTGTATTTCAATAAACACTCATGCCAAGATAGATATTTACATTCCAGTTTCCTGCAGGCCCACTTAAGAGCACATGTCTCATCATTAAACCAGGGTGTAGGCCTCTTTAGTCGCCTAGCTCTGGTAGTGAGAGGTGCAACTGAATCGAGGAGACTAGAGAGGGCCACATTTAAGTCTGTAGTGAAATGTTCAACAGTCAGTCTCTACAGTGAAAGAAGCCAAGACTTCAGGCAGCTGCTGGCCAAATGCAAGTACAGTGGACAGACCAATGTGGCAAGTGGCAATTACATCTGTGCCGACATTAAATGGACAGGCAAATCAATTTTTTTCTTTTTTTTTCTCCTCCCAATTTAGTGGCCAATCAATCCCTATTTTTAGTTCAAACACCCACCCTCATACTGCATGCGTTCGCCAATTGCATCTCTCTGGCCGGCAGTCTCGAAGGAGACGCCTCCCCACTTTCGTGACAAGGCGAATCCAGGCCGAAGCACTGCTTTTTCCCACACACACAGAGACTCATTTATGTGACGAACACAAGCTGACTCCGCCCCCCTCCCGAAGACAGCGTTGCCAATTATTGCTGCTTCATCGAGTCCGGCCATAGTCGGATCTGACAAGACCGGGGCGCGAACCCAGGTCCCCAGTCGGCAACTGCATTACACAAAGCCGATGCTTAGACCGCTACACCACCGCGGACATAAGGCAAATCAAATTTGGTGAGAAAATGATCTGACACAGCAGATGTGGTTGGCAAGACATTCAGATCAGAAACAGCCAAATCAAGGGTGTTACCGCTGCAATGAGTCAACTCTTGAACAAACTGAGCAAACCCAAAAGTATCGACAAGTGCCAGAAAGGCTTTACTTAGAGGATCCACCAGCCTTATTCAGATGAATATTGAAATCACCTAAAATTAGAATCTCATCAGAATGAGTAATAAGACCTGAGACAAATTCTCCAAATTCCTCAAGAAATTGTGTGTAAGAGCCAGGAGGTCGATAGAGTATCACAATCTGGACTGAGCCGAGTCTATTCGTGGCAGAGGGAGATAGACTTAAAAAAGATTGGAATTTATATTCAAGTTTAGAAGTTAAATTGAAAATAGACATATATTAAGGCAACACCCCCCCTTGTTTGTTTACCTGAGCTACATGGGCATAAGTATAGTCAGGTGAGGAAGCTTCATTTAAGGGAAGGAAAATATTTGGTTTCAGCCGTGTTTCACATAAACCCAATCATATCGAAACTATGGTCAAGAATCAGATCATTTATTAGTAAAGCTTTGGTAGACAATGATCTGATATTTATGAAACCAAATTTAAACATCTTGTTGAAGTGATCAGTAGTAGGCAGAACTTTAGAGCTACCAATAGATGAAATATTATAATTGGAATGATACACCTTGTATTATTAGTTGGCAATTTTGATGACCTATGCTTTGGACGATATGTGGTCACACTTTTGATAACATTAGATGTTTGATTCTGTAGTTTATTAGATACTTTGTTGCACATTTCACCACCACCAATGGTAGGAGTGATTATTAGATTATTGTGAATTTAGGAGAGGAGAGCTTGGGAGCAATACAACAGGTTAAGGAGACGGTATCAACGTTATAGACCAAGCTGTCAATTTATACTATGAGAAATTCCCTGACTAAACATATTGACTAAACTAGCTGACTCCACATCTGTACTAGGTTTAAACCTAGCAGGCTCTTTAATCACCTGCAACCTGTCCTCAACTAAAAATCAAACAATTGTCATTTAATTTCATTTTACTGCAGACAACAGTTGTTACATGTACACATTGCATTGCAATGATGTAAAAATAGTTCTTAATCATCTAAATATTTTAGAAATAACCTTTGCCTGTGCTTAGCCACGTAGGGTAACACATCACATCATGTCCAACATAGCATGAACTAGTAATGTAGACCTTGACCTTGTCACAGTAGGATTCGTACTCCTCAGTCGTTGGTTTTAGCTAACACTATTAGCCTGTTGTGATTAAACATGAAACACACAAGAGAAAAAGGCTTTTCTGCTGTCACTGCCACTAAGACCAAGTACCCCACCCGAATAGATACAGAGCCAGATCTGCGGCTTATGCTGACTGCACTTACAACTGACATTCCAAGGCTATGCCTATCCAAACAGGCTCATCCGTCTCACTGAAATGGTATGTTGTTGTTGTTATTATTATTATTATTAGTAGTAGTAGTAGTAGTATTAGAATTAGTCAGGTGGACCTACATTGGCAAGACAATAATAATAATAATGATTCTATTTATATAACACTTTTCCAAAACAATGGCTCTTTCATTGTGGCATTGTTGGTATCTGCAGTG
Source organism: Lampris incognitus (assembly GCF_029633865.1). Taxonomy (NCBI): domain Eukaryota; kingdom Metazoa; phylum Chordata; class Actinopteri; order Lampriformes; family Lampridae; genus Lampris; species Lampris incognitus. The sequence continues at coordinate 27,905,602 of NC_079227.1, read as the reverse complement.
GGGAGTGGTACTTAGGATATTTGGTTTGGTACATAGTCTGAAAAGTTTGGGAACCTCTGCACTAGCCAAAATTATAATCTTCATAATTATCATAAAATAAGCAGTTGCAAATTAAATGACTCTTACGGTACTAATACTTATAACAATACTAAAACTAATTCATCTAATTCCTTGTTCACTTATGGTCTTCGTTTATGCTCTGCTGTGACAACACTTCCTGTACTCTAACCCAGTGTTTCCCAACCCAGTCCTCAAGGAACACCTATCCTGCAGATTTTCTTTGCAACCCTGAATAGGTACCTGTTTGTAGTTATTCAACCAATCAGCAATGAATTATGTCAGATGTTGCACACCTTGCGTAATTAAGTGCTGTGAGATGATTGGTTGAGTAAGCACAAGCAGGGCTACCTATGCAGGGTTACAATGAAAATCTGCAGGATAGGGGTTCCTTGAGGAATGGGTTGGGAAACGCTGCTCTAACCTACGACTACCACTTTCGGCTGCTCCCGTTAGGGGTCACCACAACGGATCATACGTTTCCATTTCTTCCTGTCCTCTACATCTTCCTCTGTCACACCAGCCACCTGCATGTCCTCTCTCACCACATCCATAAACCTCCTCTTTGGCCTTCCTCTTTTCCTCCTCCCTGGCAGCTCCATATTCAGCATCCTTCTCCCAATATACCCAGCGTCTCTCCTCCACACATGTCCAAGCCATCTCAATCTTACCTCTCTTGCTTTGTCTCCAAACCGTCCAACCTGAGCTGTCCCTCTAATATAACCGTTCCTAATCCTGTCCTTCCTCATCACTCCCAATGAAAATCATAGCATCTTCAACTCTGCCACCTCCAGCTCCACCTCCTGTCTTTTCGTCAGTGCCACTGTCTCCAAACCATATAACATAGCTGGTCTCACTACCATCTTGTAAACCTTCCCTTTAACTCTTGCTGGTACCCTTCTGTCACAAATCACTCCTGACACTCTTCTCCACCCACTCCACCCTGCCTGCACTCTCTTCTTCACTCCCCGTTACTTTGGACAGTTGACCCCAAGTACTCTAATACCAATACTAATTCCACTAATTCTTAGTTCAAGTGTGTTCTCAGCGTATTCTCTAATGTGACAACACTTCCTGTACTATATCTAATTCTAGTACTAATACCAATGCTAGTACTACCATAACCCACAGCCTCTCGTGTGAATGGCAGGCATGAGTGCCCACCTACTTTGGACTCAAACAATTTTGTAATGCTCAATACACCCACCAACTCAGTTGCTTTTAATTACTATCAACTTATTTTCCTTATTTCCATGGATCTGGCCATGATAATCCACTCCACATCAGACGGATTATATGTTGAGGGGGCGGCTTTTATTTCCCCCATCGCTCTTATCCTCCCACCATCCTTCTCCCATGCCTCTCTCAGAGCTGTAACCTGGGTCGCCAGCTGTGCGGGGGAGCCCCGGAGTGTATTTATGGTGGGCTGCACTTTATCACACACAACTGTATGACTGCCAGCATTACTCTGAACGTACTCCAGTCCCACCGCCGCTGGCCCTGTTTTCTTTTTTCTTTTTCTTTTTTTTGTGATGGTGTGATCCCCTCCACCACTGCTGCTTCTTCCTCTCCAGCTGGTGCCCTCCTGGTGGAGATGGTGAGGTGAACTGTTAATGGTTCGTATTCTGCACACAGCGGTGCCCGCTGCTGCTGCCTGGCATGCCTTTCAATAGAGTTTCACAGAAAACCTACTTAAAGTAAAAGGGGAAAAGAGAAGCGTTTTACAAGCAGATTTAATTTCTTTATATAAATGAGATATAAAGAAAATTATATAAATGAGAAAATTATATAAATATATTTTCTTCATATAAATGAGATGTAAAGAAGATTTAATTTCTTTATATAAATGAGATATCTCCCTGTGATGGCCTGGCAGCCTGTCCAGGGTGTCTCCCCGCCTGCCGCCCAGTGACTGCTGGGATAGGAGGCTCCAGCATCCCCGCCACCCTGAGAGCAGGATAAGCGGTTCGGATAATGCATGGATGGATATAAATGAGGTATATCATTTAGAGATATATTAGATTGGGAATGAAATTTAAACACTAATATTTTCTAACATCACATGTTTAGTTTAGTCATCATGTGTTTTGTACTGTCTCTACTGACAAAGTATAAAACGTTGAATTCATTCTTTTTCTTTTTAAAAGAGCTCCCCCTGTAGTGCAGTTTGTCTCAGCCGAGCTTTTTTCTGATATACATGATGTCATCAGACATTCATTTACATACAGCCGATCAGCTCAAATCATCATAACATGAAGCCCCGCCCACCATTGACACTAAAACGTCAAATCATGAATATTGATTAGGACTAGACCACGCCCTCACAGTTCTTGAGACAATTGACAACAATTGTAGATAAAGGTATAAAAGCACAATATTAGTCGTTCAAATTTTTTAAAAAAATGTTGCTGAATGTTTTATTGTGCCGACTTCAAGGTTTTTAGACGAGAAAAGCTAAATGTGATTACTGATGTCACCAAGGGGCGTCCTGACGGACGACCTAGGTGAGGTGAGGTGTTCAGTCCAACTTTAACCTTTGTGTAGCTACTGTTTGGGTCAAAATGAGTCAACCATAAATATTGGTAATATTATTCAAAATGGTGATGAAGATAAGCTATATTGGGTATTTTTAAATAAATTTGACAACTGTATTGCCATAAAATGCAAAGGTGGACTGAGCCAATGTGACCGATGAACCGTACATCCATTGTTGATTAGCGAGCAGAACGTATGACACCACAATGCTGTTTTGGTCATTGAACTTACTACAAAACACTGGCATATCTGTTGTTAGTACTTCTATCTGTCTTTTGTTATGTTGCTGGTATTTTTATATGGCACCCAGATTCCCCTCTCCCACCATATTGGGCCCAGTGGCAGCTTAAATCTGTCCTCCATCCACCAAGGGTCTGGAGATGAGCTGGTTTCTTTTCCACCCCAACCTCTTGTCACCAGGCGGGCAAAAATAAAATGACTTTCCCCCCTCTCGTTTGGGGTCCCAGAGTCTCTCCATAGCCCATAAAGACAGACAGATCTCTCCTCCTCTGCCTCCCTCCTCGCATATCAGGAGATTTGACATCTTCCGCTGGTGAAGAGCTTTATGCGAGGCGACAGCTCCTCACACTTCAGTGTTCGGATCACCTCAAGTAGCTCAGATATCGGGGAAAAAAATGAGCACACTTCTCGACGGAGCGACCAGCTGTAGATTGACTGAGGGTATCTGCAGGCCCCCCGTGCCCCTATCCTCCTTTTTCTCTGACAAAACAGGCCTGCTGGTAGTTTTCTGCATATAAGAGAGGCCGGAGTCTGGAATCACATCACAGAGGATTGCTGGCTACAGACGGAGGAAGAGGGTGGGGTGGTGGTGGTGGTGGGGCGAGCACTTTGAAGCCATCGGAGGTGATGTCAAGTTTGCTTAGACTCAAGGACGGTGTTTGAATATGCTGGCCACTAATATGGCACCAGTATCTCTGTCCTCATCTCTGTTTTCTGTCACTATGTACAATCCGGGCCTGTCTGGGCTCCTGACAATGTCCTTTCACATCATGTTATTGCACACTCGGAGCTCCAGTCAGCAAGCCATCACTCAGCCTCTTTGTCTGGAAGTCAGGCCCGTTTTTGCCATTAATACCCTGTGTGTCTGTTTAAAAAGTAATGGGGAATGAATGGGCTATTTTCCTTCAGCGAGATCATTTTTGCAGCGGAGGTGTGACAGCGCTCACCGATCACCTCGTTTGCACAGTGATGTTAATTCTCCAGCATCTTTCATGTGGCCATCACAGCATGGAAAAGAAGAAAGAAAACCAAAACAACGAAAAGCCCAAACCAGCTGCACAACACTTTTCTATATCCACGGGCGTGTAATCGAGGGTTTATTCCAAATATCCATCATATATATACGTCAGAGCTGCACAACATAGGTGTCCCACCATTCCTCCATAACATTTTCTTGAGAATGTACCTAAATAGGATTTTCCCCCCGTCGATTTGTTCGTTGTGTTGCATCAGCATATTCAGCATACCCTTTCGCCATTGCCCGAATGTGATAAGATAATGTAGTTTACATATCTCACGACAATTATATTTGAGTTATATTTCTGCCGTGTGCTCTTTTATGTGAGAGTCTCACATCTCGAAGTATCTCCGAGGTGAAAATAACTTGTCATGTTGTGAAGCTCAGCCTTAATGAGCGCCGCTCATCGCCACAACGTTTCACCGAGGAGCATTAGATAGCCGATAATTGATTCCTCTCGCAGCGCACATATACACCACGGTAGCCCGGAAGAGAGATTCCCGTCCTAGAGTTCCAACATTTTCCAGTTTATTGGGTGAGAATATCCCACTTGTTTGCATCTGCCAATCTGCCGTCATGTCACGGCCGCAGTTCACCCAGACACAGCCCTCCGGTGTCTTCAGCAGACTCTTCTGGCCCTGTCAAGTCCTCCTTCAATCTCGGCGTGTGAGCAGTCGTGTGGAGGTTGACATGATTGCCTTTAAGCAGCCCCTCTTAGCCAGTGACACACAGCTGCAGCCAGGCACCTCCTCTGACAGTAAGAGCACCATGATGGATTGCTTTGCCAAAACTGCTGATCAAAGACGGGTCGAAGTTCAGATCTGTAGCCGGCTGCACTAAGCATGTGCAATCACCAGAGATGGTGTTGGCTGTCCAAACACAGGCACAGTCTAGGACCCGAATTGCTGTTCTGCCATTAAAAGACCGAGCTCAGGGTGATCTAATTGCGACGCAATTATGCCATTCATTTCTGTAATTCACTGAGCATGACTTAATAGATATCTACGTGTCTAAATAAACCATAGCCATTAGGTCTCCGGGGTTTGACGCAGAGGCGGGCTTGATGCTGGCCCTTTTACCACATATATATGTGTAAGAGAGAGAGAGCGATACTCATACATAGACAAGAACATGGTAGATAGAGAGCTAGATAGATGGATGATTTTTTTAAATTTTAAAACAGCTCTTTATTAAACAGGAAAACAAAATGTAACAACGACACATCTTTTGACAATATAAACAAAATCACTCTTTTACCTTAACACATCCACACACACAAAAAAGAGTTCATCTTCCTTTTTTTTGGAATTGTAAACCAAATTTAGTTTTAACCAGAAACAGACTTTAACATCTTTTTAACAATATGAACAAAGTCACTCCTTCTCAGTAACCTGTCCAATAAAGACTTATTTTCCATCACAAAACCAATTCACATATGAGAGAGAGAGAGGAGAGAGAGAGATACTAAATAGATAGAGAAGGACATGATGGATGGATGGATGGATGGATGGATGGATAGAGAGATAGAGAGATAGGTGATTTTGGCTGTACTTGCTCTTCTGCTAGTGCAGACATACACATGTTAATACACATAAAACGCCATCTTCCCCCTCGTCGGGCTGCAGAGGCGCTCTGCTGAAAAGAGCAGATATTTAAAAGTTTCTGACATGTGTCACACTGCCATTGAGACAGTGCTGCTGATTTAGACGGAGCTGACAGCATCCCAGCCACTGAAGATGGCTCCAGGACATACCAAGTTTGGTACGTGTCAGCTCTCATTGTTGTCAGGGTACTTCCTCAGTGAAGTCTGCATATGTAAACAGTGTCATTAAAAAGAAACAAAATGTACAAGAAGCAGCTCGGGCGGAACGAGACGGGGAAATATTATCGATGCTGTCTCTTGCTCCCGTTAAAGCTCTGGCTGCGGGAGGGTGAAATCGTCCCTTGATCTAGAAAAGGGGAATATATTCTGCAGCGACGAGTCGTACACGCCGGCTGATCAGTGAAAGCCATTCGATGACATCTGTGGAGGAGAGAGAGAGAGAGAGAGAGAGAGAGAGAGAGAGAGAGAGAGAGAGAGAGAGAGAGAGAGAGAGAGAGAGAGAGAGAGAGAGAGAGAGAGAGAGAGAGAGAGAGAGAGAGAGAGAGAGAGAGAGAGAGAGAGAGAGAGAGAGAGAGAGAGAGAGAGAGAGAGAGAGAGAGAGAGAGAGAGAGAGCCCTTTCATAGGTCTTGGAGTGGTTCTGTAAGATGACTTCATTTAGGAGGAAATGGAGAAGAGCAAAGTATCTCTTTCTGAAGATTTTAGCTGGCGTGGGCGAGCCTTATTTCAGGGCTAGTTTCAAATTACCACTAATTTATCATTGAGAGGGAAGATGGTGTATAATTGGCTTGTCAGTCTACTTTAGGCAAAGCCAGCGTTCCTTGGGAAGGAGGATGGACTTCATGGCCAAGCGGACAACAGCCAGTCGATAATGTGGCAATTATTGTTAATAATAATGCTAACGTCAATTATATCCCAATGGCCCTCGCACTCAAAAACAGCATCTTTTTTTTCCCTCCCCTTTTTCTCCCCAATTGTATCTGGCCAATTACCCCACTCTTCCAAGCTGTCCTGGTCACTGCTCCACCCCCTCTGCCGATCCAGGGAGGGCTAGAGACTACCACATGCCTCCTCCTATACATGTGGAGTCGCCAGCCGCTTCTTTTCACCTGACAGTGAGCAGTTTCACCAGGGGGGGTGTAGCGTGTGGGAGAATTACGCTATTCCCCCCAGTTGCCTCCCCCCCGAACAGGCGCCTCGACCAACCAGAGGAGGTGCTATTGCAGCGACCAGGACACATACCCACATCCGGCTCCCCACCCATATTGGTGGGCAATGGAACAGACCGCCACGCCACTCGGACGCCCCCGGCATTGCATCTTCTAGATGTGTGGCCCATATTGAGCCGTGGGGCAGATTTGGTTGGTTTTATCTCCATACTGCCAACAGACACATGTATGGCGATGCTTTAACATCAGGCTTGACAACAAGATGGGTCGGTCATTCGCTATATTTAGTTGTGGATTTCGTTCGCTTTTCTACTGACTTTTGAAAGTCGTCTTTTTTTACTAAAGCGTTACCCATATTTTAAAGGCGAACATAAAAGTATAAAACCACTTTTAATCAAAATTATATCACTTTTATGTTACTAGCTATATAAAAATGGCTTCGACTCATAAAAAAAATGTGAGTAATTTAATGACAGTGGTGGTTGAATACAGTATATCAAATGTTCCTGATGGCCTTGGGAGGGTCAAGCCCAGTTTAATATATAGAGTAGACTGTGATGGCTGAAGGTCAGTCGGCTCCTTCTACATAATGCATGAATCTTGTAACTCTTTCTGACTCCAATCTTCTGAACCTGAACCTTGGGATGAAAATTTTACTAAGTAAATCAGCAGGGATGCTGGCATTTCTATTAACCTCCAATGTGCGACTGACAGAAACATGAATCACGGTAAATAATATCTTGCAAATTATAAATCATGTTTACAGCCTGGGCAGAGAAATAACGCTGTGGCATACTGCCATCTGTTTGTCGTTATGGCTAATTTCTTATCGTGGAGGTGCAGCATCATGTAGTTAAAGTGAGGCGTTCTCATGCCGGACGTCCACAGGGATGCTATGGTGCAGAGCATTCATTACATTACTACAAAAGAAAACTAACTTTCCTAAATGTCCTTATTGCAGAACTTTGATTATTTACCTATTTTACAGGATTTCCTACTAGTTTATTAAAGGGCTACCAGAAATAACCAACTGTACAACTTTTTTTCATGCAAATTTACATCCACAATTCCTATTTATAAAATCTTTTCCCATGTATTCAACTTTTTTTTATAAATGCTAATGTCAAAACTTAATTGAAAATAACTCTTTTTCAACCTGTCAAGCTAAAATTTAACATTTGTAAATGCACCATCCTGCCTTTTATTTGATGTGATATTTTGCCATCTATGTGAAATTAGCACAATGGGCAGTCACTTTAAGTAACATTAAAATGAATACCCGGGCGTCCGGGTAGTGTAGCTGTCCACTTCAAGCAATTAATTAATTAATTAAGGCCCTAGGTTCGAACCGCGGGGTTGTCCAACCTTTGGGGTCATCCCAGGCCGTCCTCTGTGTGGAGTTTGCATGTTCTCATCATGTCTGCGGTGGGTTTCTCCGGGTGCTCCGGTTTCCCCCACCATCCAAAAAAAAAAAAAAAGACATGCATGTGAGGGTTAATACTCCTGTGTGTGCCTCTGAGCAAGGCAGTGGAAAGAAGAACTGGAGTTGGTCCCTGGGCTGCACGGCGGCTGCCCACTGCTCATAGCTACACAGCTAGGATGGGTTAAATGCAGACCATAATTTCCCTATGGGGATCAATAAAGTACCCCCCCAAAAAAAAGAAAATTAAATATGATGTTGGCATTTTTTGTATTGTTGGAGAGGTGGTTTGCTATTGATACACAATATTTCATATTTACACATAAATAGCCGAAAGGTAGGATTTATGTATGTGCAAAGTGAGACAAAAGGAAAGAAAATGTTGACCTTTAGCGGGGACAGAAAGGGTTGCACGGTGCCCTACGGGCCGGGGGCCTGCGTGCAACATGGACGAGGGGCTTATCTTTTGCCATTTATTTGCTGTTTTAACCGGTCGAAACACGGAGAGCCAGAATGGACGGCTCGCGGGCGGGAACCACAAGAGGTGATATGTGGCGAGGGCCACCTCACCGCCATTATAAAGACCAAAAGGGGGGAGTTTATAAAATGTTTTCCTCAATTTAGAGTCATATTCCTTGAAATCAGGAAATGGCCGCACTCGCGGGTCTCCGCCTGATTTTAAAGCTTTGGCGTAAACATGTGGGTTTCTGCTGCCCCTACTCATTACTGTATCAAAGGGTAAACTAATGCAAAATGTATGTGGCCCTCGGCACAAAAGATGGCGGTACAGCCTGGCAGAGAGGATCTGTGTTCTGAAAGCTTCAAACATCTGTGTAAACACATGGCCTCTTTCCAACCATGTAGACAATGTTCTCGTAGCCTTCAGATAGATGTCCAAGGCAATATACCTTACCCCGAGGCCACGCCGGCATTGCTGCGAACATCTAAAAACCTGGAGCTTGGAGCGATAACCTCGTCCAGTATCCGGCGCCGTATCCAGCCTTCCTTGTAAGGATTCAGCCCCGTGCACGGCGTTTATTTGATGCTCTGCTGTTACAGACGTTGTCGAGACATATTAAGTATTGCAAAGGTCTGTGGACTTCTGCTAATCCGAGGGAAAACAATGCAGCGGAGCACCCTCTCCCCCTTTTGTTGTGTTCTTTAATTCTGTTAATAGCCCAAGGTAAAGATTTATCTGCTGTTGTCAATTTGCCTCAGTTTCAATATAAAGCACCAAGGTCACTTTTTCCTTTGCCTGGCCCACAGGATTAAATTGTCATGTCCCCCTAATAGGCAGCACAGGGAATCATTAGTCCAGCTCAGCTGCCTGACTGATAGGCGTTTCAGTCCAATCATGGGAGTGGACCGCCACAGGCCAGCCGGTATTGACACTGTGTCAGGACGGAGAGGGGACGCCTTAATCAGCCGGCACACTCTCAACATTGATTTGACAAGCTGGCGTAATGACCCCCTTGTTTTGGTAAAGGATCGCTGTTTATCCGGGCTGGCATTGATGCACTTTGGAGTGCCGCGTTGTCATGGAAACCATTATCAGCGAGCCCATAGCCCGCCTAGCTTGCGTGGTAATTTTAGCAGCGGGCAAATCGCACGCTCACGTCCACGTGTGTGTGGGAACGTGCACTCGCATGACGCGCGCTATCCTTTGCGACTTTTTAGAAATCCCGGTGACCGCCGACGACGCAGCCTACACCCTTCCCTCTTCTGTCGGCGCGCCGCACCACGTAGGAATTTAGTCGGGCCGTAGTTATTAAGACATTAATTTTTTTCTAACATCATTTATTGCTTGAATATTCATGCCTTTTTTTTTACTATCTCTACTGAAAACAACAAAAACTATAAAAAGTAAAAGCTCCTCCTTGTTCAGCATCTTTTAGCCCACCTTTTTTCGGATACTCCTGATGTCGTCAGACACACTCATTTACATACAGCCAATCAGATCAGATTATCGAAATATGAAGCCCCGCCCACCCTTGCCACCAATCCTTGTTTGTACACGTCACTCAAAGGTCAACTCATGAATATTAAGGAGACAATAAAGAAGTCATGGATTAAAGGTATTAAAAGAACAATATTAGTCGTGTACAAATTAGAAAATGGTTTACTAGATAACACTGTGTTCAGGGTTTTGGGACATGAGAAAAGTTATTATTAATGCTGCAGATGCAGACATGGGCCATGACACCAGCGCGTGGTTACACACTATGATAGAATAAGATACAATGCAACTTTATCGTCAGGTTGCACCGAAATTCATTTTGCATCCTTAGGCGGTTATGTCCAAGAGATTAGCACACATTAAACATACCCATGTGACACTTATAGACGTACAAAACGCATCAGTCATGACGAACATATCACATTATGTCCTCTGGATTCAGACCTCAGTTGGCAGCATGCTGGTTTTCATTTGGCAACAGGATAGACTGATGCATGAGAGAATTCTCCAGCCTGTTGTATTTATATTGAGGGACTCTGAGTTGCCTATTGGAGGGTAGATGTTGGCCTTCTGTTTAAAACATGCGAGGAGTCAGAAGAGATGCTGTTAGCAAGTCTGAGCATGCTCTTTTACCGTGAGTTGCTTGAAAGGAGCGTGTCACAGGTCGACTAATAATCTGTGCACAAATGTGGATTTGATCGTTAAGTTTTTTCACAGATGGGCTGCTGAGGCAGGCCGTACTGCAGTACATCACGACTCTCCCAATGACCGATTTAAAAAACAGAAAAATAATCTGGCCACTGGCTCCAAAACATCTACCAAGAAAGTAAAAACTATTTGTGTGTAGCCTTTTTTTTTTCTTTTTTTTCGTCAGTCCACTCCACCTCACTTAACAGTTGATGCAGCTAGCGAGCAGCGGTGTTTCAGTCATGGCCCCCATTTTTATCTCGGTGTGCCTGTTTAGTATGTAGGGTACGAGGCCGCAGGCAGGAGGATAAGTGCAATCAACAGCTCCTCTGGTTGCTCCGTGTTGTGGCAAGGTGTCAGACAGTAAATATTATTGGCATGCTGACAGGTTTCCTGCCGCGTCACGGCGTGTAAAAATCGTTAATAAGCAACATGACGGGACCATTACATCCCCGAGGTGCGAATGTGGAGGGTGTTTTTATCAGCCATTAACCAGAGGGTGCACCGAGGTGTCCCATGTCAGATGATTTGTCTGGTAAACGCGTAGCGCCTCAGTGTCAAAAAGCAGAAGATGCAGCTTTATATAGTGCAGCTTAGTCTCTGTGTGTAAGTGTAAGGAGCGCAAGCTGTGGTCTGGACTTTAAATACTGCCTATGTATTGTAAGCATCCCATTACAGTATTTTTTTGGATAGTAGGGATACACTGATAGCACTTTTTCACCGCCGATACCGATTCCAGGAACAAAATGTTTTAGCTATCTGCTGGTGCTGACTACCAATCTGATCCATTACTTCTGTCGAATAGTGCAGACTCATAGTTTGGGTCATCTGGCAAAATAAATGATATAATCAGTTGTTGTTTTTTTTCATCATTAGAGAAATACAGGCTGCCACGTGTCAAAAATGGAGTAAATAATTTTGCATTCTTTTTTTTTGGACCCCCCCCCCCTTTCTTTTTTTTCTCCCCAGTTGTACTTGGCCAACTACACCACTCTTCCGAGCCGTCTCGGTTGCTGCTCCACTGCCTCTGCCAATCCGGGGAGGGCTGCAGACTACCACATGCCTCCTCTCATACATGTGGAGTCGCCAGCTGCTTCCTTTCACCTGACAGTGAGGAGTTTCACCAGGGGGACGTAGCATGTGGGAGGATCACACTATTCCTTCCCCCCAAACAGGCGCCCCAACCGACCAGAGGAGGCGCTAGTGCAGCGACCAGGACACACACACACACATCCGGCTTCCCACCCGCAGACACGGCCAATTGTGTCTGTAGGGACGCCAAACCAAGCCGGAGGTAACACGGGGATTCGAACCGGCGATCCCCACGTTGGTAGGCAACGGAATAGACCGCCACGCAACCCGCACGCCCTATTTTGCATTCATTTTTGACATGTTACTCATAACTTTAGCTATCAGATTTTGGCCTTGGATTAAATCTCGGATACCTATTTTCCACCTTAGCCTGGTATCGGCCCGACACCCGGTACCAGTATCTGTACCGGTGCATTCCTAATATACCGGCTGTTGTCTCTGAAACACTGTATTTAGGCAAAAGAAAGTTGACAACAAAAACAATGTGACAATGCGCACAATATATCAGCTTTTAATTAGTGAAAATACAAAATGAAATAATGTACATGTTATTTACAGGCCTATTTGTACAAGACAGCATACTGTATATATAATGATGACAGTCAGAAATCTTAACTTAGCACTCTTGTTGTATCCACAGGTCAGTGTGCTAAAAAGAAATGCACAAAATAATACGATAGTGATCCCACACCTTTTCGAGCCCACAGATGCGATCTGTCAAGCGAGTAGTATTCACTAGAGAGAAATAGCTTACATACAGCTTTACAGAGAGAGTACATGAATAATATAAGCAAGAACTGCTATTAGACTCTGCAATCATTTATCAACCATAATTGAAAACTGTCTTAAGACTTTGGTTCAGACAAACGTACTACAGCCTGAGGGCTTTACCGCTGATGCTTCAACAGCTGATCGAGAAACTCAAGTCTTTTTTTTAATTTTTTAATTTTTTACTTCAACTCCTAACTGGCGAGATGGAAAATAAAGAGGTGAGCGTATTTCTGAGTCTCAACACAATAACATTCAAACTGAATGACTACAAGCCTCTTTTCGCAGTGGTGGGTCTTCTGGAGCCCCCCTTTGGCTTCAGCGCTGCCTGGTACACTACTCGCACTGAGGGATGCAACAACCTCCTTTCTTCAAGCAGGTGGGTCACAGTCTGTAACATGAAGCTTGTTCTACAGATGCAAGTGTGTATTTTCTTTTTTTTGGGGGGGGGGGGTTTCCCCCCAATTGTATCCAGCCAATTACCCCACTCTTCCGAGCCATCCTGGTCGCTGCTCCACCCTCTTGCCGATCCGGGGAGGGCTGCAGACTACCACATGCCTCCTCCGATGCATGTGGAGTCACCAGCCGCTTCTTTTCACCTGACAGTGAGGAGTTTCGCCAGGGGGACGTAGTGCGTGGGAGGATCACACTATTCCCCCCAGCACCCTGACCGGCCAGAGGAGGCGCTTGTGCAGTGACCAGGACACATACCCACATCCGGCTTCCCACCCGCAGACACGGTTAATTGTGTCTGTAGGGACGCCCGACCAAGCCGGAGGCAACACGGGGATTCAGACCCGAGACCCCCGTGTTGGTAGGCAACGGAATAGACCGCTACGCTACCCGGACGCCCCATAAATGTGTATTTTGCTCACTCCTTCCCAACATCTCCTTTGTTGCTTCTGAAGTTACATGACAAGAGGGTCAAAAGCACTTCAGCTGTTTTAATGAGACATGACTGACAAATGTTCTTGGCCGACTTTTGTCTTCTGATTAATTGAAACCTAAACGTACATTATCAGTTCTTCTACAGATAGACACGTTATCAGTCGAATTAAGATGTCTGATTGTGATTGATCCTCAAGATGATTTGCATAAAGAAACTGTTGCCATGTCTTTTTTATTTTGCTTTTAAGGGGTATTAAAGTAATGAGGGTTGGCAGGACACATAGATACATAGCCAGGAGCACCATTTATGATTGAGCTGTTTTTGGAGCGTGTGCAAAAAAAAAAAAAAAGCATGAACATTTCTGATTATGGTATCGGGATTGGTCATGGTGCACACAGAAACATCAAATTGCCCTCGAGACAATCCCGTGGCAGGCAGTGCTTTCAGCCAAAGGAGGACTCATAAATGCCCACTTCATGCGATTCGTGGCTTTCAAGTTGATTCACTTCGCCTAGAATTACTACATGGCAAGAGGGTACATCTCAGCACTTGGCTTTCTGCGGTGTCTATGTAGATTATCTGCACCTCTGTTGATGAATCAAACTGTTTTTGCAGCATTATAAAATCTCCTTCAAAACAGCTCCATCATGGTTGGCTACTGACAAGACAACAGCAAGTTCAGATTTACAGTCACGTTTAAGTATTTTCTCTGTGAGAAACTTTGCAGATCTTGGAGAAAAAAAAGCTTTGTATTAATGTAGTTTCAAACTAGCTTTCCGGGGTTTCGGATATTTCAGCCAAAGAGCGATTAAAAGAAAATTTGATATATCAATCCTAATATCACAAAGCAACGTTGAGATGATAAATGGGCAGCGGTAAGGTGAGGGTCAAATACCATTTCTGCAAGTACACCGGGCATCTAGACTGTCACGAATGTTGTGAAATAGCTCAAAATGACACAGGAATCACTGAAAGTCAGCTGGTAACAATGCCTTTAGGTCGGTGCTGAAGCTGCATGTCAAATGCTGTGCACAAGTTCACATACTGTACAGAACATCTCCCAGACACCGGGTTAAACGTAAGCAGTAGTTGGTCTGCAACAGCTGAGGAGCGGACATATTCAGTTGAATCCATGCTCAAATAATCTTAATAAGTTTAATTAAATGGATTGCCAATTGTATAACTCTTCCCCATAAAGTGATCATTCCCCACTAATAGGAAAAAAACATGAGTCCGGTGTCCAGTTATGTTTAGCTGTGCTGACCAACTGTTTAGTGATTGTTGAATGTGGCAATGATTGTCTTCGTGTAGAATTTACCCATGACACTAAAATATACTCACACATTAAGTAACTTCATGGGTCAATGTGGGAAATGGATTGTATCATCCTTTTTTGGGGTACTTATTTCCCTCCGAATGTTGGTTTTTGATCATAATGTGTTGAATTCCCCTTTAAATACCCACAATGCAAGTCTCCTGAGAGTCCGAGTGTCGGCGCGGGTCAGGAGTTCAGCACTCATCTTCTACTTCTCTGATGGGTGGTATCAGGTTGCTTGTGGATTTACACTGATTGACTTGGTTGGTGGAGAGAGTATTCACAGCCTTGGTGTGTGTTCTCCTCGGGCGAGTATTCTCGGGCTCATCTGTAAACCCTGTCTTTTCTGAGAAAGAGCCAAATGATATAGAGACAAAGAGGAGGGGGTATCAGAAAAGTTCATGGTCCACGGGTGTCAAGCACAACTCCATTGTTATCAAATTTCTGAGTCACCTTTCTGTGGTCTGACTGCTCAAAGTGCACAGAGAACATTGGGAGACGGCGTATTTGATAGTTGCATTAAGAGACTGTGGAGTAGAAAGATATTCTGACGTGATAAAAAGCCCCATTAGGCCCCTGTGATTGTAGATAAGCTGCACCTGATGTCCCAATGTCCTAGTTTTCGCTGGTACAGGGTGAACCATTTCATATCCAGATGTCTATTGCACGTGTGCCATTAAGACATGCTGGGTTGTTGGGTCAGCGGACATGCAATACATTGTTAAGTTACCGATCCAAAAGGTTTTTCTATATCTCACTGTGTCAAATGATCAGTTTACGGTTGAACAAGTTTAAAAAAGATAATCGTATTCATTATCTGGCAGATTTCTTTTTGAGGGGCTTCAGGCTTTGGCTTGATGCATCTTGCTTTTCTTAGAGAAGGAAATAGTGATTATAGAAATGAGTGAGTTATCCAATTGGCAATATCCATAGACATGTATATTCATGATAGACGTGACTTCAGGCGGGCGGGGTGGAGCGTGCTTATACAACCCACAATAACCCACATTACATACCTATAAGGCTACGTTCAGACTGCAGGCTTTAATACTCAATTTGGATTTGTTCGCTCAGATCTGATTCCTTTTGTTTTATTGATCACATTCATTTTTGAAAGTGGCCCGTATCGGATACCAGTGTGAACTGATGTCCCACCTGAAATGGCTTGCACATGCAAATGAACAAAATCATCTGACCTTTTAAGACCACACTGAGCCGTTTCACCTGCAGTTGTTCGACACTGTTCAACTAAAACTTGCGCCCTTGGGTTCAGGTTGAATATGACCTTTTTTTTTAAACAAATCTATAAACGGTGACTGTTTTTCCACTGATTACCATGGGTGTCTTTCTTGCCCCCAACTAACTTCTGACATAAGACATGCAGTAATTGCATCTTCACATGCATTGCAGGTATTTTTTCCAATTTCATTCGATCGAAGGCGATAGCAATGATTGGTCAGTGAAAGACAGGCCATAGTGCCGATACAAGCAGCAAATCCTGCCAATCTGTGTCATGTAGAGTGACAGAATGTTCTTGAATTTTCACTCCATGCAGACTCTCATAGCCACACACTGGGTACGTATCCAAACTAGACCCTGGAAGTGGCCCAAATTGTAATAATAAATATAATATATTATGCTCAGATCACATAGTCAGTCGTCACACCTACAGTATGAGGAATTAAAAGGAAATACTGCACAGGTGGTCCATGCAGTCCTCACGCAGTCATTAAGAAACAACAAACTACGACACCACTGTTTTCATCTGGAGAGCAAAATGTCAACCGGTACATGACTGTATGTGATGCAATATCTAAAGTCATGCATAGCCATCATTCACTTCCCTCCATACCTCGGCCCACTCTATTCATCCTTGTTGCACTTTGGAAAAAGAAAGTAGTATACTAAATGTAACGCTAAATGTGAGATAATTCAACCTTACTAATATGACTAGAAACAAAAAATGAAACTGCGTAGCAGACACCCTTATCACATGGATGTAGAGGAGGTTAAAAATAATGTCCCATCAACAATTCAGGGGGAAAAAATAAATCAAAAATGATTTATGTTTTTTTTATCCTTTAAGCATTGTTGCACATGGAAAAGTTAAGCAACCATAGTGTATCAATTATAGTTTCTAAAGCAATGAAGGAAATGAATGGATGGATACGGTTTCCCATGTTTTCCTTGTAATTCAGAGCCCATAGAGAAGCATGCATCTGGCATACCAAATGCCTTATATGCATGAAAGAAAGAAAAAGACAACATACGGAGACGTGCAAACTCAAAAGTGTAAAAACAACTCTCTAACAGTGTAGCAAAATGTTTTCGTAGGATGATTCATGTTCTCACACAAATGCGTCTTGAATACTAACCGTCGACTGTCGTTCATTCAGTGGCTGTTAAAGACGTAACACCTTCTCAATGCTCAGATACCCCCATGAACATGAAATAATTATTGGTAACACTTTCTATGAAGCTTGCATCTGTAACGCCCTATAAGCATCTATAATGCCCTATAAGCATCCATTGCATTTATAACACCCGTACTTTTCTATAATGTGTATTACAATGACTAACGGCTATGGCTGAAGACTGTGAAATATTACTGAAGTCTCATTATGCATCTCTACAAAACTTCAGCAAAACAAGTTGGCTATGATGCCTTATGACATTTGACAAATAAACAGGCTAATGATGACATATTTACAATGCATACATTTGTTTTAAATTGACATTATGTATCATAAAGGTGGTTATGAGGTGTTGTGAGGGCATATACATGGTTATAATGAATCTTACAATGACTTATAGCTACACATATGGTGTTATAGATGCTTATAGGGTGTTATAGATGCAAGCTTCATAGAAAGTGTTACCTAATTATTTAGTTGTTATCCACTGACTCGTTATGAAGCGGTCTATCTGCGGTTATAACATGGCATGCCAAGTGGTCTTTAAAGGACATGTATGAACAATTAGTTATTTAATGACTGTTTTATCGCTTAATTATTAACTGAAATATGACATACATTTCATGGGACAAATGTGATCACAGATAATTCACGATGTTTTTATGAACAGATTAAACTTTATTTGTAACGGTTGCAGTTTGTAGGTTGTTTTTTTTACCTCAATAAATGTTTATAAATGATTAATCATAATAGAATACAACAATAAATTTAAAAAGCGCCGTTTGAATTTAACAGGATATAACTACCAAAAAAAAAAAGGCATTTAAGAGGACATAATGTATCGGAGGTTATTACGCCCAGTTACAGAGAAATTAAACACACTGTGAAGACAAATAATTTGAATTATAGTAGCTGTTTGACATAATTACACATAGAACTAATCAAGTGCAATTCAAGTACAACATGGTCCAGCTTTAATTTAAAGAAAAATAAACAATTTTGCAAACACAAGTTTCAACATGGCAAAACTTGGAAAACCGAAATTATGGGATGTTAATAGAAAGACTGATCCAGCGATCACTACAACACAAAGCAACCACATACAGTTAGCGAAATTAAAGGTTCTCAAATTTGGTGCCGTGTCATCATTTGAATTGTTTAAGAGTGAAAGAAATACAGTTGTGTTTGTGTGTGGGGAGAGGGGGCAAATATTCAAAATATCAAAAAGGGAGGAAAGTCGACCCTTTCCTCTGAGTGCAGTCTAACACTTATGTGTCAGTGTTATGGAATGTAACCCAAGCACACGTGTTCAAGTTAAGCAGCAACACTGGTAGTGAGGATGTTACACTTGAGATATATCAGGAATTAAGACTCCATACAAATGGAGGATGGCCAAAAATAACAACGTGTCACATTCAATCCCACGGACACAGAGCATATACATCCAGGCGGACAAACACACACCAACGCACAGACATGGTACACGCTCAGAACCTCGCGGACGGACACACAGGAAAACAGTTGTTGGCAGGCACTGGTCACGGACATAGAAAGTCAGAGAGCTTTAGAGGGGCACATACTTTTGTTTGTCCCGCGAGTCCCTGCTTTTGGCGCGGTTGGTGCGGTTTGTAGTTGGGATGGAGTGGATGGAGGAGCTTTTTTTGCTGGAGGAATGGGATGAGTGAGTGGAGTGGGACAGGCTGGTTCGAGACTGACCAGCATTATGGTCGAACTGCATCAGGCAGAATATTAGGTCTGAGGGCACCAGCTCAAACGCGTACGGTGGATTCGTGATGACATACCTACAGGAAAAAAAATACAGAACGGGAGAAGAGTTTTAACATTGTATATCATCATCTGAGTCAAAAGGGATTCTTTTCTCTTTTTTTGTGGCTTCCCCTCCCCCCACTCTTTTTCTTCCAATTGTCCGGCCAATTACCCCACTCTTCCGCGCCGTCCCAGTCGCTGCTCCACCCCCTCTGCTGATCCGGGGAGGGCTGCAGACTATCACATACCTCCTCCTATACATGTGGAGCCGCCAGCCGCTTCTTTTCACCTGACAGTGAGGAGTTTCGCCAGGGGTACATAGCACATGGGAGGATCAAGCTATTCCCCTCAGCCCCCCCCCCAAATAGATGCCCCGACCGACCAGAGGAGGCGCTAGTGCAGCAACCAGGACAGGCACCCACATCCGGCTTCCCACCTGCAGACACGGCCAATTGTGTCTGTAGGGACGCCCGTCCAAGCCGGAGATAACACGGGGATTCGAACCAGCGATCCCCGTGTTGGTAGGCAAGGGAAGAGACCACTACGCTACCCAGACGCCAAAACGGACTCTTTTCAAAGCACAAATATGACCATCATTGTTTTCCGCTGTTGAACGGCTAAATGTAAGGACATATCCCTGACTCACCGTTTGGTACACTGGCTTTGTGTGTTTAGATGTGCGTCTCGTAATCGATAGATTCCGAAGCACAGCATGTTATATGTTTTCAACGCTTTGCAAAACAGGTCACCGTAACATCCGCCATCCTGGAAGAAAGAAACACAGGGACAATACGGCATGCAGTCTACATCATGGACCTTGTCAACAGCAAAACCACTTGGAATCACACACAAAGAGATCAAATAAAATTTGACTGATGACATAAACTACACTGTGTGTGTGTATATGTATATATATATATACATATACACATACACATAATTTCATATTCTGCTGCTCATTTCTTGAGCACTTTTATCTACAGCATTGATTGTTAAAAGAAACACTCAATGGTAGGGAAAGTGCTCAACAAATAAGGAGCAAAATAATCCAGTTAGTCAAGTAATTTTTTTATGAGACAGTACACACAGTATTTGTTGAGCACTTTCCCTACCGTTGAGTGTTTCTTTTAACAAAGTTTTATATATATATATACAAATACACACACACACACATACACACAGTGCTATCAAAGTCAACACACAAGCTTAGGAACCACTATGACAATGCTCAAACTTGATGTTTAATACATAGGGGTCATAGGTCATGTTCTTGTGCTTTCAAATGACACAAATATAGACGAGGACTGTAGTGGCTGTGGTTGACTTGTTCTCCAAAGACTTATATGAGCTAATGTACCGTGTCCATAATTTGAAGAGATTCAATGCGACATTTATTGGCTTTTGATAAAGGTTTTCTTGCCTTATTAGGTTATCTAATTTTAAAACAGTGACTACAACTTTATCTCTTCCTGTTGTGGAGTATGTTTGTGAATAAATGTGATATCTACTGTAGGTCTATGGAAAGTAACTTGGGTTGAGTTAAACAGCCTGAGATGCAGGTTTATAGTCAACACATATAGATTATACTGCATACAGTAAGCACCATGTGGCTGTTGTGCCTAGTGATTACATATTATGAAAAGCAGTGTATAATGTTATTTAGTGAGGTAAAGTCATACTTTCATCTTGTTTTCAAATTAAATGTGTTCTATTTTGAAGTCAGAATAATTAAGAAAATAAGGCCACTGATTTTAGGACTGAAACATGGCTATCAGTCAGCCACATCTTTATATAAGTTATGTGCTGCACAAGTAGACGTCCCTCGGCCAAGGATTTCTTCCTTCTCATGTCAGAAATGTAGTGACGATTTTGTGTTTCTTTAAAGCACAACTAGACCTATTCATGATGTCTTGCGTATACAAAGAAGTAAATTTACAAATTGGAATCTGACTATCACATGCATGTCTGCATTACAGGGGAACCCTCATGTTGCACATAGTGAGGTGAAGAGCGCTCCCCACCAAAGGTAGCGTAAAGTATGATGTTTGAGTACCAGTTAGTATTGTAGTACCAGCTAGTATTTGTGATATTGGGCTATACAAATAAAATTGACTATTGCTGTAGACGTTCACTTCCTGTTTTGCAGACTTATCTCCATTCTGTGTCACAGCCACAGCAGAATAAGTCTCCACACCAAATCTAGCTCCCCTGCTAGGGAACATGTGCAAACAAAGATGCGCTTGACCCTTGGGTGACAGAACCAGTCACTTACCCCCAAGTCGGCAAAGGGCCCGTCGTACAGGGCCAGCTGTGCGACTCGACACCTGTCCCTGTTTGCCAGCGTCTGTGGCGTGCTGTAGCCTCCCCGTAATGCATTCTCCTCCGCCAGGAGCCCCTCCAGCTCCGGCGTGGCCCCGCCTGTTACCAGTGTCCGGATCAGAGTGAGGATATTATCATTGAAATATGTCTGAAGGGATGAAGGCAGAGAAGGGAGGAAATCCTTAAGCAAACACCACCAAAGTCACAACTGAACCTACTCAAAGTGCCAGCAGGTCTGAAGGGTGCTATCTAACCCCGGCATGTCGCATCACATTGCGCTGCACACTGAGTGAAAAGACAGGAGAATCCAATTACTGCAGGTTACTCTTGCTCGCATCAGAGAGAGACAGAGCGACATGGGGACTCCTTACAGACATTCATGGTGTAGATATAGCATCTGGACACTTGTCTGGCCAACCACCAAAGAAAACTATTTATAAAGTGGCTTAGTCATGATTCTGTGCATTTTTCTTACTTGACGCCTTTATAAACGAAACTCTCTAATACTCTTTTGTTTTGATTAACAAGCAAGGGCAAATGCGTGCCCTTTCCTTAGCGGTGCAGTCCTCTGTTGCTCCCTGCTTGTACAGCATAGTGACATCTCCCTTGGCGGCTGACAGCACTATTGACTAGGATGATGGATGAGCCCTGTCCATTAGGTAGCATTACCTTTGTCTACAGCGGAGCGCACTGGAAGGCAGCTTTGTTCTAACCTCACTCAAATTGAAGGGTGGACAAATGAAGCCATCATACCCCGTACAAGTGCCAGTCTTGTCGTCTATTGTTTTAACAGCAACAAAGGATGCTAACATTTTTTTTTCTTTTTTGCCAGAGGCGTTCTACTGAAATTGACCTCGATATCATAAATGGAGGATTTCTCTACATAAATAAAATTAGAGTATAATCTATGGCGTGACACAGAATATCTATTCTTATCTGAATAGATCTCTCTGTTGGAGCTTTGATGACTTACAGCGCTCATTAAGGAATCCAGCACACTAACTGCGAAGGCTGTCCCACAGGCAAACGGCTGTGTGAGGTATAGCTCTGTGTCTGGGTCGTCGTCATCATCTTGATCCAGAAACTGAACATTGGAGTCATTCACTGTGGGGAAACGTGGGGGGAAAAAAAAGGGATCGCTCATGTTGGATTTTTTACAGCGTGCTTCGTCTTTTACAATACCGTCTTTAGAGATTGCATGCATTATGTATTCAAGCGTGTAAAGATTTAATTCACATGAAGTACAGTAGACATAATAACATATCAGAAAAGGACGAGATGCCCGATAGAGTGGCCGTGCACAACAATTAACAGCTGCAGATATGGACTGCATATGACAAAATTGCATGAATTACTGCGTTACTCATTTTTGATTTTTTTTTGGAGCCAAATCTTACTTTGTGTTTTTAATGGGACTGAAGTATACATCTGAATCTGATATTTGTGTTAGGCGCTGCAGCTGATGCCTCTGACACATTCCATATCTAGGCCATCCATGCACTCTCATGACACCATGCATATTGTCAGAGCTCCAGGCCTCGACTCAAACCAATAAGGCCTCCTGAGGTCAAGATCAGTAACACCAATATGCCATTGTTTGTTTGGTAAATCCAAGACAGAACTTCCATTTACTTGTACTTGTATGTCAAAACAAATGAAAGTATCTCATTGCCCTAGAACCGTTTTTGAAGATATCTTTGAGCATTAAAACACATACAGTGGATGGGGGGGGAGGGTGGGGGGGCAAAAACATAATGATGTCAAATTTGGTTTGAGAACTGTTACTTCTGGAAGGACTTTCTGTCGGTTGCAAAAAAGAAATGTCACTCAAATTGACATGGCTGAGATGAAAGAGGGCACGGGCTGGAGAATATGGTCCTGACAGAAGATGCTACGAAAAACAGCCACAAGGACTTCTGAGTGCTCAAAAGCCTCGCAAATCCTTGGAAAAATAAGACGGGGGGGGGGGCGATACAACTTAAGAAAAGAGGCCGAAACAAGGCAGGCAATTTCAGCCAGAGCTCAGGGTAACATTTGCTCAGAGTGATGCCATGGGAATGGAGTGGGCCTCTTGTGCAGCCAGAGAAAATAAAAGGAAGCTGATATGGAGGCAGCGGCAGTTACAGCACTGCGGTACAGGACAGAGGCACTTCTTACCCAGCTCAGTTATCATTTGTATGCTGGTCCCACTGCTTTTATCCTGACTGAATGAAATCACAGGCAGTATTTTGCCAGGTTTTGCTAATGGTGCTAGACAAGCGTTGAGGAAAAACAGTTACTGAAGCATGTCAACAAGGAAAAAAGAAACACAAAAACCAAAATCTTTGGTGCTGGTTATCAAGGGTTGACAGCCTCTAATTACACAACTTGTATTTCTCAAATCTTTTTTTTTTTACAACCACTTAAGCCGTAACAAAAAAAATCACACAGTACGGGTTTTCTTTTCCAGAAAATGGAAAAGTTAATTTTCCACACCATAAACAAATACATAATGGGCATACCTAGCTCTGTAATAATGGGAATATTTGCTCCGGTTGTGACTGAACTTTGCCTTACTACTCCATGGACCGGGCTGTTCTCTGGAGATGATCTGTCCATCCCCGGTGGCGTGAAGCCTAAATGAGCACAGAGACATAAGGGCATATTTATTTGTTAATAACGTAATATTTAATATTTCAACAAAGGATAAAGGATTGGTTGATCTGCTGAATAGCCGTTTAGCAGATCCAAATTTTTGGGACATTTTTGATGCCGTCCTGGTCATTTGTAAAACGAGGGAGTTTCTAAATGAGACGATGGTGTTTTTCAAAAGGTCCAGTATTAGTTTATGTATAATGGATGTGACATCCTGTTCTTTTTGTTTCCCTTAGAGTGACTGCATGGGGGTCAGAAAACCTTTTATGGCCAAAAAATGATGTGTACACAGCAGAGCCACAAAACGGAAAATAAGTGACACAAGATGGTATTTGAATTGACTTGACATTCCTTGCTTGCCTCAGACTGACAAGTGAGCACATTAAATCGGTGATGCCATATGCATTATACATAGGCCATGTTTTGACAACCATCACTTACTGCTGACTAAGGCAAATGCTAGGTCATACACGTACTAGAAGAATAATAAAATTGGCAGGACTTTTTTTTCCTCTCATAGGTCACAAGGTTTCTAAAAGCATTATATTCTAGGTCAGAGAAGGACCGTATATCATACAATATTTAAAAAAGTATCTCTAAGAAGATATAGTTAGATATTTATCTGTAAACAAAAATCCACTGTACCAATCCAAGTAAGGCTTTGTGCCAATGCTGTGCATGTTGTCACCAATTAGGTTTGTGAGGAAACCAGTTGTTACAGTAACCTGAGGAACAGTCACAAGGGTTTAATGTCAAACACAATGACACCAGGTCAGCCACACAGTACCCAGTGAGTGAGGGATATTCTCTCTGCCAGGCCCCTGTCCCTTCCAGGCGATGCAGTGAACTATGATAGGGCACTCCTTACCTTGGGAATTAGCCTGCAAGACCCCGATGCTGTCGTCAAACAGCATGGATTTGATGTTGAGTGACGCCAAGATGCATTCTTTGTCCTGCAGTGACGCATCGTCAATATTGTTCTGATTGGCTGACAGGATGACACACATGTCGCAGAGGTTGATGTTGACAGCCCTCAGATCTGCCCGACTCAATGGAGTGCCCTTTGAGAGGGGAGAGGAGAACAAACTTTGTTACGCCCACCTTGGTGCAACAATGAGGGGAAATTAAGATCTTCTTTAAAAAGAAATCTGCTCGTTGATGACTTATCTCGCGCCCTGATTGCAGAGGCGATGATCGAATTATTTGAAGCGAGTGATTCAACGGTACTCACAGGAAGAATGGAGACCTTTGGGAAATTGTGAAGAGTCTCCCACTCTCTCTTCAGGTACTCAAGGGAGCCTACAAACACGATGGGCTTTAGCTCATGGTAGTGGAAGTTGCTAGCCCTCAGTGGCATGACGAGGTTTCGGAGGCCGATCAGGGCTGATTTCACATCGCCGAATATACAGACAACGACATGGCCGCTGAGGACTGTCATGGCTGCCTCGCTCCGTGTCTGGGAGGGGGGAAAAAAAGAACAAGGAAAGTGTTATCTTTGACCAAGTATCTCTATTATTCTATAGTGGCGGTAACACTTAAACGATGTTCTTTACTCTATCAGTTGCCTGTTCATGTAGTGACCAACTCATCGGATAATAACTGAGTGCATGTCCGTTATAGACTATAAAAAGTAATTGGCGATGTGGCATATGTATTAGTATAAGAGATGTCCTATGTATTGAGCCCCCCCCTTCATATAGTAAATGACATGTCAAACACTTCATTACGAAGTGTTTAAGTGCCCTGTCAACCTCTGATGGCGCTTTTGTGACAGGACACATCTGTCACCGAGGGAGGAGATTGTCTGGGACAAACGATGTGAGGGGAGTGAGGGGGTTACTATTACCCACCAAAATGACCTTCTCGATGTCTTTGGACGGGCACCAGTGAAACATCCCCGTGGAGTCGTATTTCTTAACGTTCATGTCCATGCTCTCAATCTGTTCGTTCCCCGGGACAAATAGGGGGTCATGCCTAATCAAACAAAGGGATGAGAGAGAAGGAAGGGGAGGTGGAGGAAACTTGCATAGGATTGTTTCAGTATTGACTAAATGAACCGCAGCTCGGCATTTTAGCAGCCGCGGCAACATTATTACATGATCCAGGGAACATCGTTTTGCAGGCAACCCCAAAAAACTATTATTGAGGTTTTTATCTGAGGTTAAGATATAACGGGGCTGAGATCCTGTGTGTCACATATAAAATAAATCCTCTACTAGATGTTTTAATACGATACGATGACTATAATGTTGTGTTTTTGCTCCAATGCCCCGAAAAGCTGTTGTCATTAAACTTTAGGGTAGCTCATAATATGTGAAGCCTGTCATGAGGGTGCTGAGTTTAACGCAGTCAGCACGGCCCTTCGTCCCTTCCGGGTATCAGACTGTCCTTTTTTTCTTCTTCTTCAATTTCCCCCCTTTTTTCTCCCCAATTGTATCTGGCCAATTACCCCGCTCTTTTGAGCCGTCCCGGTTGCTGCTCCACCCCCTCTGCCGATCCGGGGGGGCAACCCGACCGACCAGAGGAGGCGCTATTGTAGCGACAAGGACAAATACCCACATCCGACTTCCCACCCGCAGACACGGCCAACTGTCTGTAGAGACGCCCGACCAAGCCGGAGGTAACACGGGGATTCGACCCGGCGATTCGACCCGTGTTGGTAGGCAACGGAATAGACCGCCACGCTACCAGGACTCCCAGGTATCCGCATGTCATCATTTTCGTCATGAAACGCTCTCATCAGGAATCGGGAGCAATGTATTGTCATTTCATTTCACGTACTTGCGTAACCAAAAGAAACGACGTTGCGTTTCCCCCAGCCCACGGCAGTGCAACACAAAAGACAAAAACATATATCCAAAACTCCCCCCCCCCCAAAAAAACACCACCACCTAAAACGTTCAAAAACAGAGAGAACAAAGTAATAAAAAACAGTTTACAACACGGTCCACCCAGTGCAACACCGTCCAGAGAACGAGCGCCAGTAAGCATGACTGCCGGAACCGCCGGTCTGCACGGGCTAGCTAGCGGTTAGCTTAGTGTAAACTACTAATAAGACACGTTAGCCCCTAGCTAACGGGTCTGACCCTTTAGCCGAGCGGTTAGTGATGTCGCCTTGTGGTGCAGTACACCCGTATCGAATCCCGCACCGGGCAAGAAAACAACCGGTTACATTAGCTTAGCTCTCAATAGACAACTGCAATGTTGGGGAATCTACAAACAAATCCCTTGCAGTCAAGAAGATGCCGTCTTTTTTTTTTCTTCTTCTTCATCTTCCTTTCCTGTGCTTACTCCTGTCAAGGGCCATCTGCAGAAATGCCAGCAAATCTGTCTTGTCATCAAGTAGAGTGACATCAACAGCGGCAGCCGGGCGGAAGGAGATGGCAGCGACACACTGCTTTGACTGGCACGAGCACGGAGAAGCAATTACGCCCCCTTTTTACTGCATAAGGCTTCTGACGCGCTGCGCTGCGTGGTAAAAGCTTTAACAGACCACACGGTAAATATTTCAACAATTTGCCCAATCACATTTGCTTTCCAAAGTGAAGGCCATTAATGTTTCAGCTGAGCAACAGAAGTGCAAAAAAAAAAAGAAAAAGAAAGAAAGAAGCATTTTACTGTCCACAGCGATGAGCTGGTGAGTCTAATTCCACCCAACACTGACCGCCGAAGCGGTCTCCGAACAACAGCAGCGGTTGCAGCGTGCCGGCGCGGGTCATGAGCGCGGTACGACCACGAGGAGGAGGAGGAGGAGGAACACGTGGAAACCGCTGCCCCGAGACGTGGCGTCCGATCCGCGTTGCGCATCAAATGTTAAGTTTTACATGTTATTTCAGTTTGGCCATAGCGGAACTAGTTGTCGCCGTTGGTGCGCGGCTGCGGTATTAATATGTGCCGGTTATCTACTGTAGTGTACACGCCGCAGTTCCCTTCGCAGCCAAATTGTGCGTGTCAGACTGATTTGGAGATAATATCTTAGGCAACGCAGACAGAAGCCCTCTGTCTCTGTCCCAAGTCTTTTAAATAGTTCATAACTTTCCTCCGCAAGAAAGGCATTTCTTTTAAATCCTTGCGGGTATTTTAGAAGAATGCCACCTTAAGTAACATGTTAAGTATGCATGAAAGTGTCAGCTGAAGCTACCATCCCTTAGGCTCTGAGAGACCGAGGCAAAAAAACAAAATAAATAAATAAAAATAAAAAAGGCCGCCTTTGGGCTTAGACCCTCAGGCAAAACCAGGATGTCCTTTCAGGAATGAAAAGAGTTTGATAAGGAAAATGTCTTCCCTAATGTGCTCCACTTCTCAAAACACCAGTCTGTCGATAAAACTGTAATTTGAAAAGACACCGACACCCACCCTCCTGAGTTCTCTACGTGCATCTTTCCACAACTTAAAACAACAGTGCATGGCGGCATACTGGACATGTCTGCATGCATCTTTTCATGCCCAGAGAAGAAAACCCCTGTGAGCATGACAACTGTGTGAGCATGAAAAAGTAAAAATTTCCCTGCCTTTAAAGAAAAAAAGAAGAAGAGTGAAATGCCCCCCCCCCCCCGCCAAAATGAAGAAATACCTGACACTGAACTGTTTTTGGGCAAATTCCGATTTTCAGTGCCAACCCATTTACACAGATTGCAACTTCCAGCACAAGTATTTTTAAATATTCTACTGTACAATACATTCATCTGTCTCTCCTTTCATTATCTATACCCACCTAATCCAATTGAGGCACTGGATTCTGGGATAGACTCCAGGATACACCGAGGACAGGTTTGCTAGTCTATCGCAGGACATGCATATACAATCACTTACACACCATTCACATCTATGAGCAGTTCAGAGTGTGTATGTTGTGTCTCTTTAGACTGTGGGAGTGAGGACACCGGAGAACCTGGAGGGAACCCACGTGAACACATGAAGCTCGAACCCACGACCCCCCCCCCCCCCCGCTGTGAGGAAATACTGTTAACTGCTAAGCCACCAGGACAACTCAGTACTCTACAGTCAAATGTAATCATCTTTACTAGTGTGTGTGTGTGTGTGTGTGTGTGTGTGTGTGTGTGTGTGTGTGTGTGTGTGTGTGTATGTGCGCATTTTCAAATGGCTGATATGAAAGTACAAGTGTGTTGATAGTTGATAAATATGACAAAGTTCACATTAAACTTGATTAGCATTCCTTCATAAAGTGTAAACAACTAACAGCAGATAAGCTGGACATGACACAGTGATCTGCCCCCCCCAAAAAATGTTTTATAGATATACACAAGTTCCACAATATTTCCAAAATCTTTAGCAATGTATGATTTTTTTGCAAATTTTGGAATTTTTCAAATTCCATTACTTCTCCATACCATGCCCAATGAAACCTCAGCTAAGTACTCTTATTTGTTAGTCCTCTGGTTCGGTCCGAGATGGGCTAATAAGAGTGGGAGCGTTTCAGTGGGTTTACACCTCAGCGGAATATTTCACTCCAAGTCGAACGTTTCACCGCTTACTCAGTGAAGTCCCTGTCACTTCAATCTGTCCGTGTACAGATGACTGGTAGGGCAGAGCTCTGCCAAGATAGCTATCTCTCACAAACTGTCAGCCATGAGGGCCTGTCGCTCACTCGCCCCGCCGACCGCCTCGACACTATTGTATCCGACATGACGTGTATGTCAGGGTGCAGTCGGACGCGAGCAAATGCGTTGTGACTTCCCACAATTAGACATGTCCCGTAACCCATCGCGGGGCCTTTGGAAACGGTGTTAATTTCCGCGCGATTGTTGTCAGAGAGAGCAAGGTGGGTTGTCCGCACACACAGCATCTGTAGTCAGGAGGCGGTTTGACTTCTTTTTCCTTTCATTACATCGCATGGAGTGCAGAAATCAATTCCATATCAAGACCTTCTTGAGATTTTGATTCTTAACAATATGATTCAAACTATATTAGAAATAGATCACGTTAAATGTCAAATCTGACTGTGATTTTTAAAAAAAAAAAAAAGAAGGTGTCACATAATCACGCATAACATAACATCGAGAGTTTTCACATTTCAGCATCCTCTGAGGCAGCAGCGTTGCCGTGTCAGGTGAGGCTCAAAACTCTTCCCGGGTCCGGTGAGAAGTGAGAGTGAGGCGAAGTCTGTGAGAATCCCCTCCCGTCGCGAAAACTGACAAAGGCTTGCCTTTCAAAAACCCACAGCCAATCTGTTGATCATTACTTATTTACAAAGGCCTTGAGGCCCCAGGTTCTGTAAAAACACATTTGATATATTATACACCCAGATGTTTTTTTCCCTCCTCCGCTTGTAGCCACGAAGTATCCCCTAGGCTAACCCCCCCACAAAAAAAAAACTCCTCTCCACTGTTTAAGACCATGTACATGCTGGCTTCACCGTAAGGATTAAAGCATGTCTATTGGAGAAGAGCATGTCATACAGAGCATGAATGGAGAGGTATGTCCCAATACACCGCACCATATGGAAAACTGTTCAGGTGTGCAAACAATTCTGCGTTTCATTTTTTAAACACCAGGTGAAAAGCAGCCCCGTCCGAAAAAAAAGAAAGAAAAATAAAGCTATCTGTCACTTTTAATAGAGATAGAGATCTGTCTTACATCCGCGGTACAACTCCACTTTGCATGTGTTATACTATCTGATATTACTGTCACCATGCTTTCCTTTTACATAGCACCTAATGACAATGGCTATCACTATTAATGGCTTCATGTCGCGTCACGGCGTGTAATCGGGTCAAAATCAATAAGCGCCAATTTAATTCTATGGGACAAGATAAAAGCAAGGTACCATTTACACTCAGTTTTGATCGCGGTGGTACATATCATCCGTGGCCTCATGTGCTGGGAGAGAGCTCGGAGGGATCCCTACAATAGATAAATAGCCCTGGGCCATGCAGTCTTCACAGCTCCTGGGTTGGTCGGCGCTTTCATTAGTGCCAGTGAGAATGGATCTGGGAGGGTGTCACTTTAAACCTTACAGTACTCAGTGCTTTTGAGACCACCTCTTTGCAAACCAAGTTGTACTGACTGGCTGACAGAGAGAAAACTTGCCCCCCCTTCCATCTTTAACAGAGGACAGTCGTCACAATGCATAAAAAACGTAAAGATGAATGTTTTCCTACCTCATAATCTTGGGCGAGGAGTTTGGAGAGTTCCGCATGCCTCCGTTGCGCTGCTTTTTTTTGGGCGAGAGCGCTGACGGCGGCTCCTCTTCGACTGCAAGCACAGACAACCGTGTGACCGAGGGTACGAGCAAAAGGGCAACGCTCGTTCTCATGAGAGGCACACTCCCAACAACAAGTGGTGAAAAGCATACTCGACGATTAGTGAATACATGAGGCAGAATGACAGGAGACACGCAGTGGCAGGGATGAGGGGTCCGGGTGGGCGAAAACGGAAAGGATGGCGGCACAGGGAGACCACCACGACAACGTGAAGATAGTGCAATGTGTGTTTGATGACAACAAGATGCACGAGCACATCATTTGCATAAGTTGGAAGTGTGAGGTTGCAAACATGCTGGCCGTGCCGTCATCAACCGTCATGCCGAATATGAGCTGCCGAGATCTGTTCGGATTTTACTCCCTGCAAACCCCTTCAAGATGAATGTTATATTTCTCATTACAGATCAACGCAAACGTGGCGTCAGGTTCTCAAGCGGCTCGTAAAGAAAACAGCTAACGGTTTTATAGCATTTAGCACCGCAGTCGGACCAGATTAGTGCAGCTGTGCACGTGTCTGATGAGACGTATGTGTTCAGTTTATGTTTGCGTTCCTTACAGGTATCGTTCTCCTCATTACGAGGGTGGACTCGGGCCGTTTTATCTGCCGGCTGCGGTGATCACTCACAAGCTCGTCTAACTCGCATAATAACGCATAAATAGCCAGAAAATTACATTTGGAAGTTGAGGATTTTTGCGCCGGTTCTGAACTGCACCCCGGATTTCTGGCGTTCCCTCGTCTCGGGGGGCGACGCCCTCGGCACGTGTAATTAGGTTGGTCCTAGTGCCAGCGTGATTTATGTCCTTCTGCGGTGCCCCTCGGCCACCCGTCTTCACCGCTAGACCGAACCTCACCGAGCGCTCCTCGTGAAATGAATTACAACTTTCACCCCGGAGTGAGAATAACGAGACAAACATTTTCACAAGCCAATATCACAATTACCGGGAGGGGAGAAATGGGAAGGGTGCTACTCTGAGACAGTCGCTGGCGAAAACAAAACAAAGGCAACAAGATAGTCAATGTTTCTGCTAATAAGCAGCGAACAGTCTGTTTCTAGTCATGTTGTGGCACCGTGGCGAAAGAGCCGCCGGGTCTCGAGTGCTTTTAAACGACGGTCGAGTCTGTCAACAAAGGTTTCAACAGAACCCTTCACACAAAGAAACTAAAAGAGCTAACATTAAAATGAATAATGTCTCAAAGATCATGGTCCTCTGGAGATGAACACACAATTTTCGAGAGCCGCCAACATGTCTGTGTGTGACACGATAATGGAAAATGCTGAAGTACAGGGGGCTTCCAGTGGAGAGGGATGCTCCGACACACTGGTCCTTCACATCTAGCTTGGCCTGTTCAATATTTAATGTCTCACAGCTGACAGCTGCACACACTGGGTCATTAGTAAGGAATGCTACACATGCAACCACTCCAGCCTCACAAACACATGCGGTTTGGTCATAGTGTGGAGCACAAGCCCCGCTGCACAGGGGAGGAGGGCCTTACAGTGCCTGGGACCCACTGTGGCGGTACTGGACAGACTGCGTCGGTATCTGTACTTCACTGGCAGACTGCGTGCCCGCTGGAGATGGCTGGACTCTTCTGCCGCCGCCGCCAACCCTTGTGACCGAGCCACTTGGCCCAAGTCGCCGGAGCTCATTAGACTTAGTCTTGGCCTGGAGGGCGGCAGCAGGCTTCCTTTGCGGTTGTTGACCAGCGGTATGGCCACAGCGGCTACGCCACTATGGGGTCCACTATAGGCCTTGATGGTTGATCTGTGGTTCAGTTTGGCACTTTGGCATTGATAAGCTGGCGTTTTGATTAGGGGGTCATCCGTAACTGCTAAGTGGAGAATAATCAAAGTCAACAGTTGTGAGTCTTTTTTTTTGGGGGGGGGGTTTGGGGGGATTCCCCCC
Organism: Lampris incognitus; assembly: GCF_029633865.1. NCBI lineage: Eukaryota > Metazoa > Chordata > Actinopteri > Lampriformes > Lampridae > Lampris > Lampris incognitus. The sequence continues at coordinate 27,872,589 of NC_079227.1, read as the reverse complement.
CTTTATCTCCCCAATTGCACTTGGCCAATTACCCCACTCTTCCGAGCCGTCCCGGTCGCTGCTCCACCCCCTCTGTTGATCCGGGGAGGGCTGCAGACTACCACATGCCTTCTCCGATACGTGTGGAGTCGCCAGCCGCTTCTTTTCACCTGACAGTGAGGAGTTTCACCAGGGGGACGTAGCATGTGGTAGGAGCACGCTATTCCCTTCAGCCCCCCCCCAAACAGATAGCCCGACCGACCAGAGGAGGCGCTAGTGCAGCGACCAGGACACATACCCACATCCAGCTTCCCACCCGCAGACATGGCCAATTGTGTCTGCAGGGACGCCCGACCAAGCCGGTGGTAACACGGGGATTCGAACAGGCGATCCCTGTGTTGGTAGGCAACGGAATAGACCGCCACGCCACCCGGACGACCCCAACAGTTGTGGCTATTTGCCGTTTACACTTATCATAGGTTAAAGTGGGACTAAAACCGACTTATGTGAGCCTTAATTTTTAATATAACATCTTTTGTCGCCTGTGATCATGTAATTACTATCAACAGTTTTAAGGGTAATTCTTTGTGGCACAAGGATGTTAATAGTTGAATAATTTAAAAAACTCATTTTTATTTAACACCACTTAACCACTTGGTGTGTCCTCTAATGAAATGCTGGTTTTGACATTCACTTTGGTATTCATAATAAACATGAATTAATAAACATACTTTCAGGTATTCGGGTAATTGGTCACCGTATTAACAAGGAAGTGACAAATGTGAACGCACAACGCGCTACAGCACCAAATGCGGATTCCTTCCTGAGCAATATTATCGGCGCTAAATTGAAATTTGAATCGTCTGAATAGCGTCACATCAAGATGAAGAAGTCATCCAGCTAACGCAGACTTGGTGTCTTTGCTTACCCCCCCCCCCCCGAAAAACCTGTCTGGGAGCGAAAACCGGGAAAGTAAAAGTCAAGAGATGATTATTTCAACAGTCAGCTGTCTGGCGGATTACCCACCCTGCTCCTAACCTCCACTATTCATCTGCCCCATGTCAAATGTGCACAGCCATTCTACATGACAACATGTTGTGGCAGATTTGCAGCCTATCGCACACCCCGTTATAGCGTTACGGCCCCGAAGGTTTTGGTCTCCTCTTCGGCAAAAGCTGACGAGAGAAGACAATACTGTGGTTAACATTCCCGTGTCCGTCATACCGCCTTGACTGTTTACCGATGGAAAAAAAAAAACGAGTAAAAAACACTTCTAATAATGTTGCACACACATGTGCCGGTGTGTATTTGGTTTTTCAGCATCACCCAGCATTGCATTGACCGTGGTGCTGCAGCCGGAGGAAGACTGAAGCTGCAGCACCATCTGCTGAGCTGCCACCGAAACCCAGCGGAAACGCTTTGACACCGCTTCTCAACTGATTTCTGCCTGTGTAAATCATAACGAATGACATTCTGTTACGCACAATGTCAGTGAACTGATGCGTAGCTTACGAGAGCCGTAAAAAAAAAAAACCAAACAAAAAAACCAAAACAAAATGGGACCATGTAGAGGATTAGAAACAGTACAAATGGAGAGACACAGCCAAAGAGTGCACACAGAGAGAGAGGGGGGGGGGGGGGGTTAGAAACAAATGACAAAAAAGAGAATGGAAGTAAAAGAAAAAAAAACTTACTTGATTTGATATATCCATTATAGCTATTTTTAGCTGAGAAAAATGCAAAGACAAATGAGAAGTTACAGGGGAGTACTGGTTGCAAATGAGAGCAAATGATAAATGACAGGTGGGAACTGAAGGTCGGGATGGTTGCAAAGCCTTGTGGGCATTTCAGAGTGGGGTTCTCTCTTGAAGGTACTTTGAAAATGAGGGGTGCAGACCGTGGCCAAAGCAATGGGAAATAAATGAGTCAGCTCAAAACATACGATAAGCCTTAATGCTGCCAAGTGAGCTTAAATGGTGGAGCATGGAGTGTCTGGAGTTAAGGTCACCTGCTGTTCCTCTGCATGTCCGACACGCCGAAACACACCTCCATGGAGGCACATAGGATGTGCATTTTTGTTTTCGTTTACCATCTTTATTATTATTATTATCATTATTATTGTTATTTTTATCACCCACAAGTTGAGAAGGTGTCCCCCACCCCACTCCCCCATATTCCATTCATCCATCCATTATCTGGACCGCCTATCCTGCTCTCAGGGTCGGGGGGATGCTGGAGCCTATCCCAGCAGTACTGTATTGAGAAAAACCATGAGTGCATGGGAGTTTCTTACGAAGCCGGGCTTTATTCACCTATTTATTTATTTTGGACCTGATAAGTCCCACGTGCTCATTAGTACCTTATCCCGTCCGCTTGCGATAAAGGTCACGCGCGGCGCTCGAGGCGGGACAGTGACAGCCATGTTGAAACAGGGACCTCGCTGGTCCTGGCATCTGTCGCCTGCGATCGGTGGGCGCGAGCAGAGTCACAGGACTAAACAGGCTAGCATCTGTCCCACAACGGAAGGGAAAGAAAAGGGGGGGGGGGATGGGGGTTGGTGGTGGTGGTGGGAGAGGGGGGGGGCACTCGGCTTTGCCTGGTGGTTAGGAACTGTCAGGCCGAGTTTCGTGACAACCGGTAGCGCTCCAAAAATGAAAATGCAAACATAATTTCCGTGTCAGACCATGTAAGCCGCCCCCCTGCTCGCCGTGCGCCGCGCACCATGTTGACAGCAAACTCCGGAGCTCTTCTCTCGCTGGGCTGGCCGGGCGGCCCCCTGCGGCCTCGGAGGACGTGTGCTGGAGTAGAAAACGCCCAGATCGGTTCAACTATACGCTGAATTGTTGTTTTTTTGGGGTTTTTTTTTTTTTTTGATCAAGAGACGTATGCTACGTGGCTATGACAGTCCACGGTGCACGCCGGCAAATTCTAACAACGCCTTGCAGGGTTGGGGGGTTGGGATCAACTGTAAAAGGTTTAATGTGCCTCAAGTTTAAGCCTGTGGGAACATCAACTCCGACTAAGAATTTGCATGCTATTCAGTTCACTTTAAGCGCTGCCCTTCGGATAGTTAAGTCAACATTTATGAGCATAAACTATTTTCTTCTCTGAAGCTTGAAACCGCGACCGGGGCTTACTTCACTGGTAATAAATGGGTTGGTAGATTTATTGGTCATTTGAGCTTCTATTAGGATTTGGATCTTAATTTTATTGCATCAATAATATTCCTATTACTGGACCGAATATGTCGTCATTTCCCCCCTTCGGCCCTCTTGCAACCACATATTATGTCTTTTCTAATTAATTCTAAATTGACACAAATAACGCCGGGCAAGAGAAAAGGTTCTTTCATAGGCAAATACGTATAAATCCAGATTACCTCTAAAGTAACCGTTAGGCTTTTTATTATCCATTAGTAAAATCTAGATATTAAATAGAAGTTGTTATGTACACTGTGCATTAGTTTTAATCGGGTATAACATCAGTTAAATTAATGTTCGGGTGCAAGGTAGAAGTGTGTAGCTTTCTTTTTTTCCTTTGGTGGGATAACTAGCAACTTTACATGAGTCACCCAAAGGAGTCTTATGGAAAAGACTGGAATTGACATTTGACAAAGTGCATTATACTATATCTATCATTATTCTGGAAACACCTTTAATTGCACGTATTACCATCATTCAATAGCTTAGTGTCCATAATCTCTGGATTAGTTCCCATTATTCAAGCGGGAAATTATTTTAAAGCTGCAGGTTAGTTTGAATTAACACACTAAACACCTGTGAAACATGCAACATACATAAATACGTGTGTGTGTGTGTGTGTACACACACATATAAATCAAAGCATGCCTCACAACACAGGTCGGCACACTGAAACGGCACAAGCTAACTGCAAAAAAAACAAAACAAAAAGGCGCTAAAAAACATCGAACCCGAGTCACATGACGATCAACGACAACAGCATCAACACAGCTGCTAGGACTAAGCACCGCCACAGCCAAAGAAGACACTACGATGGCGCTGTACACACAGCATTGGCTACAGACATGAAGCGGCGTACGACAGACATGAAGCGGCGTACGTCATGTTGACAACTTACAGGCACGCAACGTGGCTGAGCAATCATTAACAGAGACAGGAGAGAGTGGAATGTCGCGTCGAGGCGTGTCCGTGTTACAACGCACAATAACCGGCATGCAAGAGCAGTCACGCTCCGAACGGCCGCAATCAAAACAACATGCCAGTTTCATTCTCTTGTAGGTGGACATCTTGGCTACAGTCACAGGGTTCAGGTGGGGTAGGGTGGTGGGGTTTGGAGTAGGATGGGGTGGGGTGGGGCGAGAGGAAAAGCAGGTTAAGGCTGAGGGTCACTCTGCACCTGGTGTAAAGGAAGAGGGACATGTGGAAGAGGGGCAACACAAGTGACAAAGGAATGGTACACTCCTTGCATATAGTATAGAGAAAGTGGGACAGGTTTGTCTTGGAAACACCTTGGATTTTTTTTTTGTATAAGTGTGGGTTTTTTTTTTGTTTTTGTTTTTTGCCAATTTGTATAGCACACGGTGAGAAAAACAACAAAGAACCCCCCCGCCGTACACTCAGGTTCTCGGATCTTTGAGGAGAATACCGGAAGGTTGGAGGGCCTTGTGACTATGAGAGTCAAATGTGATGCAATGGTGGGGTGAAGACGGGTAGGTTTATTAAGGTTATTTTCAGGCAGACTATGAAACGCCGTCTCTCAGGAACTAATGATTGACATACGTTCACATGACCATAAAACGTTCCATGCTATGGGGCACCACTTATGCGTTTATTGCATGGCATGTTGTCACAGCTCTTGAACTCATCTTTCCATGCTGTTTACTTTTTATGTGAGAAATTAAACTGTGGACAACAGAGGCCTCTAACATAAAGTGGTGGGAACAAATGTTCCAATGCCTTGAGTAGAGAAATATGCAAGCCAAAGTAATGCAAAGAGTTCTCTAGGTTTTGTAATAAAAATTTGGGAAAAAAAAAACATGACATAAGCAACCAGCAAAACCAGACAGGAATACCAGCTTTTACAGAACACGGCACGACTGTTTTGTTCAACCGTACAGTGATTTAGGTGAAATTGGGGGAAAATGTACACAAAACTGCATCATATCAGTTAGGTACATTATTATCCATCAACTGAATAGTTGCAGTAAAAAAATTTGTAGGTTCTGATAGCAGATGGTCAGTGTATTTGCAACAGGACTTGGGGGCCCTCTGGTGGTAAGCAGCAGTAATACACTTTCCAACACAAGCGAAATACTAGTTAATCAGTGAAAGTGTTAACACTTCATAATATACCCAAAAAAATATGACCTGATGCTGCAAATCATAGTTTGACATACCTTTTCAAAATTTTAATGAATAAATTTGTACTGTAGGCATTGCATGGTCAACCGTTCATCATTAAGTCTGTTGGTACAGAATCTTTGGGAAAAGTTGTTCGGATTTGTTTTGTTATTGAACGTTGGCCTTGCTTTGAGAATAGCGTGCACATGACACTGGGGAGGGACACAAGCAGAATTGACCATTGTACATGCAACATTTACAGTACAATCACATAGGTTGGCATATACCGGGGCTAGCAGGCTGTGATTTGAGGGGAAACGAATTCATATATTACTCACTATATATTACTAAAAAGTGAATGTATGAGAAAATGAGTCAAAATCCCAAGCAGCGGAAAAAGAATACATTAAATGTTAGGGTTAGGTATTATTCGGCATCGGCATTCGAGATAAACTTCAATACTATAAGTTACAGTACTTTGAATAAATGATAATATAATAACTGGCTAGCTTAATTATTCACATATACTTTCTATGGGCTACACAGTTAACTGTGGCATAATCAATTGTTAGAATTTTACAGTTAGATAACAGCAAACACAGCTACTATGTATATACTAAAAGGCAATATAGCTAAAATTATAACAGGTACAACATATAGGAACTACAGGTACTACATATAATTTATAATTGTATATATAGTTTGCTGATGATTTAAAATACTTGATTTAGTTGGAAACCTATAGAAGTCAGAGGTGTCGACTCTGCTACCTTGCTGTGTGTACCAGATAATCACATAGACAAACATTATACTGTGAAGATGCACACAAATACGTGTTATTGTCATATTTACCATTAGTAGCAAGCAAGACGGTGAAGAATATAAAAACATATGAACATTATCAAACACAAGTTATGGTGAGGTTACTCATAAGGAGGCCCAAATATCAATTTTGTGACTAACAAATATACTGTCTTACAATGACCTTGTTTGTTGTAGCAACAAAAAAAGAATCCTATGAATTTTGAGGTAAACAGGTAATAAGGTTTCACAATATGAATTATTTATGCAGGAACTAAGTGGTCTGGACAAGCGGCTATGTAGGTCATGTTAAGACAGTGTCACAGCGCTTTATTAATGCTACCTGGAAACTATTTCCCTTCAGTATTTGAAGGTGCCTTAATGAAGGTAAACAACCCTTCCAAATGAGTGTTTCTATAGGTGAGTGTAACACTTACATTTCTTGCATCCACATTTCTTTATCCTTTTGGGATCTGTTATGTCATCGTGGCAGGCTTTACAGTAAAATAATGCCCTATTAAAATAAAGAACTGCATGTAAGCCAAATCATACCATTATAATCATATTATATGATGTCAAATAACATGAAGACCATAGGCTTAGATGTTCTGAATTGCAAATGGAGGCTGGAGCATATTGATTACAATACATAAATTATCAAAGTTCAGCTGGGAAACTTTAACACACATAAGAAATGACCGTGTTAATTAATTAAATCAACAGTAATAAATCATCGGTGCTACTTCCTGGCTACAAAACGTGCAATCATTTTGAAAGTCTTACAAGTTGATGGCACATATTGCACTTCAGCAATCCAGTCAAGTGCTCTTGGGTAACTCCAGGACTTAAGAACAATAATTTTTAATGGAATTTACACTTAACCCCCCCCCCCAAACCATTGTACTAAAGAGAATCCAATGTGACAGCTTTTCCAGGACACACATTAGAAAATAACAACATTTCAGGGTGTGAAACAAGAACAAGTCATCTTTACTGAAGGAGCATGCATACACATTTTCATGACATGATGGCTTATACAATAGAGAAGAAAATACTAAAAATGAGACAGCCTCCGTCAGGATACTTCTGACTTTTAAACACCACTGTTGTTGGTGCAAAAGTTCTTTTTTTTTTTTTTTTTTACCTCTTTACTTCTTTGGCATCACTGGCTATGAAGAAGCCCAAGGTACCTTCTTCCATTTTCACATGGTTCCCCGGGTTTATGAGGGTACTGTGAGAATATAAAGACCAAAGTTGTTGCAGTTTAAAGTCATTTCATGGGTCATTTCCAAGAGCTTGTGAAGCTCCGGATTATTCTCGGGGATGAATACATCCCATCTACATATAGGTCACCTGGAAGCACTGCCTCTGTTGTAGATAAACAGCAGATGACTGCAGATACGAGTGAAAACATCTTGCAAAACCTGCATTGACCTGAACTACTCAAGACATGATCAGGAAGTACTACGATGACTGCGAATAAAGTGAGTTAGAAAATCATTCAGCACACATTTTAGGAAAGTTTGACAGAAGAATGCATTTTAATGTTAACTTCTTCACTGTGTGCAAATGCATACACTCGTGTTACACCTACATGTCAATCTCTGCTTGACTGGATACTGATTACACACCCAAATAGACTTTTAAAAGCAGAGGTTATGTCTGACTGCCTCAGTGACCATGACCACTGTGTACTGTATTTGGAAAATTAAACTACCCAAATTGCCACCCAAATTAATTAGAATCAGACAATATAAGAAAAGGAATATAGTTCAATTTATTAATGACTTAATTTCAATCAATTGGGACAGATATCAACTAATACCAAATGTTCATGATGCTTGGGACATTAAATTATTAAATTAAATTACATTAAATTAACAAGTGTAATTTTCATTGATTTGACCAAGGCTTTTGATCTGGTCGACCACTAACCTCTTTTAGATAAATGTTACTCTGTTGGTTTGTCACATAACACTTTACTTTGGTTCAATTTCTATCTTCATTACAGAAAACAATATGTTGTCATACAAGGAAGCAAATCTGCTACATTAGTACAACAACGAGGCGTGCCTCAAGGATCAAGCTTTGGTCCACTTCTTTTCATTTTTGTTAATGACCTCTCCTCGATTTATTCTGAATGTTGGCTTCAGCTTTATGCGGCCGATACGGTAATATACACATCTCAAACTAATTTATTACCGATTGAATCAGCTCAGATTTTAATACCCTACAACATGATCAGCCAATAAATTACTACTAAATTCTAAAAGAGTGCAGCTCCCCGCCTGGCGTATCGTCCCTTCTCTGGTGCTCGGACTTGGGCAAAAAAACAGCTGAGGAGTTAGTACTCAGCTGCAGTATAAAACAGGTTTTTCAAAGGTTTTGAATCACTGCAACCACAAGAGGTCCTTGATCATAGTCATAAATGTGCACGAAAAGTATTAGACTGACAGGCCCAGTAGTATGGGAGATCAGCAGCAGACAGATATACACACACACACACACACACACACACACACACACACACACACACACGCACACACACACACACACACACACACACACACACAGACGGAAAAACCAAAGTTTTTTCTGCCATTATAACACTTCTGCACAGCGCCCAAGTCAATTACATGGGAAATATATAAAAATAAGTTTTTAATATGCAGCGCTCAAGCTAAAAAAATCTATCTCATAAAAACGTTTTGCCTGTCAGTCTGTGGATGTGCAGCCTCCTAGGTGGACCCTCACATGATATAAGTATAATATAAGCATAATATGAACTTCACTTTCTTTCCAAAAAGAAAAGGTTGGCTATATGACCATTTTGGTCTAATCCTAATCCTGGGGAAATAAAGACAGAGGTTATGTTAGTTTTGGGTCATCCAGTTTTCCTCCAGTTGTCCTGTGCTGAGATCAGCAGTGAATGATTTGCTGACTTGCGAAATATGATCATCAACTTCTCATTTACTTTCTAGAGTCATACCTGAATACATGTTTTGGCACTGTCGCTGCCCGATCAACCGTAAATGTGAGTCATGCATGCACACAGTTGACTTAGATCGGGTTGTTGACAGAGAGCAGCATTGGTCGAGCGAGCTAGAGAGTGAATGAAGTGAGGGAGCGGCAACAGCGAGAACAAACAGTTTTCCAAGGTTTTGAATCACCACAAGCATGAGATGTTCTTCATCATACAGTCATAACTGTGCACAAAACTTTTAGGCTGATAGGTCCAGTAGTTTGCGAGACACACACACACACACACACACACACACACACACACACACACACACACACACACACACACATACACACACGCACGACCCAAAGCATAAACCTCTCCAGGCTAGCGCCTGGGGGGAATAAAAACTAAATCTCACACTATGATTTTTGGTACTTGCCAAAACATTAAATCCAAATCTAAAGTTTATTCATGTGTTATTGCCTGTCTTGATGGTACGCCACTGCAAAGAGTTGAACGCAGCAAATATCTGGCTCTATGGCTCGACTCTGAACTTTCATTTAAAATCCATATCAATTATATTGCGAAGAAAATGAACCTTGGCATTGGTGTTCTTTTCCAATCCAGAAATTGCTTTTCATTTCATTAGAAAGAAGCTCGCACTATAACTCACCTTACCAATATTGGATAGTGCTGATTTTGTATATCAGGCTGCATCCAAAACTAATCTTCTTCCTCTCAGTATAGTTTATGATAGACTGTACAGATTTGTTCTTGGCTGTCCTTTCATAGTAGCTCATCATTGTACAATGTATCCATCCATCCATCCATTATCCGAACCGCTTATCCTGCTCTCAGGGTCGCGGGGATGCTGGAGTATTCCAGCAGTCATTGGGTGGTAGGCGGAGAGACATGCTGGACAGGCCGCCAGGCCATCACAGGACCGACACCCACACACCCCCACACACCCCCCCCCCCACACACACACACATTCATACCTAGGGACAATTTAGTATGGCCAATTCACCTGACCTACATGTCTTCAGACTGTGGGAGGAAACCGGAGCCCCCGGAGAAAACACACCGCGGACACGGGGAGAACATGCAAATGCCACACAGAGGATGACCCGGGATGACACCCCCCCCCCAAGGTTGGACTGCCCCTGGGCTCAAACCCAGGACCTTCTTGCTCTGAGGCGACCGCGCTAACCACTGCGCCACCATGCCGGCCCGTACAATGTATGAGGGCAATTTAGAGTTTCATACCTTTTTTTTTTGTACAATGTATGAAACTCTTTATTGGCCCCCTCCCACCATAAGAAGACAGTGACATTGGCTGCAATTTATTTTTAAATGTATACATTGCAATTACCCTCATTATTTAAAACAGTTAATGGTACCTTTCTTCTCTAATTAACACTCTATACAGCGTTTTTTTTCTGTTTCTGCAGTCTCTAAGTCAACAGATAAGAAAGCCTTCATGTTTAAAGCGTTCTCTAATTGGAATAATCTACCTGCAAATATTTGACCTATATCTTATTTTCCACTTGTTGGAAAATACCATGTCTTCTTATCAAAGGATAGAGTTGTACATGTCCATAATAATACCTCTATAATTATGTTTTATGACTGTATTACTTAATGCTATCACTGACTTTAATGCTTTTTTATTAATCTATGAATGAACATCTCAAGGGATTATTCCTAATGAAGAATTTCCAATATGTGCATCACACAGTACATTTACTGCAGCAGTCTGTCATATAGAAACAATGCAGTGGAAACCTTACCTGCTTTCCCTTTGGTCAGACTTGTACTCGATGGCTATAAGTAGTAGTTTTAGCTTCACGTAGCACAGTCTGCAAAAAGGGAATGGTAATGTCATTAGACTTCACGTAAACTATACATTTTTTTGAAATAAAGTTCATGCTCTTAAAACATTCACAAAACAAATCCAGTTGTTGCAAGTGTTACAATAAAAAAAAAAAAATTACAGCCTAATTTTAGGAATAGCCCAGAAACTATTTTCCGGTCTTTGCTGTAGAACACACAAATACATACTGCCTCGTGTTTCCATGCTTCCAGTCTATTGAGTGCAATTCTTCTTATTCTAATTGGCTGACTGTGTGGTTTTTACATTTAACGAACATTTCTACAGTCAACAGAAAATTATAAAAACTGCTCAGCAGAACCAACTCCAAAACAACATGTCTGAAGTCGGCAAATGTTTCAGTGCCGAGCATTCAGAAGAGCAGAGCAGAACTGGAGAGACAAAGGCAATGACAATGACATTTAGCAAAAGACACGCATATATGCATATATAAAAAGATCTTACTCGCAAATGACAGGGAAAGACAAGCCCACAAAGGCACTAGACAGGTACTCGGTGTACATTTCATTGGCTACTCCCTCCAGGTAATACTTCTGCCATGTGTCCTCCTCAATCTAGAAACAAAAATGAATGCACAAAAACGGAGAATCTATTTTTGCAAAATCACTGCTACAAAAAAATGGAACGTTAAATATAATAATACCTTGAACCCCCCCCCCCTCACACACACACACACACCTCTGCATTAAAAATGTATGAAGACTACATTTTATTTTAAAAATTCATTCTTGAAAGTACGCCGGTGGGCACAGATGGGAATGTAATAGCCTGGACAGTACCTTGATGAAGGACCTCATGGAGAACAGGTTGGCCAACATAGTAGAGAGGCCCTGAGCCAGGCAGCTCTGGGCGATAAACCCCAGCTTCAGCTCAGCAAGGCAAATGGCGTCGTCCCCCTCCTTCCAGTTCCAGCTTGGGATGTTCAAGAGGTGGGCCTTCAGAACAGGAAGACATCATGTGAGCCCACGCTCTCTTTACAGCGTTACACATGGGGCTGGTGCCCGAACCTCACACTGTACAGACCAGAGGCAAAACTACCATACATGCAGGTAATGCAGCTGCGTTGGAGCCCGCAACAGTTTAGGACCCGCACTCATGGACCCCCTCTTTATTTCCCCACTATCATATCAAAGATATTGAGTGTGCCCGCACGTAATTATGGATATGTGTACTACTGTGTAGCAAAATCCACACAGAAGAGTTCGCTAGCTGGTCAAATGTCAAGACTTCGCACAGCAAGAAGCCCGGAGAGTGTGCCTATGATGTATGTAGGTCTTATTCATTATTTATTTGACTAATAATCAACTCAACTGACACACTTGTGTTTTGGGTTTATAAGGCCTATCCGCAGACATGAATAATGTTATCAATGTGCTGGCGAGCTATCGCCAATTATATTTTCATCTGTAAAAGGTGCTCCAATACCCTATTTTGTTAAGTATCAGTACGTATCTTTTTTTTAATTTTTTTTTTTTACCTGTTTCCCCCCAATTGCACTTGGCCAGCTACCCCACTCTTCTGAGCTGTCCTAGTTGCTGCTCCACCCGTTCTGCCAGTCCGGGAATGGCTGAAGACTACCACATGCCTCCTCCAATCCATGTGGAGTCGCCAGCCACTTCTTTTCACCTGACAGTGAGGAGTTTTGCCAGGGGGACGTAGCATGGGGAAGATCACACTATTCCCCCCCAGTTCCCCCCCCCCCGAACAGGCCCGCCCGACCGACCAGAGAAGGCGCTAGTGCAGCGACCAGGACACAAACCCACCCGCAGACATGGCCAATTGTGTCTGTAGGGACGCCCGATCAAGCCAGAGGTAACACGGGGATTTGAACCCGTAAGCCCCGAGTTGGTAGGCAACGGAATAGATCGCTATGCTACCCGGACGCCCAGGTCTATCATTATCTTGGCCTTGGTATTGAGGCTCCTATAGCATGGGGGTCTCCTAGTAATCATTTCATTTAGGCATCAACTGTGCAGTGCATCTCGCTGTTGCTGGTTGTTTTAAAGCTGTGGGCTTGCATTCTTTCATTCACTACTGACATAAAATTATGTTATGTCTGATTGTGATGGGCAGGCCGGGACCCGCTTTGACCATCTTGCATTGTGGCCCAGCGCTGACTCGTTATGCCTGTGGTACAAACCTTGTTGTGGTACTGCAACATCTGGGTGATTATTCTGATTTTCGGATGGTAGTTCTTGATGGAAATGACCCTGAAATGGGCCGAAAACAAAATTAGAGCATGTTTTTTTGTTTATCCCCAAAGTTTGCAAAATGGTTCCAAAAATGCTTTTTGAGTTTGAACTGATTCAGGTCGTGCTCTTAGCTCTGACATAAGAGAGTAATGCAATCAGTAGGTCGCTCCTGGTGAGAAAACATCTGCGTACAGCAATTACCAGATCTAACAGACTCTTATGCACATGGTTTGCATCCAGGAGAAAGTAGATATTGGTTTTCCTGTAACACCATGTGTCTACCATCCGTTGCATGACATACAGTGTCTTTGGAGTGAGCACTTATCCCAGACTGCTTTGAAGCTTTTTTTTCCGAGGGGGGGATGGGGCTAAGAAGTAGAGGTGAAATACAAACTACTTATAAAATCCTGCAAAACACAAGGGGTTCTGTATCTTCAAGGCTCAGCGTTTTCGGTTTTTACCGATTTTCACCGAAAAATAACCAGATTTTTGAACTGATTTTCACCCGGATTTTATGTTTCCACGGATCCAAAAGTTGTTCCTGTTTGTGTGAGGTTATGTAACAGTGTCCTCTTGTGGCGAAATTCGGCACGCTGGATGGCTTTGAAAAATAAAAACCGAAAACGCTGAGCCTTGTGTATTTTGAATAGTTTCTGGATTCTTTATACGACTACGAACAATACATACAGACATCAAAGAAGGTTGAATCGGTTCATGTTGATACAATGTTTACTGACAGATACGTTTCATCACTCATCTAAGTGACATCTTCAGTCTGAACTGACAGCAGGCACCCCCACCGCTTCAATTTAGACTGAAGAGGTCACTTAGATGGGTGATGAAACGTATCTGTCAGTAAACATTGTATCCACATGAACTGATTCAACCTTCTTTGATTTTCTTACCTGGATTATTGAGCATGCATCAAGACAATACAGACTAACCTTTAAAAACTGTAACGAACTTGGAAGTGACCCTTTTTCTAAATTCATGTCAGACATGAAGCACATGTTAACAAGTAAGTCATCCCCATGATGAACGTTGTTGGACTCATTACTTTTACCAGCGTCAGTAATTCTACTCCACGAAAATGACGCAAACCAATTTGTAATGCTTCTCTTCAAGGCTATATTTGCTATATTTAGTCACAAAAGAATTCAAAATAAGTTGTTTTTTTTGGTTTATTACAGGAAGCCCGTCCACCTACCTCATGATGTTGGACGCGTCCTCGGCATCGGGGTCTGCGCAGTACTTATTTGCTAAGATCAAACAGGCGTCTGCTGATTCAATCTGAAAACGAGATGAAAGACAGCAGCCAGGAGCAGATGACTGAATGAGGTCATCGCGCACGTACTACAGCAAAAACACAGACTGTTTGGACACGGCCCATCCATTACAAATAGTTTCCCCTTCGGGCCACAAAGGAAACGGTACTACCATCTGTCAGTTACCTTGACTCTGGCCAGATCGTGCGGGTTCAGGACAGATCCTTGGTAGAACTCCACCTGTGTGAAGTGGCGCTTAAACAAGGCTTCCAGCTCAAGATTAGGGGAAATACTACAACAACAACAAAAAAAAGACAAGAAAACAGTACGCCTGCATAAATCTCAGAGCCTGTTTTGTTTGTAGTCCCATAAAGACACGATGGTGGCTGTCTGAATACATCAACTGCTGTGTTGCACGAGTTTCAGAGTTTATGAAAAAAGACATTAATACTCTGTACTTACTTATGGAGAAAAACAATTTCTACATTGACATCATCCCTGTCCTTGTGTAGGAAGTCTTTTAGAAAGTTGGACACACTCTCGAGTGTTATGTGGCCGCAGACGACGATGTGCCTGGAAAAATGAGGTGCAGGATAATAAAGAAACCAGGTAGTGGCCACAGCTCACATCACCAAGACAAATGTGAAGGTGTCATCGTCACCTTCGCTCTGGAGTCATGTTACGTATGAGGGGATGATGGGAAATGAAGTTAAAAATCAGTGCTACTGCAAATGCTGCAGTTCAGACCTTATTGTGAAACTCGGGTTAAACAACGATGCAGACTGTGATGTTAATGGAGGAAAATGGGAGGTTTTTGTTAGAGAACAGGTGGGACTGAGCGCTTCAGGTTATTTACGCTAATGCAGTGGTGAGTGAGGAACGAGTGGGGGAGGTTAAAGAGAACTATGGATTTCAGTATCAGATTATAAAGGATCAGATTTACTTAGATGGAGATTATGAAATTTCCGCTCCGCTCATCTAGCGTTGCACGCATCTCAATCTTGCTCGTTTTCAATTTTTCAGTGACCTTTAGGCGAGCATCTGACTTTGTTTAGTGAGACTTAGAGTAGCTTATGGTCAAATATACTTAAATATAATTTATTTATACCCACTCACAAAGGTAGGATGTAGAGGTTGTTGTGGAGGTCGCACACGCTATCATAGCCATATTAGAAGCCACAAAACGTGTCCTTTCTGTAGCGTGAATTATTATCATTTACCATTTTAAACCACATTTTACTTAGCGGCTGTGAGGCTTTTGTGCAGGGAAAAAAAATGAAACTTGTTGGAAAAAGCATCACATCACTTTGGTCATCTTCATGAAATCCATGCAGTGTGGTTTACTAAATCATTGCACATTGTGAGAGTACTTCGTGGGTTATAATGTGATTATATATGTGATACTTTCCAAACAGTGTCCCATTGTAGTATATTTACTTTTTATCTAATCATATGTTTTCCGATTGCTCTGCAGATTTCCGTCAAGGCTGCAACATCAGAAGAATATGAGCATGTTCAGCATATTTTATGATGTATCTACAGGGTTTAACGTTAATGCGGAAAGTTTTTGCACATTATTTTAATTTGTGTGTATGTGTACATGTGTATATGTGTATATATATAGCTTTTTTTCCCTGGAAATCATCAACGGTGTAGATAAAAAGTGCTCAACAAATGAGGAGCGGAATATTAAGATCGATGTAGGGAAAAAAACTTTCATGCATTTCAGTACAAGCTTGTTTCATGCATCACGCACTCATCAGCTGCCACTGTGATTAAACATTGTTGTTTAATTCTCAGAGAGAATTTACTTATCAAACTGAAACAGGCTTGTACTGTCTCATAGAGAATGTACTTGACTAAATGGATTATTTTGCTCCTTATTTGTTGAGCACTACCCCTACTGTTGAGTGTTTCTTTTAACAAAGTTTTATATATATATATATATATATATATATATATAGCTAGTGTGTGTGTGTGTGTGAGAGAGAGAGAGAGAGAGAGAGAGAGAGAGAGAGAGAGAGAGAGAGAGAGGATAATAATGATAATAATAATAATAATAATAATAACAATAGTTAAATAATTAATAAGCACTACTGGTAACTGATTACCAGTCTGGTTTTTACGCTGCACCTGTATATGTTCTGATTTCTTGTATCTGTCTACATATATGTATATGTACATGTTCGGTATATGTTCTGACTTCTTGTTATGTGTAATGACTGCTTTGGCAATACAAGTGCCTATTTGTCATGCCAATAAAGCACTTTAGAATTTGAGAGAACGAGAGAGAGAGAGAGAGAGAGTAAAAGAGGCAAGTGTGAAATAAGCAATCAAGAAAATTGAGAAAGACAAAAAGGAACAGAAAAAAGAATGAAAGAATTAAAAAGAAAACAATGTGAAATATATTTGTTAGTGTCTTACACATGTAGACAAGAATAATAGTCGATGCTCCATCATGGATGCGGTCATGACTCATGTGAACACAATGCACTAACTTGAGACCTGACGTGAACTGTCCGGTAATGAACAAGTTAACGTAGAGACAGCTTACAGATATACATACATATATGTGGAAGCACCTTAACATTATTAATCACGCACAGGATCAAAAGTTTGCTAGGGAGCATTAAACCATACTGAGCACCAAACTGCTCCGTTCACTGTTTGCAAAGTTAAAATTTGTCAAAACAATTCACAAACTACCTCAGTGGGATGTGTAGGTGAAATGTACTTGCTGAATTTATTTATACCATACACTACAATACACACTGTATAACTCTAATACGTATGAGCAAGCCTAGTGTGTGTGCTCCCTATGACCACCACAAACAACATTTCTCATCTATAAATCAGTGACATGAACACTTATTGTCTTGTTAGCATTTATATAAACTGTAATGGGAATATATATATATATATATATATATATATACACACACACATACACACACACATATATATATATATATATATATATATATATATATATATATATATAAAATACAGCAACAAAAACAAAAAAACATGATTAAAAAATGAAATGCATCTTACTTTGGAACCTGTAATACACCAGATGTACTTTGACTTGTTATAATAAAACAAATAAATCAATAAATAAACATACAAAGACCAACAAAAGAAGAAAAGATTTGGTCGAAGAGACCAGCCTAAACCAAGCCTCGGTTCTTCACTACAAGGACAAAATCTAATAAAAAGCAAGCTAACAGAAATGCTCAGAAGGCTTAGCGGCCGGACGACTCCCACCACATTGTTCATAACAACAATGTTAGATTTATACGGAGTCCCGAGTCGTATTTTTCTTTTCTCAAGACTGCATTAAGCCCGTAGGGTGTAGGTTCGACTGAAGATAAAGGCCAAGAAAGTACAATACTAGCAAGACTTGGAAGATAGACAAGCATAGCCAGGAAAGAAAAAAAAAAGACATCTGTTTTTCCAGTGAAGAAAAACAAAAGAAGAAATAAAAAGAAATATAAATCAGCGAGAAGCAAGTGATGGCATGTGAGACTTGATGCAATGTTATCAATCCTGCACTCCGGTGACTCTTGAGTTTCTCATTTTGCTGTATTTCTTTTCCAGATCACCCCAGTGGACTTTAATAAGAGGTACTGCTGGATTTTGAATTGCCTTTCAAGAGAAGTAAAACATGAACTAGCCGAATGCATTTACATGGTGTCTTTGATTTGATTTGATTTGATTTGATTTTTTTGGATATTGAGATGTTTTATTAATCCCTGTGGGGAAATTACGCTCTGCATTTAGCCCATCCTAGCTGTGTAGCTAGGAGCAGTGGGCAGCTGCCGTTCAGCACCCGGGGACCAACTCCAGTTCGTCTTGCCATGCCTCGGGGTCAGGGGCACAGACAGGAGTATTAACCCTAACGTGCATGTCTTTCTGATCGTGGGAGGAAACTGGAGTACCCGGAGAAAACCCACCCCAGACACGGGGAGAACACGTAAACTCCACACAGAGGACGACCTGGGATGACCCCCGAGGTCAGACAACCCCGGGGTTCGAACCCAGGACCTTCTTGCTGTGAGGCAACAGCGCTAACCACTGGGCCACCGTGCCGCCAGTTGATGACATTGCACTGATTGTTGCTGCTTTCTTGTTCGCTATTATGCCTCGTATCAAGTCCAATAAAGGCAAAGACATGTGGGTTATATGTGTATGACACCTGCATAGGGTCAACCCCTGCGTGTGGCTGTCTTTTGATTGGGTTAAATTAGGACTGTGGACCGATAGTTGGGGATGATTAAATTGCATGCTAACTGGTCTCATGCTGTGAGTAAAGGACACTGATGAATTTGAGTTTCCCTTTCGTGCAAAACTTCTGCCATCCCGGCTTATTGTTTGGCTATGGGACGTGCGTTTGGAGGAAAGGTGGGGTGAAACAGAACAATGCTTTATGGACTGGTATGGGAAGATGTGCGAGCCACAAATACAAAACACAAGCACAAATGAACATAACAAAAGACACAATTTACCATAAAACAGTAACCACTGTAGGATTTTCTCAATATAAACTAATGTCAAATGAGCTGTGATGGCTCTTAATACATATTAGATGGACAGGGGGCTAACCCTGAGCAGTTTCAGACCGGATTTGCACAAAGATAAACAGGGACACTGTTCTAACAGTGACAAATATAATAATAATAATAACATTATAACCTATTATTCAACAGCATGGTCGACTCACATCTAATTCCACAATAACAGTTCACTGAGGAAATCCTACATGTACCATTTTGGTGCATGACAGATACTCTTCTAAATGACTTGAAGCAGCCATTTAAATGTGTTCAAGCAGCAATGATAATACGCACACATAGAAAGCAGGAGCATACAATACAGTAATCATGGCCAAGTTCTTCAGTCACGGTGTGACTTTTTTACAAAACACTTTTTCATTTTGTATGTGGGAGATTGCTAGACCTCAAATTACAGTTCCACAATATCTTTTTTTTTCCAAGATCAGGGTATAATCACCTCTTTAAGAGAGGGTCGCTTGAGTCACACAAAAACCACACCAGTGTAAGTTTTGGGGTTTTTTCTTCATTTAGTTTGACTTACTTTCTGCCTCTGGTCGAGTTATAACTCCCTCCGTATTTCTTCCGATTAAGGATGAGAGCAGCAATTTCTGGCACGTAGCGAGCAAACATGGCCTACATGCATGGAAAAGAAAAAGAAAAGGGCATGCAGAGATGGCTCTACTACTGCGGAGGCAGTAGAGCCTCCTAGAATACTTACTTTCTCCCATTAACCGCACTATAGGAACCACCATATTTCTTGCGGTTTCCTATTAACTCTATGATTTCAGGGACGTAGCTCGCAAACATGGCCTAAGGGAGAAGATAGGAGACAGAAGAAAGAGACTAAAAAAAATAGACAGGCAAAGGAAGAGCAGGTCCTCTATTTTTGTTAAAGAGATATCCGTGAAATCTGGTAGGGGGAAAAGAATACGTGTGCAAGAGTAGTATTTATATCTAGTTATTAACAGGGCAAAAAAAAAAGAAGAGGAAAATGAAAAAGTACAAAACGAGCAAATTCTTAAAATGAGTCAGCCATGATGGGAGAGAAGTGTATGAATGCAGCCTGAATTTGCTCCATGGTAATATTTCAAATACTGGAAAAAAGAAAAAAAACAAGAAAAAAAACAAGAAAAGAATGGAGAGCGAAAGAAAAGGAAATTATCAAGGATTTCAGAGGAAAAGAAAAACAAAAGAAGGAAAAAAAATGACACAGCTGACCACTGAGATGTCAATCTGTGCTAGAAAAATGAAAGTGACAAGTCTCAAGATAAAGCCTTATGTGCCATGTTTCGTCCAACAAACACACACGGGGGATTGATTTGAGCGGCCTGGCTGGAGGGAACACAGATGTCACGGTGTTAAACCAGGAGATGCTGAACTCGGGGGCAGAGAAAGCTCCCATCAACACCACGTGAAACTGAATGAATTTACTAAATCCTCTACAATGAGCCAGATTGGGTGCTTCAATTGTTGATCCTGCGATTGTATGTTGTTTTCATGAATTTGGAGGATATATTTTATTGGCAAAAATAAACAGGGATTCCCCTGTCTGCTCAAGGTACCATGAGACAATACTCTCAGATTCTGTCTGGTCTTTGGGGGAGGGGGCTTGGCCGGCATCTATAAAATGCAAAATTCCTTGTTTGTTATAGTATTTAATTGAGTAAATCAGGTCTGTGTCTCGCAGATGAACGACACTGTAACAAATCTCCGATGGACAGGACTGTTTCATTATCGCTTCACCATACTGGGTTACCAAAGTAAAAGCCCTAACTTCAAAATAAAAGCCCCCCCCCCAACTTAGTCTATTTCTTCCAGAAGAATAGCAAAATAATCAAAAATGTAATAATCAAATGCAAACTTATGTAAGGTTAGGGTTATCAGAATTTAAAAAAAAAAATCTTTAGATTTGTGTTCTACACACCAAAATATGTTATTTGAACACTCCTCTCGATTGATTTACAAAAAATACAGAGTATGGCCCACCCTACTGGGATATCTGTGCATGTGCACTGTCTTCTATGACCATGTGAGAATGTCAGACTGCAGCGTTAACCCCATCATGCCGGCCTACAAATAATCCCCCTCTCAGTGTATTTGTTGGAAAGTGGGTAGGAGGAGCCGGAGGGTGGAGCCACCTGAAACCGCAGTACTTTTACAGGTGATAATGGGTGCAAGTTAAAATCAAATATTGAACATACTTTACAGTAACTAAAACAGACAAACAAACCAACAAATACACAACCAAACAAACAAATGAATAAATAAGCATAACTTGTAGCTTCAGCGTCATTGAAATGCTAATCATGTGCAACTGTGTGCAATGTTTAGGCCTATTTAACACATCTCACACACCACACTGTGACAAACTGTTTGTGCACAAATTGTTCCATGCAAGATGATATTTTCAGTGCTCTCTTTCTATCTGTTTTAGCATTTCCAGCATTTACGTGTCACTTGTCGTCATGACGTTTGGCTATATGGAGGAGCTGATCAGGAATAAAGTAAGAGAGGGATTTTTACCAAACCACCAAGGATGAAGAAGACCATGAAAAGGCGGCCCAGGGTGGTTTTTGCATAAACAT
This sequence comes from Lampris incognitus, assembly GCF_029633865.1. Lineage (NCBI taxonomy): Eukaryota > Metazoa > Chordata > Actinopteri > Lampriformes > Lampridae > Lampris > Lampris incognitus. Next base: position 27,851,034 of record NC_079227.1, on the reverse strand, counting down.
CTCCATAGCCCACAGTGGACATAGTGACCATGAGTAAGTAGACACATTCCCAGTAGGAAAGTGCTTGGGAATTTTGGAAGTTTTCCCATGGGTCCCCTGAGTTTTCCACCTGGAACAAAAGTCAGTATTCATACAGGACACAGAGAATTGACACACACGCTTTACTAAAACAGGTGACGTACATATGTCTTGTTCTTTTCTTTTCTAGAAAGCTTCCATAATGGTTTAACAACATGACACGCAACTTCATTTGTTACTAAAATGATCGTCAGAAATTTAACCGAGATAAAAAAGCTAATCTGCTGCTACAGTGCATGGATATCTATCACCACAATAAGCATCTCCTTGTTTCCTGCGATGGCCCTCGCTGACTTACCAAATGTATGAAGCCCGCTGCCGTAAGCCATGTGCTTATGAAGATTGAACATAGGTTCACCAGCTTTATTGAGTTGCTATTGAAAAAAGGGAGCCAGACAATAAATAGAAGTAAAAAAAAAAAAAAAATTCTGCAAATATTTCCATACGTCATTATATTCGAATTAATTGAATGTGGATATGACTGCAAGATATCCAATCAGATGAAATATGTATGTATAATGTTGCATAGGTGCATGCACCAAAATCCACTGGACACAGTTCTCATGCAAAATTTAGTCATAATGTAGGAAACAGTACGCCCGACGATGATAAATGCAAAGTTAATACTGCAAGAGGCTCTTTTAAAATCTCTCTACAGATGTAGTCCTGAGCTGCTTAGCCATCATTGCATTCAACAAAGGAAAAACCCACAGAATGCCTTGGAAAATGGTGCCATCTTATGGCACTAACACGGGTCAGATTAAAAGGCAAAAGTGCTGTTATCTTCAAATCTTTTTCTTTTCCGGTCTCGTCTGCATGCATTGAATTGCAAGGCAACACACTTCTGTGCACAAAAACAGCACGAGACACCGCACACAAAAGCATATGTTGAGAGTTAAACGCACATTCTCTTGCAAAGAAATACGTAATCCCGTTAAATCTCAAAACAGATGAAGTCAACGGTTTCCTTCCAAAACATCGTATATCTGTGTCTTGAAAGAATATATGGCCTGAAATTCATCAGTCGGTCCCACCGAAAAAACACAAGATGATTTTGTCATAAAACCACGACTATATTAGAAGGCTTGTAGATAAATCCTGATGTAAATCTAAACCTCATAATGTGCCTTCACTTCATAGCTAGGATCACCTGGTAAATGAAGCAGTCAATTTCATGAATCTTTTTTTTCCTCTCTCTAGATCTATATTTATGTCTACATCTATATCTATATTTGGAAAAGAACTCTTTGCTTGGAATAATATAATATATATTATATTATTCATTCATTCATTATCCAAGCCGCTTATCCCAACTGGGGACGCGGGATGCTGGCACCTATCCCAGCAGTCATTGGGCAGCAGGCGGGGAGACACCCCGGACAGGCCGCCGGTCCATCACAGGGCCGACACACAAACACACACATTCACACCTAGGGACAATTTAGTATGGCCAATTCACCTGACCTACATGTCTTTGTACTGTTGGAGGAAACTGGAGCACCCGGAGGAAACTCACGCAGACACGGGCAGAACATGCAAACTCCACACAGAGGACGACCCCAAGGTTGGACTACCCTGGGGCTCGAACCCCGGACCTTCTTGCTGTGAGGCAACCACACTAACCACTGCGCCAATATACCACGCAAATTATTATATCATATTATATAGTATTATTACTATTATATATAATATGGTATATATATTTGGAATAAATATAGCTATCTATATCTCTTTGCTTGCTTTGGTCGAGGCATTGCCGCTCTCCATTCATGCTTTGTGTGCGTCGCTCTTGCCTCCATCTGAGTAAATGAGGCAGAAGATTATTCTGAAACATTTTGCTAAGCTCCTGCTGACATCTGTGCAAAAAGCCCCGGTTCTAAGCAGCGGGCGAGCAGAGTTCGAGATCGTCCAACAACTCCCATCACATGCCCAACACCCAATTGAGAATTACATTCATATTTCAGTGAACACCGCCACGGTGTCGTTTTAAACTCTCATCTACACGTTTTGAAAGCCAGGCAAGCGGCTGAACTCGTGCTATGGCTAAATTTGCTTCAGTCTTTGGTGCTAAGGGCAAATGTTCATGCAAGTCAATGTACTTTTCTGTTGAAGTGAATGCAGCTTGCAATGAAACCACACGGTGCTATGCATGCAGTGTTTCAAACCACTCAGGTGAATGAGAGAGACGACAAACAAGATATAAATGATGATGTAAACACACTTACCTTGTTTTTAATATATTCAAAAACTGTAAAATTTCTGAGAACTGTATCAACCTTAAGGCCCTTAAAAACCTCAAGCCTGTTAAGAGAGAAAAGACCACAAAGAAATTATTGAAGGTGAATAAAAAAATACTTTTCCAACATTTTCAAAAGACATTGCCCCAATGGTCCATACTGTACATCCACAATAACACACCTTTGAAATGTTCATCCATGCTTATAAGCTTCATTGAACTCATAAAAAAAAACACTACAGGTAAAAGAGCACTTCCATCAAGTCATTGCAAAAGGAAAAAAAAATATGAAAATACAGAAATTGTGGAGGTAAAAATGAAAATCAGCAGAACATCCAAGAAATCTTTGGATCAAATGCACGACTCATACGCTTCAGGTTCACGAGGCTCGCTTCTTCTCGAAGCACCGACGCCGAATGTACCTGGTAGCATTTTCATTAGCGCGGCATAAGCGGCCCGGCGTGGAAGAGATGTAAACCTGGATTAGAGTAAAGACAGGTGGAAAGCCGACCGGCCCCGCTGAATGAGTAAGCAGCAGTGACGTCAAATCCTAAAATTTGAGGGAATTCAGGTAGGAAAATTACCTAACTGGACCTGTGGCTACGGGGTCAAGGACACAGTTATTCAGAAATTAACAATATCGACACTGACCTCAGCTTGCCAGCGAGCAGCTTTGACGGCCGTCCATCAACAGGAACAACAACACTCACTGTTGCACAATGATGCCGCCCTGATACTGACACTGCGGAGGCTACCAAGGTTTAGCACGCAAACAGTGTTATATACTGCATGTATCTCTGATCATTTTGTCTAAAAAGCTCTGATGACAAATCCATATTCAGTCAATCAAGTTGCATTTTGTATGCCGCTTTCTACATGCAACAGCCACTCAAAGCGCGTTACACTTAATTAATTAATTCACAAACACACACACACACACACACACACACACACACACACACACACACACACACACTCACACACCAAAGGCATGTCAGCTATGCAAGGTATGCAAGGTAACAGCTGCTGATGTTATCCATCCGTCCATCCATTATCCAAAACTCTTATCTTGCTCAGGGTCGCAGGGATGCTGGAGCCTATCCTAGCAGTCACTGGGCAGGCGGGGAGACACCCTGGACAGGCTGCCAGGCCATCACAGAGCCAACACACACACACACACATTCACACTTAGGGACAATTTAGTACGGCCAATTCACCTGACCTACATGTCTTTGGACTGTATATATATATATATATATATATATATATATATATATATATATATATATATATATATATATATATATAAAAAATCATATTGATGTTCTACTTTATATGCTCTTACAATAACACTAAATCTCCAAAAAAGCGTGTCTGATAATGTAGCTCGATGAAAATCAACTGGTTTGTATTTCATCATCGATACCAGGCAGATCAGCATCAACTGTTAATATTGCAATGAACTTCCCTACTAAGTCTGAACACCAAATATTCCACAGTTGACTGAACATTGCATTCAATGGTTGAATAGAGTCCACGGTCAGTAACAGCTCTTGCAAATGATAAGCTGTAAATAATAACAAAAATGTTCCTATAAAATTCTTGCATGTCATAAATCAAGTAAAAATCCATCTTCACATGCAAAAATATGGACAAGCATATTCCCGGCACTGAACATGTGACACCAGGACAGAAAAATGTGACGAGATATCACTAAAACAAAAATGTGCCGTGATCCATGGTGTAATTCTCCATGCTCATTTTTCATTTCAAGTTAGTTTGGGCCAGATGGCAACAATACAGTACAAAATCCTGTACCTGAACCTGCTCCAGCTAACACACACACGCGCACGCACGCACGCACGCACGCACGCACGCACGCACGCACGCACGCACACACACACACACACACACACACACACACACACACACACCCACCAAAAAGCTCTGGACAAGCCAATCTCCTGCAAGGCTTTGGAAGAGAAACCAGTATCACCATACCCCGCAGGTCTTACCCCAGTAGGAGATTACATGGAAACATGAACATAAACTGTGGCACAAGCCGTCTTGGTCCTCCGGCTCATTGGCCTGTCCGTGGCCCATTCTGACCCTGTAACCCTTTTGAAACAGGTCCCCCGTCGATTTCTTGCGTCTTCTTGTATTGAGAAAAGTCTCCGAGTGTGTACCTCCATCGGGCCCTCTGTACACCAACATCTTAGTGGGAATCATTTTTAACGCCCGGCAAGCTGGAGAGCTTTTACCACCAATTTCACCTCAGCCTCCCCCCCCCAAAAAAACCTCGTTAAGTTCAAAACCTCCCGAGGTCACTCGGCTCCAAGTGATGCTTTCCTTGTATCTACTTCTTCACCGATTTGCAGTCATCTCCTTATCCTTTGCAAAACAAAACCACAACAACAACAACAACGACAACAACAACACACTCGGAAAAAAACGGAGGAAAAAATCAGTCAAGAGGTTTACAATAATAGCACCAAGCCAAGCAGGGCCAAAACAGCTGAGGACGCTTGATCTGGAGAAGCATCACAACTTGTTGTGCCGCAGACCCCCATGGCGTCCTCTCGTTGTGTACGGCCGCGTATGGCGAGCTTAAAGCACACCCCTTTCCCATCAGGATATTACTGTGTAAGCTCCTTTAGGATTCATCCAGGGAAAGGAAGAGGCCAGAGAGCAAGTCTGTCCATCAGATGGCCAGATAATGTAACCTACATCTCATCCCATAAACACCCGCAGCTCAGCACAATCACAGCTTTATTTGGTAATCTTTGACGAGAGAACAGGACGTCTGCTGTCTTACACTTCCTCTTTTTTTAAAATTTATTTTATACCAGGTGTCAGCTGATGTCAGACCAGCATCAAACAAAGCTGTGGCTAGAAAACTCCATGCTTTCCTTCACTGGATTTAGTGAGGTGGTGGGGGTGGGGGTGGTGGTGGTGGGGGGGGCATCATTAATCCTAAATTAATCACAGCCGATGTAATTAGCCCTACAGCGATTGTAGCTGCTATTGAAACTGAACGTGCAGCATGAATTATGGAGAAAGAAATTAGAGCAAAGCAACAGCTTACTGAAATATGAGCCTGCAAAGTGTCAGCTTCGATGATAAAACCGGCGCAGTGGTCGAAAGGTGAATTAGAATGGCCTCTGTTAGGGGTAATGGAGTACATTTGCCTCGGTTCATTTGAGCGCGGCACGGATTTAAGGAAAATAAATTCAATCCCCAGAGTTTGCGTTTGAGGACAGCCGACGCCGGTCACAGCAGGCGGCTTAATGCTAAAAGCTTCTTTCTGTGTTTACATTTAGCCCCTGGGTGAAACGCTGCAACATGTGGTCAATAGCCGGCCATGGATTCCCCATCTAGATGGCCAATGCTCTGTTCAACTTAACATTTGCAGGACTACCACTACTACTACACTTCTATACTTCTCTCTACCATTTTCTACTCTCTTTTCTATTCTTTTCTATTATTATTATTATTATTATTATTTTATATTATTATTAATTTTTTTCTTTTCTTTTCTATTATTTTCTATTTTAATCTATTTTCTACTCTTTTCGCTCCTTGGAATACTGCTGGAATATTCCAATGGCGAATAATCGGAAACAAATGACTTGCGTGGCTACTGTCTGAGCAAAGTTCTCAAACATAGATCTGGTAGATTTTCAACCTGCGACTACAAATGTCAACATACATGGAAAAACTACTGCAGCTGTACTTCTAATATCTGTGGCGAATTCTATTGGAGTGTTCCTGCTGGAAGTCAGGGGGTTCATTTGCTTATTACCCACAATGCCGCTGAAGAGTGTTAATGTTTTGTGTTATATTGTAGGATATTGAACATGTTAAAAACGGGCATATCTGTTACAGATAGCGGGGATGTTGTGGAAGGTAATGGGGACGTTATTAGAAAAGTTGTATTGGACACCATCAGTGTAAAGAGTAGGCAAATAGGTTAGATCAGTTCTGCGGCCAAAAAAAGGAAAAAAGCTGAGACCAATACAAACTTGTGTCTGTTATCACTGGCTTGTCTTACAGTCATTAAAAGCTTGCTGGTTAACTCTGACAGGTTTGGCTGAGGAGTCCATTATTTGAACACGTCACACATCATTCTCAAGAGTAACTCCTCTGACAGGTCCATTGGAAAATGGTTACACCATTACCTCGAAAGTGTTTTTCTATGGCATGCAAAAAATGCTTCCTCGATGTGTGTGTGTGTGTGTGTGTGTGTGTGTGTGTGTGTGTGTGTGTGTGTGTATTCCTGAGCATATGTGTGTGTCTGTATCAAAATGCTAAGATAACAGCACTGGTAAAATGACTGAGGGCCGAATAATTGAGATACAGCAATTTGATGGCAGGAGAAGTTTTCATAGCCTTATCTAAAATAGTGTTAAACTACAGCCAAAGATTATGGCCTTGCACTTGTCACATGGTTCACCTCATTTAAACAGAATAAAAGAAAGCAATGCGCTAATCTTCTACTAAACAATCATCCCCTGTCCATATCGACCAGGATTATGTCTTGTGGTACAATTCTTCCACTGAAATGAGCTTTAAGGATCCGAGTAAATTGTTCTTCGGGATCCTCTGAAATTATGCAGGTTTGTGTAGCAAACAGAGGAAAAGGTTAGTTTGGACATCCCTACCTTCTGAAAGGCAACATTTAAAGAAATCTTAGGTTACTATATAATACGACGTTGACATCAATGACGTTACTTTATCATTATCAGTGCAGGAAAATGCATACTGTAAAAAAAACTAACAGTTTCCACATGTAAAATGATAAATATGAGATTGGTGGAGGATGAACTCCTTATCAAGTATCCTTGACAGTTCAATGGCATCACTGATATGTCAACACGCAGGCTAGGGCTTCACTAAAGAGGGTAAAAAAAAGAAAAAAGAAAGATAGTCATCTGCAGGCCTACGTAGGCACAGCTAGCTGGTCTGCACGTGTTTAAGTGCAGTCCTGATTAAACTGAGTGGACACTGAAATGGGTGCATGGTTAAAAATGCACAAAAGCTTTGCACAACGAGTTCAGCACTAAAGCCAAGCGATAAAAGACTATTGCCGTCCATAGTAAGTCATGTCATACCTCACTGAAATTCATAACCAGCAGATTCTTAATGATTTATATTAGCTTGAGGATAAATTCTGTTAGGCTACAGACAATATATCAAACAGATGATTTTCAAAAAAAGATCCTCCTATGATCCATTTCTCACAGTTTCTCACAAACCAAAATCAGTAGAGTAACAAAAAACCTTTGCAAACACACATGGGCGTCTCTACTGTTTGCATATTGTATTTGTAGTCACCCTACTTCTTCCATAAGAATTGTTTTACAGTTAAAAAAAAAATTGAAACTGCAACCTCAAAGTCTCATATGTCCACCAGATGGCAGTGTTTAGACGTGCCTTACGCGGCAGCTGTGGCCCTGTTGTTTTAAAGCTACCACAGACTTTCCTTAATCACGCCTGGACAGACACACAAGTAGATTATGTCTCTGTATCTATGGGCCTCCGCATTTACACACAAGTAAGAAATTGCTATCGGTGAGAGTTGTGGCGGGGGCACATCGCATACTCAGGGTAGAGCTAGGTGGTGCGGACAGTACCAGTAGCGCATATTCCTAGAAACCAGAATTAAAACACCTGAAAGGCAGCACAAAATTATCTCCGTAATCCTCTAAATCCTTCCAGACCTTTCCTAGTGATGAGCTTCACACATTTTAGCAGATTGTCTTCCAGCACCGGGGCCTTTTTTATTTTTTTATCCATTCAAGCACATTCAATCATAGACAGATTTCCGCTGAGAGTAATTACAGGTCTGCTGGAGAGTTCAGTTCGAGAGGTGAAGGATGTTGGAACGATAGCGGCACAGCCGAGCCCGTACAGTCAAAGACCGAGAATCATTTTAAGGAGCATTCAAATCAAATCACTATTCGTGAAAGGTCATTGAAAAGGTCGTCTGAACGGTGCGGCGGATGACAGTGACTGAGTGTTTAATAATCTCAGGTACGAGCATAAGGCTGATGCGTGAAACTCAAGAAGCTCATAAGCAACTGCGGCAGAGGCATCCTTCCGCTGAGCATTTCCATGTTAGCAGCACAGAACATTTATTCTTTAAAAGCTCTCGTGATTTTTCAAACGTTCAACCTCCCCATGCATTTCGTGCAGAACATGAAATGGAATTAAGATTATTGCTGATGGTTACAGATGTACAGTACCACATTGTACCAACAGGTTTCCAACCCCAGAAAGTGAATCGGTTCATACAACGCTGAGCGGGAAAAACGTTTCATCACTCATCTAAGTGACTTGGTCAGTCTCAGCTGACTGCAGGTATCCCCACCCTTATAAACAATACAGTTGCATAATGACCGAAACCGGCACAGTTTCATCACAACTGAAACCAGACAACTGGTTTCATATGCAGATTACCATGACCGTTAATCAGAGTTACACTGGGCATGTGTACTATTCTGAGGATTGGAGAATAGTTGCAATCACAGCATTGTAAGATGACGACAGATATACTCTTAACCCCCCTCCCCTCGGTTCAGGGATGGTCGTTCCCTACCTAGATTATTGAGCATGCATCAAGACGGGTTTCCAATCTGCACCCATCATGATGGTGGGCTTAGTATATTTATTTCACTAAGCATTGAGCCCTGAATCATTGGTGATCGATACCTTGGTTGAAAACTAATGGAGGCTGTTTTATTCTGTACTGAGGTCTCATCTCAACTTGCAAAGTCACTGCGTTGAGCAAAAATGCATGTTCGGCATGATAATTCGACCAAAGTACTTTACAAAGTTTACAGCCTAACTGTTTTCTCCGTTACAAGAGGCTGAGACTTTGTCATCACTGACAACCGCTACACACCCGAGATCCACAGGGTGGCACCACATGCATTATCCTGGTCTGACAACAAGAGATGAATGGCTACTCTGAAAAACATGGTCTGCAGCCAAGCAAAATCAATCTCCATCTCCTTACCGAGCCAACTCCTGTTCAGATACACCGACACAAATACTGGGGGGACCGTGAAGAAGTCCACCACTGAGTTCACCTCGAGCCAGAACCACAGCTTGTCATTGGCAGCAATAAACTGTGGAAATAAAGAAAACATTGTTCATATTTGAAAGCTTGTCCATGACGGAGATCTGTGCCCGCACTCCTTCTCTGTGTTTCTCTACTGAACCCAGGGGGGTCTGATTTGCATTAGGTACCAGCGGTTTTACTTACGCGTAGGCCGAAGTACAATAGGAAGAACACGTTGAAGGCCATGTCAATTTGCAGAGTGAAGTCTTTGTAGAAGTTCGGACAGGACTCGATAGCACTGTGGAGCAGAAAGTAAGATATAATCATGAAAAATGTTATCAGCAGCCCAGAAAAGATTTGGGCAAAAAAATGAATATATTAAAATGCATTAAATTTCATTTAATGAAAATGATTGATGATAATAATAATAATAATAATAATAATAACAATAATAATAATAATAGTGCATTCTTCTTTTCCTGAAAATGCATTTTAAGATTTTCAAAAGAAGAGCAACACAAGTGTTCAAAAAAGTGCAATAGTTGATATTTTCCCAATCGTTTGTCTGTTGAGAAAGGAACATGCATTTATTGTCATACAAGCAATCATTTTTCAATGTGCTTGATTAACCCTTAAATAACTGCCAAAATAATCTTCCCTAAATCCTTAACTTCCAAGAAAATTATGTTTTCTGGGTGCAATATCACTTCATGAAAGTATGATTTTCATCTTTTTTCTTTCTTTTTTCTTTTCTTTTTTTTTTTTTTGGTCACAACACTGCATTTCCTCCGTTTTGGGTTCCGGAGCATTTCAGGTGAATGGAGGGATATATTTTGGGGGAAATGCAGAGACGGGGCAGTCGTTTAAGGGTTAAACACATGCAGGGTTTATGTCTTCTTTTGAGTGATCAGGCAGCCATAGCAGATGCTAGCAATGGAGTGAAGTCTCACCCTCAAAACGCTCGTATCTGGCACTAAGAATTCAAGTACAAAGAGATAATTAATCGAGTAAATGTCATGACTTGGTGATGAAACTGTTATCACATTCATAACCTGGTGATGAAACATAGCACACCCTGTATGTTATCCGGACCTGAAATGACAACACAGGCTCACTTTTCATACATACCGCACACACAAAACTCACCATAAAAAGTAGGGGGGGGGGGTTTAGACATATTTCATGAATTTTGCAGTTAAAAAGCTTGAAAGAGGTAGATAAGAAAGCACATAAGTTCATTCAACCTGATGTTCCACATATGTCACTTTTTTTTATGATGGACGAAGTGATTGATCAAGTTTTCAATGGTACTTGGCATCTTGGTAAATGCGAGTCATGCATGTTGTTATTCCTCAGTGAGCGTACCAGAGATATCTGCAGCCTATGTTAGTGTCAAGCGGATTACTGTCACATGTTAAGAGTGATTGTTCGTCATACATGCTGTTGGTTTTTCATAGTTAACCGTTCCATGCAGTTTCTCTTGTGCCGCCGAGCTCCAATAGTTTCATCTTGACAGTGAAAGTCTCTCTGAGCGTGGCAAACACCATTTGATACCAGACAGATTTAGGCCAAACTCCTTCTGTTGCATCGAAATATAATAAACTAGCTATGATCAAATACTCTCCCAAAATAAAGTTTGCAGACACTAGAATACCTTCGGGGATACCATTTCAAGGCCAGTCTGATGTACACCGGTGCAATTCAGGTGAGGTGATTTCCTGTGTGATGCAGCCAATCGGAGCCGAACAGCCGCTATTGGCCTGGGCATATCAAACTTCCTACCGTCACAAAAACCTCAATTTTTCATCCATCCAGAGGACGTGGCCATGTCTAGTCAGTATTCATGGAAATTCTGAAATAGTACAGTCATCGTAAGACGGGACAACTCTTTCCCACTGGCACCTCTAAGAATAGTTCAATGTGTTGAATAGTCCTACCCTCAATCACACTAATGATGTACTAGTCTGCTGAGTCCCTGTCACAGCAAGGTGACAGGCCAGAGTAATGACCATACTGCAGCCAGATCTGCTATGTTAAATAATTGAGTTCTAGTGAGCCTGGTCAGGATGTGACTAAGCCTGATATGAAGCACAAGCCCCTCTATTCCTATTTTGGTCCTCTCTCCATCACTTAGCTGTGATACTCAAATCAAACTGGGTGTGTCCAGGATGGACCAGATGCAGCCAAATGCAAACGAGACTAGGTAAAAAACCTCGTAGACTGGACCATGTATGGCCAATGTTCGAAAGTTTGGCCAATTTGTTAAAGGGATAAGTCAGTGGTAGAGTCTATAATGTTAATTACTGGATGTTAAATGTTTACCTGCAATTTTCTGTGGTGGTCCCTGTTATGTTTGTTGTTACAATGTACCGCATTCCATTTGTTAGTGTGCAATATCTACTTGCGGATGTCTCTCATTTTTCCAAGACTCACTCTGTATTGAGTGTTTTGTCACAGAGTGATTGTTATTTGGGGTGCTTTAACTGTGCGCTCTCCATCATGCCTCTCAGCACATGGCAAGCTGTTTTCTCTCCTATTCTGCTCTATGCTGGACCGGCAAGTGCGTAACCAGATGTGGGAAGGAGCAGCCAAATATCCCATTCTTGGCATTTCAGTAGTATCCACGAGAGAGAAATGGTATAAAATAAAATATATAGCAGCATTTCAATGTCCTTAAAAAACAATCTTAAACTTTTAACAGTTAATGCGAGGGGCCTCAGAGACAATCTAAAAAGAAAAGCTATGTTGCTTGCAATTCTATTTAATAACTGTCCGGGAAAAGTAGCAACAACTAAATCTAGTCATGATGATCATTGGCTTATATGTGTGTTACATTTAGACAACTCCTCCCTAATTCTGGGAAATGTTTATGGTTACCGCAACACAATGCAAAATAGAAACCTTCTTGCAGACATCAAAGAAACTGTTACAACTCAAAGAAAGATATTCTACAGAAAATGTAATAATAGGTGGTGACTGGAACGTGGTTTTGGACGAGAGACTTGACAGATCTCCCAGCAAATTTATGAGCCCTCATCCTAACACAGTATTGGTAAACTTCTGCAACATGTTATGCCTTCATGACCCTTGGAGAGAAAAAAATCCAAATCATAGACAATTTTCTTGGTTCAAACCAGATGTCTCAACCGAATCTAGATTAGATTACTGGTTAGAGGCAGATACAATGCTTAGCCAAATATCAAATTGCGAAATATCCCCTGCACCACTTACTGATCACTGCTGTATTGATTTATCAGTAACACATATAATGCAGTCTGCCAGGAAAAAAGGATACTGGAAATGTAATGCCGATCGTCTAAAATATGATGAATACTATAATGGCATTGAAGACCTTATTCAAGAAGTCTTGCAGGATGACATCATATTATCATATTGTCAGAAATGGACATTTTTAAAATAAAAAATCTGCCAATATTCAATCTCCTTCGGGAGCACGTCCCCACGCTTAAGCATATCAGCTCCTTCACACCTCTGGGCGCATACACTTCCGATGGCCTTACGGTCTCACCATCCCACTTCTGACACCAATGTAGCAAATTCGGGGGGCAGTCTAGGAGACCATGGCCACAGCCGGGACGTGAACCTGTGTCTCCCACTCCACAAGCGACGACGTTAACCAGTCGACTAAAGGGTCCGACCCGTTAGCCAATGGCTACCGAGCCTACTTATTCGTGATCGTTACAATATATTACGAAGATAAACGGCTTGGAAGAAGAAAATAGAGAGGAGATACATTTGATTAGCATCAACCCAATATTAACAGAGAACGACAAAAATAAACTATCTTCATTGCAACTCAAACTTGATAGAATTTATGAAAGAAAAGCTCGAGGGGCATTTATCAGGTCTAGATCTAAGTGGATTGAAGAAGGAGAGAAAAATGTTGCGTATTTTTGTAGATTGGGAAAAAAATGGCAGGAGAGAAATTCTATCAGAACTCTTACAATTAATGGTACAGATTGCACAGACCCAAAATTAACTGCAAAAGAAATAAGGGCATTCTATCAAAATCTATATAGCTCATCCTTTTCTATAGCAGATTCTGAATTTTTCTTGAACAAAATTAAAGATTTTATTCCCCAAATTGACAGTGGCTTCAGGGAAGAATGTAATGAGGATTTTACTTTGGAAGAATTAGACAAAGCAGTCATGGGCTTAAAATAAGATAAATCTCCTGATTTATCTAATTTTAAGTGCATGACTGCTTTGTCTAATTCTTCCAAAGTAAAATCAGGCTGTCAGACCATCAGGCCCTGATGGTCTGACAGCCAACTTTTACAGACACTTTTGGGGTTTGCTTAGAAATTTAATTTTCCAAGTCTTTAGAGAATTACAACTAATTTCTCACTACCAATCAGCATGAAACAAGGCATCATTACACTCATACCAAAGCCAGGTAAAGTCAGTAAGCTCTTAGATAACTATCGTCTATTAAACAACGATTTTAAGTTACTAACCTACATTTACACTAACAGATTAAAAAGAAGTCTGGATCAAATAATTAGTGAAACACAAACAGGGTTTATAAGCGACAGGTCCATACATAATAACATAAGACTAGTGCAAGACCTTACCTTTTAGAATATAGCCATCTAATAGAGGATAAAGGATTCATTCTATTCCTTGACTTCTACAAGTCTTATGTATGTACACTACCGTTCAAAAGTTTGGGATCACCCAAACAATTTTGTGTTTTCCATGAAAAGTCACACTTATTCACCACCATATGTTGTGAAATGAATAGAAAATAGAGTCAAGACATTGACAAGGTTAGAAATAATGATTTGTATTTGAAATAAGATTTTTTTTACATCAAACTTTGCTTTCGTCAAAGAATCCTCCATTTGCAGCAATTACAGCATTGCAGACCTTTGGCATTCTAGCTGTTAATTTGTTGAGGTAATCTGGAGAAATTGCACCCCACGCTTCCAGAAGCAGCTCCCACAAGTGGGATTGGTTGGATGGGCACTTCTTTGAGCAGATTGAGTTTCTGGAGCATCACATTTGTGGGGTCAATTAAACGCTCAAAATGGCCAGAAAAAGAGAACTTTCATCTGAAACTCGACAGTCTATTCTTGTTCTTAGAAATGAAGGCTATTCCATGCGAGAAATTGCTAAGAAATTGAAGATTTCCTACACCGGTGTGTACTACTCCCTTCAGAGGACAGCACAAACAGGCTCTAACAGGCACTATTTAATGAAGATGCCAGTTGGGGACCTGTGAGGTGTCTGTTTCTCAAACTAGAGACTCTAATGTACTTATCTTCTTGCTCAGTTGTGCAACGCGGCCTCCCACTTCTTTTTCTACTCTGGTTAGAGCCTGTTTGTGCTGTCCTCTGAAGGGAGTAGTACACACCGGTGTAGGAAATCTTCAATTTCTTAGCAATTTCTCGCATGGAATAGCCTTCATTTCTAAGAACAAGAATAGACTGTCGAGTTTCAGATGAAAGTTCTCTTTTTCTGGCCATTTTGAGCGTTTAATTGAACCCACAAATGTGATGCTCCAGAAACTCAATCTGCTCAAAGAAGTGCCCATCCAACCAATCCAACTTGTGGGAGCTGCTTCTGGAAGCGTGGGGTGCAATTTCTCCAGATTACCTCAACAAATTAACAGCTAGAATGCCAAAGGTCTGCAATGCTGTAATTGCTGCAAATGGAGGATTCTTTAACGAAAGCAAAGTTTGATGTAAAAAAAATCTTATTTCAAATAAAAATCATTATTTCTAACCTTGTCAATGTCTTGACTCTATTTTCTATTCATTTCACAACATATGGTGGTGAATAAGTGTGACTTTTCATGGAAAACACGAAATTGTTTGGGTGATCCCAAACTTTTGAACGGTAGTGTATGGATTTACTCCTAGATTCTGTAACATAACAGAATCCTTTTATAATGACACAACTAGTTCAGTAGCACAACCTCAAGGTACCTCACCTCGTTTCGCCATCAATAGAGGGGTTAAACAAGGATGCAACATTTCTCCATTCTTATTTATTTTGGCAGCAGAAATGTTGACGATTCATATAAAAAAAAAATTCTTGTCAAAGTGAATGTTTTTGATGTACAGATAGCCAACTGGCTGATGATACCACCATCTTCATAAAAAGTTTAGAACAAATTCCTAAAGTTTCTGAATTAATTGATATTTTCTCTAACGCATCGTGTTTAACACACTAAATGTGAATTAATGGCCATACACAGCTGCAACCTTACAAATGCCTATAATATTCCCATCAAATCTTCTGTGAAATATCTTGGCATTCATATAACCAAAGATGAAAAAACTAGCGAAACCTTAAATATACAAGACAAAATTCTTGAAAGTAAATCTAGGCTGAATATGTGGTTACAAAGGGACTTTGTAGTTTTTGGAAGAACATACTTAACTAAAATGGAATCCTTAGCAAGATGCATTTATCCTGCATATTCAATGGCCATACCTAATAAATTCATTAAAACCATTAACCAACTGAACTTGAATTTTATTTGGAAAAATCGGGTTCATTATATTAAAAAAAATCAGAAATAGTGAAAGAATACGAAGATGGTGATATAAAAGCTATTGATTTTGAATGCTTAAATGCTGGGTTAAAATTAAAATGGCTAAAATCATTCCTGCTGAACAAAAATTGTATTTGGTATTGTCTCCCCAGAGGTTTGTTAAAAAAAAGAAAGAAAGGGTGGTATAGAGTCTGTCCTTAAATGTGATTTTCAGGTTGAACAATTGTCAGTCAAACTGTCCTCATTTCACAAACAGGTACTGTTAAGCTGGAAACTCATGTACACGCATAATTTCACCCCACATCAAACCCCCATCTGGAACAACAGATAGTATGTACTTTGTAATGGCAAATCTCTCTACTTACGACATTGGATGGATAAAAACGTCTGGTCAGTAACCCATCTAATTAACGATCAGGGATACTGGCTATCTTGTGAAAACTTCTGCTCGAAATAGGACATAGTCTGCACACGTGCTCAATTTGATAGAGTAATCAAAACGATCCCTGTATCAGTTAGAATGTTAGTCCAAAATATAGAGACACAGTCAGGTGTGATAAATCTACCTGTGCTTCATTTTAATGGTCATCATTTTCTAGCTGAGGAAAACTCAAACAAATTAATGTGTATCACTTAAACAACATACTATTCCCAATACTATCAAATAGAAACTCGATTATCCAACTGTTTTCTAAATCAGACATTAAGAAATAGAGGACTAACTGTATCACTTATCCTGTAAGCCCCAAGACTAAAGAACTCCATATCAAAATTATGAATAATATTTATCCATCAAATGAGCTGTTAAGAAGGAGATTTGCTATTGATCATAATAACTGCAGCTTCTGTGATACAGAAATTCAAACTACTGATGATCTATTTTTCCATGGCATGTACTCTGCGACGTTTTGGGAGGATTTGCAGGACTGGCTGTTAACTAAAATCCAACTTGTTCCTCTCACAAGAGAAAATATTGTGCTTGGTATTACCATGAAGGACATTAAGAGGGACTTGATTTTGAACAACCTGATACTCCTGGCGAAATTGTTCATCCACACATCCAAATGGAGGAAAATGAAACCCCCTTTTTTCTGTTTTCAAAAGGAACCTTGTGGACAATCATTGCAGTGCTTTGAGACTAATGGAAAAAAAACAAAAAAACATGCAAAATCTCCCCTCAAAGCTTATGAAGAACTGAAAAAGTGCAGACATATTATCTTTAATTTGTTTCGTCTATTTTTTTCTCTATCATTTACCCATCCATCCATTATCTGAACCACTTATCCTGCTCTCAGGGTCGCGGGGATGCTGGAGCCTATCCCAGCAGTCATTGGGTGGCAGGCGGGAAGACACCCTGGACAGGCCGCCAGGCCATCACAGGGTGTATATATATATATATATATATATATATATATATATATATATATATATAGACTAATACATTTTATAGAGAAAATAACAAGCTTCTTGTATCACTATAAACCACACTGTCAGACAGAAGTGACTTTTAAAGTTTTTTTACTCAAATTCAAATGCCGAGAGACCGACAATGTACATAAACTACTACTACTACTACTACTACTTTTGGCTGCTCCCATTAGTGGTCGCCACAGCGGATCATCCGTTTCCATTTCTTCCTGTCCTCTGCAGCTTCCTCTGTCACACCAGCCACCTACCTGGCATGTCCTCCCTTACCACATCCATAAACTTCCTCTTTGGCCTTCCCCTTTTCCCCTCCCCTGGCTGCTTCATATTCAGCATCCTTCTCCCAATATACCCAGCATCTCTCCTCCACACCAGTGGCGCCCCCAGAAATTTTTCATAGGGGTGGCCAAATGCGGCCACTGAAAATCTTGGGGTGGCACTCCAAAACCAAAAGCCATGACTGAATTTCGGGAATTCTATGATACTGTTGCAGTATACTGTATAGGCTAGTTGAAAACTGTCAATATGAGAGTTAAGAAAAATATACATTACTAGAAGATCCCCGCTACAATGTAGCAGTTTGGTTATCCACCCGTCTAAATCTCCCTCCTCTTCATCCTGCCAGCTAACCGCCTTCCCCCTGCCCCTAAACCCCCCCACTCCAACTCCCTCCCCCCAAATGCTCAGAATCATCTGAAATGCCGAGAAAAGTGGTTTTCAGCCATTTTTAGAAAAATGCATATTCTGCATATGTATGCATAATTATGCATAATTTTAATTTTCTGGGATTTTTCCCGTACTCTCTGGAACAATACCTACCACCTCCAAAAAGAATTAGGATCATAAATGCTTTAGTTTTCGGTCCCGCTATCTACACTAACTAACTAACACACACACACACACACACACACACACACACACACACACACACACACACACACACACACACTAACACCACACACACACACACACATTACGAAAATATAGAAGAACCCCACTACAATGTAGCGGTTTGGTTATCCACCTGTCTAAATCTCCCTCCTCTTCATCCTGCCAGCTAACCGCCTCCCTACTGACCCTAAACCCCCCCCCACTCCAACTCCCTCCCCCAAAATGCTCAGAATCATCTGAAATGCCGAGAAAAGTGGTTTTTAGCCATTTTTAGAAAATACATATTTTGCATAATTATGCATAATTATAATTATAATTATTATAATTCTCTGCTATTTTTCTGGTCCTCTCTGGAACAATACCTACCACCTCCAAAAAAAGTCCCAGAAAATTTTTTTTATATAGGTGAAAAAATCAAGGATGCTCAGAATCATCTGAAATGCAGAGAAAAGTGGTTTTTAGCCATTTTTAGAAAAATGCATATTTTGCATATTTATGCACAATTATGCGTAATTTTAATTTTCTGGGATTTTTCCCTTACTCTCTGAGACAATACCTACCACCTCCAAAAAGAATTAGGATCATAAATGCCTTAGTTTTCGGTCCCGCTATCTACACTAACTAACACACACACACACACACTAACGCCACAAACACACACATTACGAAAATATAAGTAGATTGATTTAAATGAACAGCACCTAATGTAAAATATCAGATAGAAGCATATTATGCATAATCAGAAGCATATTCTGCATATGCAACTCGTGGCTGGGGGGGCCAGCGGGGGGGGCAGGGATAGTATCAGGGTGGCCGTGGCCACCCCTGGCCACCCCTTGGGGGCGCCACTGCTCCACACATGTCCAAGCCATCTATGTTATATATTTTATTTTATACCATTTCTCTTTCTTACTTAAGTACCTTCTATGTTGAGAGATGTTTACTGTCATAGTTTGTATGCCCTTATGTTTTGAAAATGAATCGCTTTCAATAAAAAAAAAAAAAAGGGTTAGGGGGCTATATGTGCAGCCCCGCCCCATATGTAGCCCCGCCTCATTCTGCGGGCTGCAGTCAGATCCTATTCGAATGACCTGGAACCACTGCGCCGATCGACCAATCATGTAACTTCAGTGATGTCGTTGGTCACCTGATCTAGCAGCCCAATTGTGTAACTTGTCCTCTCAGTCGGTCGTCCCATGGACATTCGCGGTTATAGGGCTGGCCGTCCATTCATCCATCCATTGTCTTAACTGCTTATCCTGCTCTCAGGGTGACGGGGATGCTGGAGCCTATTCCAGCAGTCACTGGGCGGCAGGCGGGGAGACACCCTGTACAGGCCGCCAGGCCATCACAGGGCCAACCGGTCAAGCCAAAAACCCTTATCTTGACCAACTGTACCCAGCTCCTCTCATTTTCACAAAAACATAGTGCAATCTGCTCAAATCTGACTGAAGCCATTACTTACAGAGATTATGGATGAAAAAACGCATTTACGATTTGGAATGAGATTTTTTACGTAAAATGGGTAAATGCTACTGTTGTATGCTGGCTTTACACAGTGAAATTTTAATGTGGCTTCAGTTGCTTGAAACTTATGTCCTATTTACACGGGACTAGTATTACCTGGGGACCTCTAGTAATTTGTAATAATTGTGGCGGTTGTCTGCGATCTTAATCCCATGCGAATTGGCCATGTCTGTAATTTGTAAAGTAAAGACTCCAGCGCAATTTACCTAGCATATTTTGGCAAACACAAAGGTCATCTGATAATAGTCCCGTACGAATAGGCATCTCAGGAATTTGGGGTCTTTTTTTCTCCCTTTTTTTTTAAGCAAGGAGTTCGTTTTCTCTGCACCTTTTTCTGCCTCTTTCCCAGTTGAGAATTATGGAGGCTGCGGTGGAAATTATAAATTAATGTTTTGACATCTTGATGCAGAAATGAGGAAATCCCAGAAAGTTTAGACTGATGAAGTCCCTTAGATGAGTGATGAAACATTTCTCCCACTAAATGTTGTGTCCAGATGAACTGATTCAACTTTCTGGAATTTCCTTACCTGGATTATTGAGCATGCATCAAGACACTTTGACTCATTTCGGCGAGGATTGCCTTAAACTTGTGAGTACGAGCAAACGGCACATAAAATGGCAGACTACAGCAACCACCTGAGATTCAGCCACGGGTGCAGACAGTGGGATTATACCCAAGAGCCTGCAAATGACATTTTCAGTCAAGGGCCACCGAGCTAGCAAGAGCCTCTGTTGAATGAACGGGTAAGACAAACTAATTTTACCATCGATGCTTTGACAGCCAAAGTGGAGCATATCCAACAGAGACTCATGTTGCATCTAGATGAGACCACTTTCCAACATGTGATTGAGTTCATGGATAAGGCTCATCTAGCACAACATGGAAAGTCAAAAACCAGGCAGCAAAAGTAGTTCAACCAACTTGCTGTATGCCAGAGACATCGGCAGACAGAGAGACGAACACCAGACACACAACAACAATGTAGGCAAGTGGGTGAAGAATCTGTCTGACAGACAACTCATCCCGGCGGAGAAAGACATCCTTGCAAAGGAGCTGATCTTTGCTGTCACGCTGAGGCAAGTCCCACTAGTAGAACTGATCACAGCCACAGAATCAGCGATCCATAACAACATCACGGACCGTGAAACAGAGCAACTGTGGACAAACGTTTCAGCATGCCTCAAGCAATGCTAAGCTGAACTGTCCAACATCAGCAGAGACGAGAGGAACGCACTCACGACTCTCAGTAAGGACAATAACATCATCACAATTCTATCCATCCATTATCCAAACCACTTATCCTGCTCTCAGGGTCCCGAGGATGCTGGAGCCTATCCCAGCAGTCACTGGGCGGCAGGTGGGGAGACATCCTGGACAGGCCGCCAGGCCACCACAGGGCCGAGAACAAAGGCAGATGCACTGCTTTATTAAACTAGACAGACTACCATGAGAAATTTAAGATGTTACTTAGTGACATGAATACTTATGAGCCCCTGAAACCAGATCCAGGCAGTGGAATAAGAAAAGTTTGATAGATTGTCTGAAACTGTTAGAACAGGACAATGCTATTGACATAATTTTGTACCATAGATTATACCCAGAGGAAGCTACACCCAGTCTGTATGGTTTACCAAAGATGCATAAACAGGATGTGCCATTTTGGCCTATTGTTTATATGATTTACTCAGTGACCTATAGCATCTCTAAGTTTCTGGCATCTATTGTTCATCCATTGGTAGAAAGTACTGAACACCACATTCAGAACTACAGATTTTGTGGATAAGGTGAGGGACATTATGGAGGCGGATGAAACAAGTCTCTTATGATGTTACATCCCTCTTCACGTGCATTCCTGTTGATGAAGCAGTGGAGGTAGTCCGTATGAAATTACAAGACAATAATAATAATAATAATAATAATAATAATGACAATAATAATAATAATAAAGTGAGTTTGTATAGCATTTCTCATCTGGGGAGACAGATCTCAAAGTGCTTCACAGATAAACGACTAGTAAAAGAAAAAAAAGAAAAGATTATTAAGATCATTAAGATCCCACCCTTAGCAATAGGACCACCCTCAACACTGACCAAGTGTGTCTGCTCCTGAAACTATGTCTTCAGTCCATGTACTTCACATACTATAAGGCAGAAATATGGATGCGCTATGGGTTCCCCAGTGTCAACTGTAGTGGCCAACTTGTATGTGGAGAAAGCGGAAAAGGGGGCTCTGATGTCCTATCCAGCAAAACCACCTAGCCATTGGTTCACATATGTGGATGACACCTGGGTTAAAATTATATCTCAGGAGGTACCACATTTCACCGACCACATTAACTCTGTGGACAACCACATCAAATTCACCAGGGAGGATGTGAAAAATGACAGGTTAGCCTTCATAGACTGAAATTGCAGTTGGTGATGGGGGACATTTAATTGTTGATATTTACTGTAAACCAATACGTACTGATTATTACTTAAGGTTTGACTCTCATTATCCAATCTAGGAGTTATCAGGACGCTGTACCACCAAGCTGACTACATCCCCACCGACACAGCGGCCAGGGAAGGGGAGAAATACCACATTAAACAGGCCCTGGTTAAGTGTGGTTATCCTAACTGGGCAGTCGTCAAAGCCAGGAAGATGCCCAAACAGAGCACTAGCCGATCAAAGAGAGGAGAAGGACAAGAGCTGCCTAAGCATAAACCAGAGGTGATTCCATATGTGGCGGGAGTGTTGGAAAACTTGAGATGCATTTTTTCCAAACATCGTGTCCCAGTTGCTTTCAAACCCCAAAACACGCTGTGTCAGAAGTTGGTCCACGCCAAGGATCGAGTCCCAAATGGCGCATTATAGTGTACGCTGTTAAGTGCCGGGAGGATTGCCATGAATTGTACATCGGGGAAACCAAACAGACACTGGTGAAGAGGATGGCACAAAACAGAGGAGTTAACACATCAGGCCAGGACTCCACTGTCTACAGTCTACACCCATCTACAGGCCAGTGGCCACTCTTTCAAGGATGAGGATGTGCACATCCTTGATAGGGAAGAACGCTGGTTTGAACAAGGAGTCAAAGAGGCCATCTACGTGACGAGGGAACAACCATCCCTGAACCGAAAGGGGGGGGGGGCGCTAAGAGTACATATGTCGCCATCCTACAATGCTGTGATTGCAACTATTCCCCAACTATTCCTCTGTGAATAGTACACATAGCCATTGTAACTTTAATCAATGGTCACGGCAATTTGCACATGAGCCCAATCACTGGTTTCAGTTGTGATGCAACTGGGACGGTTTCGGTAGTTATGCAACTGAGCTGTTTATAAGGTTAGGGATATCGGCAGTCGGCTGAGACTGATGAAGTCACTTAGATGAGTGATGAAATGTTTCTCCCACTAAACTGATTCAGCTTTCTGGGAATATTTTGACAGCACTATGGATGCAAATTCAGGAGGCTCATTTTGCTACAAAGCATGGAGACCCATTCACAGAGAGAGCAAGCTCAAATCCATAAGAAGAGCAAAATCTCTGCAATTAAAGTGAGGGTTAGCGTGGGCCGGCTGAGGTGGGATCCTGGCCACTAGGGCACTGGGTGTACCATCCTGTACCACCAGGGAGGTGGCACATGAGCGTGTGTGACAGGACCCAAAAGATGGTGCCTGGGCAGGGTGAAGCCAGAGTAAGATTTAGATGCAGATGTTAGGCAGAACATTGACATTTTCAATCATATCCAGGGGTATAATGTCAGTAAATTACAGTTACAAGTAAAATACACACTTTGCTTATCCCATAATGAATACACCGCACAAAACACAGATGTGGTGGTGGGGGGGGGTGATTTCTAAATCACATGAGGTCCCCAGGTAATACTAGTCCCATGGGAATAGTACTTAAGGTGAAACAGTTGAGTTGCATGGTGTAAAGTCCTCTGCAACGCACTTGAAAACCTGTCTGAGAGTCAGCCGCAACAGTTGCAAAACTCTCAACTTTGTGAAACTAGTTTCATGCAACAGCCAATCAAAACGCTGATAACATGTCAGGTGATTACCTCAAAATACTGTTGATGCAGGATCATTTCAACCGATTTCAACTGATTGATTTCAACTCGAAAATGTGACTTAGCACCAAAATAAACAAAATAACAAAACAGAAGCTCGTCTCTTGGATGCTTCAGAGGGCGATTATCTGCATAGACTTTGTAGGTCGTGTTCCAACCTGTTCCAACTCCTCCCCTCTGGTAGGCACTACAGAGCACCGTACACAAAAACACCCACACACAAGAACAGTTTCTTTCCGCAGGCTGTCACTCTGACGAACACTTAATACAGTCACACAGTGTCAGAAACAATCCCCGTGCAATATACCTGTAACACTGAACATCCACTGCATCTACAAATACTAAATTATATATCTTGTAGCTTAAACATGGTTTTAGCATAAATCAAAGCATGCTGTATATACTGTATATCGTATACATGCATATTCTGCCATGTCCACCTACCTCATGTATATGTAAAGTAACCTGTTATATTTATTCCAGCATCTTTGCACTCTGCGTCATTGCACTATTTTCTTTCTGTTATAACGTCATTTTCTATAATACACTTTTTACATACATCTATATCTGTACATAGTAGTTAAATGTTTATGTTTACCTTGTTGTCTTTGTTTTAGCTGTAGGTCTATTCTGTGTAAATACATGGAATGCAATGTAGGAACCAGAGTCAAATTCCTTGTATTTGTAGGTCTACACATACTTGGCCAAATAAACTGATGCTGATTCCCATTTTTTTCCTCCAGCGTATCAATAAGAGAGGTGAAGAAGAGAGTGCAGGCAGGGTGGAGTGGGTGGAGAAGAGTGTCAGGAGTGATTTTTGACAGAAGGGTACCAGCAAGAGTTAAAGGGAAGATTTATAAGATGGTTGTGAGACCAGCTATGTTATATGGTTTGGAGACAGTGGCACTGATGAAAAGACAGGAGGTGGAGCTGGAGGTGGCAGAGTTGAAGATGCTAAGATTTTCATTGGGAGTGACAAAGGAGAACAGGATTAGGAACGTTTATATTAGAGGGACAGCCCAGGTTGGACAGTTTGGAGACAACGCAAGAGAGGCAAGATTGAGATGGCTTGGACGTGTGGAGGAGAGATGCTGGGTATATTGGGAGAAGGATGCTGAATATGGGGCTGCTAGTGAAGAGGAAAAGAGGAAGGCCAAAGAGGAGGTATATGGATGTGGTGAGAGAGGACATGTAGGTGGCTGGTGTGACAGAGGAAGATGCAGAGGACAGGAAGAAATGGAAATGGATGATCCGCTGTGGCAACCCCCAATGGGAGCAGCCGAAAGTAGTAGTAGTAGATATCAATAAGCATTAATGCACATATAGCTCTCTTCCTATTCTCCAGGACAGCCATTATGAAACAAAGTGACCAGGCACTGCTGGAATAAAAAGTGATACAACACAGCCAAGTTGATATTACCCAGCAAGGAAACGATATGAAATAAGATACAAAGATGCAAATGTAGCTACAATGACACTTCCCACTTGATATAATCTAGCGAGAAAACAATAGATGGAAAAATTACCAATCTAGCTAGCTAATCTTAGTGAATAAACTATTAAATCATGTTGCATGAGATTGATTATTTTTGGATTCATGTAACTGTCAAGCTGCATGGAAATTATGTTTCAGGCAATTTGCAACCTGCAACTAGCTGTGTGAAAGTTTCACCGTGTAAAGCCAGCCTTACAGCTTCCATGCCAAGAAGCTTTATGATTAAGAAATTTCTTTGATGGTTAGTTGCCCACAAGACAAATCCCCTCCTCAGATCTGTCTGCCTTGTTTATCTCTCTGCAGGTAATAGCCTCTGTTCTTTTACGTGGATCGAAGTTGGTCTGATGTGTTGACTTTTCTTCACTGCGTCCTGGTGTCTCTTGCAATCCAGGTCTGCCCGTCCATCATACAGATACCTCAGCAGGCCCACTGGACTAATTACAAGAAAGGACCATATCTGTTACAGCCTGCTGCCACTAACAGGTACACAAGAGAGCAGCTAACCGGCTGCGCGTTGGCCTTAAATATCAGGCGAGTTGGGTTGACAGGTAATGTAAAAATACAACTGAATAATGGTGAGAACTGGAAAAAGCGAGCATAACAACAGAAAATAGGGCAGATAACGTGGGGCACAAGGACAAATATGAAAGCCAAAGTAGTTAAATAGATGCTGCAGTATCATTTTTCATCTGCCATACACGATGTTCTTCCTTAAAAGTCAGTGGAGAGGGGTCAAAGGTCACCCTTCATCAGATGAAAAGGTATTGCACACTGTAAGCAGGATGGAAAGGATGGGAGGCCACAGATGGTTCTTGCTGAGGATGTAACTCTACCTGGGCTTGTCCGGATAATGAAATGAGACCATGCTCACAAAACCACATCAGAGCAAGCCAAGCCCTCAGCAGTAGGCTGTCTACGCAAATCCCAAATAACAACTAGCTCACAGCTATGTAGGACCATGCCCCAGATACTACAAGTACAAAAACTTCTTTTCTTGTTTTTGTTAACATGAACTTCTGTGTGCTTACAGCTCCATAAGGGCTTTTAACCTGGTGTATTTTGTTCCACTTTCTAACGACACGTCCTGTCCAAACATCAACAGGCAATAGTGATGGTATACTGTAGCATAAAAAGCGGAGGCTGTTCCTGCCTCTGCGAGCTCGATGAGTGATGGCGATTGTTCTGGCACAGGAACTTTCGTCTTTCCTGTCTGTCTGAGAGTCCGACCCTTTCATTACAGAGATTAGGCAATTTTCATCTGTGGGCAAGGACTGTTTGTCATGAAAAACTGCCAGTAAGTCACACGCAGTTACCTGACAGGGGATCAGATAAAAAGGGACAGCAGACATGCTCATGTCCCACGCAGGGAGCATACAGCATTCAAGGTTATCAGGAAAGTACTCCATATGCTGTAAGAATTTGTTAGTGTTTAGGTGTTGGCGCCAGCAAACCACGATGAGTCTCCCAGGCTGATAATAAATCTAGCCTCACGGCTAGAGGAGCCAAATGTACAACCTCAAATGTGAAACCTAGTAGGTTATACAGCATGGTCTCTCCAACCACTTTTGCAAGCCTCAAAGCAAACAAATGATCTAGACAGGCTTTTAAGATATGGTAACACTAACACACAGGACATGGTTTGTCAAGCACCCACACTAGTGTACTAAGATCTTGGCCGGTGGTGTTGTTTTGTACAGTGGGCTACAACCCCTGAAAGGCAGTGCGCCTCAACAGACTCTGATCTTATGGACAAATAAGGGACATCAAGCTCGCGAGCTGATATTTCGCCTATGCTGCACATGAAATAATAATCAAGTTATCCTTTGAAAACCATACTCTAAAGTGAAGCCTGACAATCTGTGGTCAGCTTGAGCCTCAAAGATCAAGAGGGTATCCGTGATTACGGGACTTAATTTCATAGCCGGTGATTAAGATTAGGACCTCACTTATAAATGTGAAATAAAACACTGGAAAAAAAATAGAGAAGAAATATACTCACTCGGAGGAATCTATGAAGTATATTACAAGGGCTCCGATGCTGAGGGCGAATACGAGCACCACCTGAAAAAAAGAGAAAAAGACTGGGATTCAGTGATGAAACTATGAAATCACCAAAAGATATATGTATCCCCCCCCCCTTTTTCTCGCCAATTGAATCTTGGCCTTTCACCCCACTCTTCTGAGCCATCCCGGTCGCTGCTCCACCCCCTCTGCCGATCCGGGGAGGGCTGCAGACTACCACATGCCTCCTCCAATACAGGTGGAGTCGCCAGCCACTTCTTTTCACCTGACAGTGAGGAGTTTCACCAGGGGAACATAGTGTGTGGGAGGATCATGGTATTCCCCCCAGTTCCCCCTCCCCTCCGAACAGGTGAACAGGCGCCCCGACCGACCAGAGGAGGTGCTAGTGCAGCGACCAGGACACATACCCACATCCAGTTTCCCACCCGCAGACACAGCCAATTGTCTATAGGGACACCCGACCAAGCCAGCGGTAACATGGGGATTCGAACCGGCGATCCCTGTGTTGGTTTGCAACGGAATAGAACGCCACCCCACCAAAAGATATTTTGAGCCTTCATATGACTATTGGAAACATGGGTGTTGTTGTGGATTGCACGGCAGGAGTAGTATAGTCACCAAACAAGCTGTTACTACCCCGTGGAACCTGTTCTGCTGACAAATACGTTGTTTGCTCTAACACCACAAATCACAGTAGAGGGATGTTGGTAAATTACATCATTTGAATTCGAAATGTTTCACCAGTTTTATTAAGGGCAGATTTATTTTTGCGGTCAGGCGCTCCTGTCCAATAAGTCTCAAACTTACTCTTAAGTATTCTCATCCCATTTGGCTTCGTAATGCCATATGGCCTTCAACAAGTTTGCTTATTCCTCAGAGCTCAGGGGCAAATTCAGTCCAACTAAAATGTTTGAAAAGAAAGAAAACAGATGTAGTTTTGTTCCATAAAAGGGTTGTTAATACTGAGTGTTTATCTATGACCCCTGATTCATATGGCTGAGTCTTGGCAGGCCCCCTTGTTATGGATGTGTTATATAAACTCCACAGAAAATTAACTATTCCATAAAATGGCACCGTCAAGGGTTTGCCCGTCATCTTGATCTCACAGTAAATACATACGCTGGTCAACACGGTGGCCCGGTAGTTCGCATTGTTGCCTTGCAGCGAGAAGGTCCTGGGTTTGAACCCCAGGCCATGCCGGGGCCTTTCTGTATGGAGTTTGCATGTTCTTACCGTGTCTACGTGGGTTTCTTCCCACCATCACAGACATACATATTAGGGTTAATACTCCTGTCTGTGCCCCTGACCAAGACAGTAGGAAAAAACAACAGGAGCTGGTCCCCGGGCGCTACACTGTGGCTGCCCACTGCTCCTAGGATGGGTTAAATGCAGAGAATGAATTTCATTTTATGTATTTACAATGACAAAAATTTCTTCTTCTAAGGAAAACGGGATATAGAGACACATACACATAAGCGCCCACGCAGGACATCGGCTCATCATCTAAACTGGCCCTCGAAGAGCGGCAAGGTGGCAGAATGTGGCTTCAGCTTTCACAGAGTCGAGCGAGGACACGGCAGCCTTGCCACCACAGGAAAGCACAATAATAGAAAACCGGGGCACGGCTTACGTTCTGTCACTCTGCCTATTTTTTTGTTTGTTTTCCGAGTGGGATATGCCGCAGAATAACACGAGGGACCAGAGTGTGTGTGTGTGTAAACTTTACAGAACAGATTTGGAGCGAGGCTTCGGGGCTTCAGGGGGGGTAATAAGCGCCAGAGCTCCAGAGGCATTGTTGAACGAAGCCGTATGACAGGTGACAGCTCGGGCACTGATCGAGCTCAGATGAAACTTAATCAGCGGCAAAGTCGCGAGATGCCAGAGGAAATTGGGATAAACTGCGAAGACAAACAGTCTGAGGCGGAAAACAGGGTTACACCCTGCAATCACTCAACACGCAGTATTTAGACGTGTGTTCAGTGAGCGTACAGCGGGAACCTGCTTCCTGGGTCTAGGCAGACTCGGAAAGACTAACACAATCTGTGATGTGTGTTGTTACACGACACATGTGGTGCGTTAACACCGATACCGTGCAACACCTAAGAAATCGGTCAAAACTTTTTTTTTTAAAAATCTAGTGGGGAGAAAAAGGTAAACAATTATCAGGAAATGGTTTTCTAGGGCAAAATCTCCATTACCTAATCAGGGCATTGTGTTTACAAAGTAGGCTAAAAGCAAGTAAACCTCAAAGCACAGTCCATGAAATTCACCCATAGCCGCGTCTGCCATCCAGAATATTCCCCCAAAACACGTTATGTAGCATAGAACCCATTGCCAGGCCACGCGACGCGGCAGCTCATCATTACTGTCACAAAACGAATGACCTAAATTCCACTTCTAAAAGCAAGAGCTAATGTACACAGGGGCTTAATCCGCAGATAAGAACAGAGAGGTTCTTCCCCCGGGAGCGAGCCCACACACGTTTTACATAACGTACGTAACACCAATGTGTTTGTGACCCAACCTGGCTTTTGTTTGGGGTATTTAGAAACGACACAATGGCCTTCACCAATAAGCAGCCCACTGGCATATATAATAGATGAGCTTAGGCCAAGTCATTTCCATGATGGGAAATTTGTATTGTGACTGCACCATTGACGGCTCCATAATGACGAAACGCCTCCACGCATTATTAATGTAATCCTCCTCTTTCTTTCAAAGATAGGAAATCTTTCTTCTTCTTTTTTTGTCTCTGGTCATCTCAGTCTGGAAACCCAAGACGATGCTAATGCAACCCTAGATTATGCCAGCGCTTTACAGCAAATGGAAATTTGAGCGGAAAATTAAATCATTACAGCTGGGCCGTGACGAGGGGTTTCACCGCCACGACCTGGTCCATCGATGACGATAACGTGGCAGCTTTCATCATCCTTATCAGCCTCTGCACCACCATACACTGCCACATCTGCAACTTAAGCCTCAACACTGGCGGATGGCTGCGTCCACCAGGGGGCACGGTGAGCACAGGTTGAATGAGTCACAAGGGTAACTGACCGCTGCATGAGGTTCTCTGCAAACCGGAGAGACCTGCCAAGAAAAGTTCTGTCCAATTTGGATCTTGCTGTTCAAAACCCCGTGAGCTATGATAGCCAGTATGCAAAATCGTCTTTCTGTCAAGTATTTGGAACTCACACTTGTGTCCAGGAAGCCCTAGAGTATGACAAATCACTGATGCCCTTAACACACAAGAGTATACATCTGGGCATGAACATCTGCATGCCTGCATCTCTCCCACAGCCACGGAAAATATTTCAAAAACACCATTCTACAATTTTTAATTGCAACACCGCTGGGATCATATCTATCTAGATACCGTACCGAGATATAATGCTGTCAAACTGTAAGTGGGATATTCAGACACTGATTAGCATCAAGCTGACTATGTAGGATGTTTACAGTTAGCTAGGGATGCATCATTGTGTTGGCCAGTAGTTGGCATCTGCCACTTCACCTTGCACTTGCATAGAGAGTGAAAGACTGCATCTAAAGTAATAGATGGAAGAAGAAATAAATGGAGTAGCGAGAAAGCAGAAATCCTTCAGTTTGTGGAGAAATAGCTACCCTACACACTTGCAAAATAGGCTATGGTCGGTGATAAGGACTTGAACTGTGAACTTGTGTACAGAATACAGCAGTCAGTTTCAATGACAGTGTTCATACAGGATGCTTTCTTTCTGCTTTAGTCTTCATTTGAAACCGATAAGATTTACTTTTAAGTATCCGGGGGCGTAAAGGAAGTGAGCTGATGATTGTCGTTTGAGTCGGTTGTTAACTTCTAATCTAATAGTTGGTTTTCATTTGCCCGTCTGATACAAAATAAGCGCACTTTATTTTCCACACTCTCAGGAACGCACTCAGTTAGTTGGGTGTGAAGAAGTGTAGTAAAAAATGCCATAAAAATAAATGTTTGACTTTGTTACATCATGTTGCAGTTGTGTAATTGAAATTGTATATTTTCAGTATGGTGGTGATTATCAAGTAAACCTTCCCCAATAAATGGGGATCTTAAACTACCACTCGTTAATGGAGGACTACAACGACCATCTGCTCCAGTGGCACTTGTATATTGATGTCTGTATATTTTAATCAAATTATAAAAATATAACTTCCTCTAGATTAGCTAGCCTTAAATGCATCTTATTTACCCATTTGTTTGTTTATCTATTTGTGTTGCTTCTATTTGCTGGTCTGTGTTTTTTTTCCCAATAGTTTTAATGAATGTCTGCACAATAGCCATTTAGTATTTTGTTCATTTCTTTGCCATCTTTTCTACACATTTCCATTTCTCTTTTAAAATATCAGCATTGTTATTATCATGGATTGCTGACCTCGTAACAATAGAGAATGCCAACTTTGTCGTATCAATGTGAAAAAATAAAAATAAATCCCTTCCAGGAAGAGGATTTAAGGTTTAAGTTCTACAAAATCCACGCAGCATGAAACCTAAAGGGGAAGTGATATTAAGTTATCCTCCATTTATTCTCGCTACCTGCTTAATCCAATTTGGGATTATGGGGTGGGGGTGGGGGGTGGGCAGGCGGCAGACATTGGGTGCAAGCGGAAAAACGTCTTCACCAGCTGTTCAATGCAGAACTTAGTACCCTGACACTTTCTCCCTCACATTTTAAACGTAGTATGGACACGCCGGGTATATTGGGAGAAGGATGCTGAATATGGAGCTGCCAGGGAGGCCAAAGAGGAGGTTTATGGATGTGGTGAGAGAAGACATGCAGGTGGCAGGTGTGACAGAGGAAGATGCAGAGGACAGTAAGAGATGGAAATGGATGATCTGCTGTGGTGACCCGAAAGTAATAGTAGTAGTAGTATGGACATTATTGGGAGTCTCCTATTCAGCTGACATGCATATAGGGTGGCACGGTGGCCCAGTGGTTAACACTGTTGTCTCACTGTAAGACGAGCCTGGGTTCGAACCCCAGGCCATCCCAGGTCCTTTCTTCGGTGGAGTTTGCATGTTTTCCCTATGTCTGCGTAGGATTCCTCCGGATGCTCCGGTTTCCTCCCACCATCAAAAAGACATGCATATTAGGGTTAATACCCCTCCTGTCTGTGCCCCCGAGCAAGGCAATGGAAAGAAGAACTGGAGTTGGTCCCCGGGTGCTGCAGCTGGGTAATAGGATGGGTGAAATGCAGAGAACAAATTTCATTGCAACTGTAAAACGACAAAATAAAGTGGCTTTCTTTGATAGTTAAATTGTGGGAGAGATAAGTTTAACCCCAGGTTGGGAACCTGTGTGAACACTGAGAGAACATGCAAACTCCACGTGCAATCAAAGAGAGGCCATTGTGCATGTATTTCCCTGGTGATGTCTCCCAATGAAATCTCTGTATTGCCTTAACGCTTCTCGGTAAAATATCTACTACTAGTGACGGTCGATGGGCTGGACACATCTGCACTGCCCGCTCAGTAATGGCTTAGAAATAATAGGAGTTGTCCAAGGTTATAGAAGAGTAGACCTGTGTTTACTCCTCTAACGATGCGTGCTTTCAGCCAAGGAAAACCTGTGTACGCAGGAGATTGTGAGAAGACGCAGACTGACATGTAGGAAAAAAAAGACTGTCATCATTATTATGATTCCTCCAAACCGCTGGCAGAGGGTTTGACCCCGGTCCAGCTCAGATTTAACACCCGCACTGCCATCACAGCCCTGTGTGACAAAATACACTTAGCGCGTTCGTCACTTCTCTCGGAAGTACCGCTCTCCCTGACACGACAGCCATATGGAGCGTTCCATCCGACGCCATTGTTTTTTCGCTTTGTACAGTACAGGCTATCACTGTATAATTTAAATCCTGAGCCAACAACTGAGTCAGGTGATGTGTGTTTGAGTTGTATGCAGGCAATTGCCCCAGAATACCCCTGGAGCAGGTTTATCTAGCATATTAACAACAGTCCACTCGGTGCTAAACGTCTGCATGAATATAGCAATACTGCGGCAATGAGTCCAAACCATTCAGAAACCCGCTGGCACACATCAGAGAAGAGACTCACGACTCCTCTGGGCCCCATGCGGTCTAACTCACTACAGCCTCGTGTGAATACCAACCAGAACCAACGGCAACTTCACTTGACCAAGAAACCAAATGACAATGGAGCGACCTCAAGGCCTGAGGTAGTGTTACCATCACATGCCAATCACATTGACAATGCTGAGAACAGGGAAGTTCAGACCATGTAAACTCATTTTTATTAGGTGGCAGCCAGAAAGCAGGAACCAGACAGATTTTTCAATTTATTTATTTTTTATTTATCTTTAAAACGCAGTGTCGGGAGGTGCTCAACCGAAAATGTTTACAGGCATTATTATTATTATCTTTTTTTATTATTATTTATCGTTACTATCTTTTTATTTTGTTTATTACTTTATTATTCATCTTTATTTATTATTTTATCTTATTTTTCTGCCAGGCATCAAACAAAAAAAAACCCATAGGAGCTCAAGTGAAAAATAACAAAACACCAGATAATCAATAGCACAGACATAATCAAATTTACATTAGATTACTTTAAAAGAAACTGCAAGGTGGTGTTCCCACTTCTTAGAGTTGAAATACAGCATATCTAAGCTGAAGCGGAACAGTTCTCCCTCTCCAGTATGCAGAAATAACGTGTGACTGTGGGTGTACAAACTGCACTGCCAACAGCATCAAGCTCTCGAGTAACCTAACTGAAACAAACATATTTTACTAATTTCACCCAGCGTTCCACTAAATGTGATGGCTTAAGACACAACATGTACGGGCGCCCGGGTGGTGTGGCGCTCTATTCCGTTGCCTACCAACACGGGGATCGCCGGTTCGAATCCTCGTGTTACCTCCGGCTTGGTCAGGCATCCCTACAGACACAATTGGCCATATCTGTGGGTGGGAAGCTGAATGTGGGTGTGTGTACTGGTCGCTGCACTAGCGCCTCCTCTGTTCGGTCGGGGCGCCTGTCAGTGGGGGGAGGGGGAATTGGGG
Organism: Lampris incognitus; assembly: GCF_029633865.1. NCBI lineage: Eukaryota > Metazoa > Chordata > Actinopteri > Lampriformes > Lampridae > Lampris > Lampris incognitus. Next base: position 27,816,675 of record NC_079227.1, on the reverse strand, counting down.
GGAATAGTGTGATCCTCCCACGCGCTGTGTCTCCCTGGTGAAACTCCTCACTGTCAGGTGAAAAGAAGCGGCTGGCGACTCCACATGTATCGGAGAACGCATGTGGTAGTCTGCAGTCCTCCTCGGATCAGCAGAGGGGGTGGAGCAGTGACCGGGATAGCTCGGAAAAATGGGGTAATTGGCCAAGTACAATTGGGGAGAAAAAATCGGGAAAAAAAAAGAAAAGACACATGTATGACTAGTTACACAACATCCCCGAGGACTGCATTGTCCCTTAATATATGTGGCACTATCTTAAGACTGGGTACGCAACAACCAGGGGTGGGTTTGTTCCGTATTCCCTGAAAGCCTGTGGTTGGCGTGGGATAAAAGTGGCATTGGTGGGATGCCAAATATTTGTGTGGGCTCAAGATAAACCATCTTTGTTTAGGAAAACCTATCCACTCTGCACCAAATCCATTTTGGTCGACAGACGATGCCCTCCCGGTCACGTCCAGGAAAAGAAACTCTCTGTCTTCATTGTATGCCACTTGGCTGAGTGTTCATTAGACCCAAATATCACTTGTTCCTCCAAGGTCACCAAGTTGCCCTAGTGTGCAATATCTTCCAAAATTTAGAAACTAGAGGGCTGTCCTGAGAAATTCCTGACCTTCCCATCCGCCCATCATGATACTGAGAAGTGATGCTTTCGCTACAACTGCGAGACAATTTTAACACAACGTCTCACACATAGAAAGAGTGCAACTGTGTAATTGCAGAATTTATCTTGCAATCAATTTATTCTGTTGAATCTTACAAGGGCCGTATGGTGGCACAGTGGTTAGCGCAGTCGCCTCACAGCAAGAAGGTCCTGGGTTTGAGCCTGGGGGTAGTCCAACCTTGGTGGGTCATCCCGGGTTGTCCTCTGTGTGGAGTTTGCATGTTCTCCCCATGTCTGTGTGGGTTTCCTCCGGGGGCTCCAGTTTCCTCCCACAGTCCAAAGACATGTAAGTCAGGTGAATTGGCCACACTAAATTGTAGGTATGAATGGGTGTGTGTGTGTGTGTGGGCCCTGTGATGGCCTGGCAGCCTGTCCAGGGTGTCTCCCCGCCTGCTGCCCAATGACTGCTGGGATAGGCTCCAGCATCCCCGTGACCCTGAGAGCAGGATAAGCGGTTCAGATAATGGATGGATGGACGGATGAATCTTACAATTGTGGAAGCAATGTAAGTGTGGAAAATTTATCTTTTTGTTCCATATAATCAGAATCTTTTTTTGGGGGGGGGGGCAAGTACATTCACACAAACATGGGATTTGACTTGGTGGAATGAAACATTTTCTTTATCAGCCAGTTCTATACATATTGTGATTTTGCAAACGTCCCTATATTAAAAACACTGTGATTAATTATTATGTAATTAGGATGTTTTTTTAGGCTCCACCCCCTCTAATCTACAGCAAAACATGGACAATGCAATAATCCAAAGAAAATGTGTGACAAAGAGCATTTATTTTAAGCTCCGTGTGTTACAGAAGCTCAAAACATGAGTACACTTTCCTGAGTAAAGAGTCAAACAATTCAAATCCAGAGATGTAGAAAGCCTTTCATCAGACGTCTTCACAGCATCTGTTCTTTGTTTCAATATTATGATTCACCAGAAATGTTGCAATACTGAAATTGTTACAGCTTAGTATCATGATATTGCATATATATCAACACGGATACAGGAAAAAAGATTTTAATACACTGCAGTACAGGCCTTTATTAAAATCTTTTTTCCTGTATCCGTGTTGATATTCTGCTCCTCATTTGTCGAGCACTCACAACACCATTGACGGTTTGGGGAAAAAAAACGCTATATATATATACTGTCAAAATTAATATGTGAATTTTTGTAATTAATTTGTGCAGAGGCTCTGAAGGACATGGGGGGGGTGATTTCAGGAGATTTTTATTTTGAGGAGTTATCTCGTTTGAACGACTTAGTATCATCTCGTTTGAGCAATTTAGTATCTTGCTTGAATGACTTACAATCTCGTTTGAATGACTTCCTTAAAAATTACCAGAAAACTCTCTTAGTGATATTATAAGCGTCTGACAACATTATGGAAAGGATCCCTACAGAGATAGAGCTTTTTCTTTACGCTTCTTCCGGTCTCTGTTGTAACTTCCCTTTTACTGCTGCTACTATTTGCATGCAGGGGCGTGATTTCGGATGTTTACAAAGTAAGAAGTCATGCCAAATCTTATAAAGCTGACCGTTCATTTGAGGTAGCATAGCCTGAGACATGGAGGAACTGCTAGCAATAATTCATTTCCAACAACATGGCTGAATATTTAGCCGATTTCGACAATGTGGATGAGGCATTTGAGTTCAATGGCCGCCCATATTTATTTGAGCCAGAGTATACAGATGAAAAGCTCCTACAAATGGAAGAGAGGATGAGGAGGGGGGGGGCAACAGGCAGAAGAGGATGAACCAGCTTCTTTGGCTGGCAGTAGTCATCGACTGATGATCTGTTGCTGGTTTCATAGGCGATTGGTGATTGTCGGTTTCTTATGCAAATGAAACCAATCGCAAATCATTCAAATGAGATACTAAGTCATTCAAACAAGATATTAAGTTGTTCAAATGAAATATTAAGTCATTCAAACAAGGTATGAAGTTGTTCAAATGAGATACGAAGTCGTTCAAATAAGATACTAAGTTGTTCAAATGAGAGTAAGTCATTCAAATGAGATAACTCTCCAAAAAAAAAAAAACCTCAACACCCCCCCCCCCCCATTTCCTTCAGAGCCTGGATAAATTTGAAATATTTAATGCGTTCAAAAAAAATTAATGCAATTAATGCAGCTGTGTTTTGTTTGCTAGGAAGTGGTGGCTATGCGAGGCTGTTTGACAGGCATATGGGGGGGATTCGGTTGTGCACTCTCCTTCCTGCTTGTTGGCGCATGGATAGGTCTATTTCCCCTGCTCTGTTCCTCTGTTACAGTGCGTAACCTTCATCTCTTTTTTCTCACAGCAGAAGGCTTTATTTGTTCCCAGCTCTCATCCCCTCATGGAGAACATTAGATATTCTAGTACTACGCTGTGCCATTGGGCCGCATATTGGGTTCTGTGATAAACCAGTATGAACGCGTAATGGATATCGTGAATTCACGATACTTTAAATTCAACTGGCACTTGAACATGGAACACATTTTTTGTTGTTAATTATCGATTATATTGGTGCATACAAGAAATTATCGCCTTCTAAGCTGACATCTACTTTTAATGGCCTTGATGGTTTTGAAATTCAACTGATACTTTAGGCCTGGGTTTCATTATTATTTCTGTTAGTGTATAGAAGAAATATGCCTTTCAAGCCGACAGTCAGTTTTGACGGCCTTGATATAGTTTTATTGAACATCTGTAGTTCACAGGAGAGAATCTGTGTTCAAAGTTAAAAAGATGCTATTTGAATTTAAATATACTTCCGTTGTGCTGATTCTACATTGATTCAGTGATTTTACATTTTAATATGCATTATTACAAGTTTCAGTCTTAAGGGGGGGAATCGATAAATAATTGATTAACCACAGCAAATTGTGCATTTAATTAGTTAATTTTCTTAATTGATCAACAGCCCTAGTATTGTGTGTGAATATTTTATATATATATAGACACACACACACACACACACACACACACACACTATTAAGGCTGTATATAGTTATATAAACCATCTGGCATTATATTGCCAGTACTTAATTTGCTCAGTTTCAATGTTTTTAGAAAATAAATGGTGATTTATGCAGAACAGGGATTCTGTACAAAAACAATCTGTTCAGTAAATATTTCCAAATGAATCCACAGCCCTGAACATAACATAAAATTTGCCTCGCCAATTAAGGATTAACTCGTTTTTAAATGATTCATTTTTTTTATTTGATTTTTTTTTTCATCATACCTATCAGCGCCACTATAAATATTTGTGTGATGTGTTCCAAACTGGCATCATAAATATACCCACTAACCAGACCAGAATGGGAGGGATGGGTTTGGACAGCTGCTCCAGCCTGTATTGTGTTTACACTGCTCCTCCAGAGTATATGTTTTAGTTGAAACTCAGGGCAATAAGAGCACATTAGCATGTTTACTACAGAATCCATGAACATTATTGATCGGGGCACTAAGGCACACTGGGTGAACATTTGAGTCAATTTACAACGCCGTTACTGTGCAACTCCAGCTCTCTTCTAGCCCACAGTAGGATGTGTTTCACCCAAATCCGAGAAATCTGATGACTTTTCATTCTCAACCATCTCAAATTCACAGCTGCTGCTGTTTTCCATTTTGCCAACAAGGGCAGAAAGAAGACTGGCTGCATAGTGGGTGCTGAAGTACCATGGGGGATAAGGACCTCTGGTCAGGGTATGACCCTTTAACCGTTTGGTTTTCTCCCATCAACAAGCTCATCTGGGGAACCTGAGTTTTTCGTGTCCTATGCAAAAAAAAATTCTGCAAATTTTGAAATTATTCCTTGCAAAATCATGGATTATAACAACAGGCCTATACAACTGTTGTGTAACCTTGGCATAAACATCACCTTTGGAAATGATTCCTCCGACATACTGTAAATACAGCATGATTCCCTACAAATGGTCTATGTCCAGACTGTGACCTTTAGCTTCCTGGTGGACAGAGGTCATCAGAGATCATAAGAGAGAGATAAGAGAGGGATGTGCTTCATTAATCCTCATGGGGAAATTCATCCTCTGCATTTAGCCCAACCCAACACACACTGTGGCTAGGAGCAGAGGGCGGCCGCCGTGCAGCGCCCGGGGCCCAACTCCAGTTCTTCCGGCCATGTCTTGGTCAGGGACACAAACAAGAGTATTAACCCTAACATGCAGTAGCCAGCCGCTTCTTTTCCCTGACAGTGAGGAGTTTCTCCAGGGGGGTGTAGCATGTGGGAGGATCACGCTATTCCCCCACTTTCCCCTCCTCCCCGAACAGGTGCCCCGACCGACCAGAGGAGGCACTAGTGCAACGACTAGGACACATACCCACATCCAATTTCCATCCCGCAGACACGGGATGCCCGACCGAGCCGGAGGTAACGAGGGGATTCAAGCCGGTGATCCCTGTGTTGGTAGGCAGCGGAATAGACTGCTACGCTACCCCTGACACCCAACATACATGTTTTTTGATGGTGGGATGAAACCTGAGCACCCAGAGGAAACCCTGCGATCTCAAGTCAGTGGAACACATGAGGTCTCCTATAGCCCTGCCAGCAGTGTTTAAACACAGTTAAGTCTGTCACTTCAGCACACGGAGCAATGGCATCATCTCAGCTGTTCATCTCTTGTAAGAGCCAATGGGAGCACTGTAGCAACACACCAGATCTAGGCCTTAGTGAATTGAAAACACACACACACACACACACACACACACACACACACACACACACACACACACACACACACGTTAACTTTTCACTTGATGCCCTCTGATTATTTTGATGGATTCAATATAATCAGGTTAGATACTGAAAGAGGCTTTTGTTACCGTTAATCTAATGCTGGGCAGAATTTGCCCCGGCAGGCGGTCTGGTTAAAGATAGGCAACTTCACATCCAATATTCTCATCTCTCCACTTCCTCGCCACAATCTACGGCTGTACAGAGACACACAGGGAATGTCTTGAAAGACAGCTGCATCCCCGTCCAAAAGCTCCGACTGGTATTTACAACGTGTGTGTGTGTGTGTGTGTGTGTGTACCTCACGCTCTCGGTGGAAGTCGAAAAACACAACATGCATACTAATAGGACCTTAGGCGGTGCTCAAATAGCCTTGAATCCTCCTCTAGTGTGATCTTAATATAACCTAACCTAATATAACCAGCACACATTCCATAAACACTTATTCTACGGTGTCATCGGCTTGGACGAGAAATTAAAGTCTCCATCACTTTGACAAGAAGAGGGGGTAGTGTGTGTGTCTGGGTGTGTGTGTGTGTGTGTGTGTGTGTGTGTGTGTGTGTGTGTGTGTGTATATATATATATATATTAGGACTGTGAATCGATAAAAAAAAAAATTAATTGCAAAAATTGCTGTAATTAACTGCATTTTTTTCCAAACATTTAAAATCGAAAAGATTTGAATTCGGAATGAAACTTCCCCCAAATTGATGAGAAATCAATACAAAAGAGGTATATCAAGTAGAATAGTTTAAGGGCATTTTCTTTGCATTCAACATAAAAGCAACATTCCTGCAAATAAAAATCTGCTTTCTCTGTATACCCTTAATAATAACCAACAACATTTGATGCTTTTGGAATTACTAGAGGGAGATACAAAGGTAAACCAAATAAAATATTGTTTCATAGCATTTTTGCCTTTCAATCATAATACAAATGTCACATAACTGCAACAAAATTCTGCTTTCTCTGCATGCACCCAATAATACCAAAAATATCTTTAGGTTAAAGTGCCAGCTGCATTTTCACCTCAGCTGTCCACAGTCCACAGAGAATTCAAAATGTTAATATTCTATCTTCTTCTATAGAGACAGATGCTAATTCTCCTTTCTATGCAGCCATTCACTGAGACAGACCAGTCGGTTCACATGTTCAGATGACAAAGCGGCCCTCTTTTTGTTTGCAAAATATGTCCTGCAAGTCACAGGGCACTGTGGTTGCAGGTGCTGACAGGTATTTAGGAGGAATCATGTGCCAACCTGGCATGTGCCCCTTCTCTCTTTGACCACGACCCCTGTCATGCCAATTTTGAGCTCTGCTTTATAAGCAGCCGCACAATTTGCAACGGAGTCCTCCCCTTCGTCTGCTTCGGAATCAAAGGAACCAAGCAGGAGGGACACCATCCCCTTCCTTGGTAGTTGCCGCTCTTCTGCCTCTATAGATTATTGTTGCCTCTCTCCCATTATCAAGTTAACACCACACCACATCCCATTCACCCCTGGGAATGCACTTTAGGTCTTGAAATCTCGGGTCTATAGTCATTTCATGTTGCTGCTGTCGCTCTACGTAGCCAAGACTGCTGTGAATGCTTTCTTGCATCTCACACCATAGACGGGATCAATCACCTGAGGGTTGCATGACTCTGAATAACTGCCACAATGCAGGTAAAACAACCGAACAGGAAATGTGCTGCTCTCCCCCCAGGAGCTCAGTGATATATCTGTAATGACAGATAAAAGACGTTTTCAACATACTAGTAAATGTCGTAATTAGAGAGTGATATGCCATTTTTTGTCAGCACCCACAGTGAGCATAGGGAGAATTATTACCTGCTAGGTTGAAGCAGTGCTTCCAGCTATTGCAGCCTGTCAAGCTTCAATGTGGTCAACATGGAAAGTTTGCTATTTCGCTGAGGCAGGGTAGCGGCCAGAGGCGATTTATTTCTTTGGATCCGCTTCACCATTTCTAGGGTAGAATTCAATCTTGTTGCCACATCTCGAACAAGCGAGTCTTGCTTCTGTCCATGTGCTGTTGGCTGTACTCCTAATTCCTGCACATTTGATGGACTATGCCTGGAAGTGCCAATCTTGCGATCTACAATCTTGCGACACTTGGCCAGAACACCATCAACTCCACTATCGCGTAGGGAAACTGTAACTGATCTTTGCAAACCATCCGTAGAGCAGAGCAGGTGCTCAAATGGGACACGCCTTGCGACTGCAATCATGTTTCGGCCACTTTCTGTGCCAATGGGGTTCACTTTTCTTTAATTTTCCATTCCAATCCTTTGCCACATCCAAAAAATAATCAGCACATGCCTATGTAGTGTCGTTCTGTGGTTTTTTTTAAGTTACGGCAAAAGGAAAGCAAATCCAAATTTGCTCCCATGAGAGCAAATCAGATGCGCTGCTACACCCAAGTAGTTGTTGTTGCTGATTGAAGCCCAGTAATCCGCAGTCAGAGTGGCAGCTTTCGCTTGTTCCAGCATGTTCATCTTAATGGCCCTCTCGTTGTCATACAACACATGGATTATGGACACAACGGCTCCTCTTGATGGTGGAATATAAGACATGTCCATCGTCTTCTACCGTGTTAATCGAGCGAAAGTCGTTGGCTATCCATTTAGCTAATTCCTCCGTTGTCTTGTCAAGGGTTGTTTTGGCCATTGATCGACCTCAGTGGCCAAACTGCTGCAGTGTAGGTTGTTGACTTAGCCCACCTTTTGTCTCGGTCTTCAGATGTTTTGCCCTGGCGTGATACTTCAACGATCAATTACTCGGCTTTGCAAACTATGCATATTACATTTGTTTCGTCCAAAGTACCATCCAGAAACTTTTTGAAAGTAAAATTTCCACCGAGAAATAAATCTTTCTCCCCCTCAGCTAGCTAGCAAGGCAGGTAATAAGCCTTGCGTGTGCGTACTATGTCATTGAAGTTAATTGCATTATTTTTAATTAACGCGTTAAACATCTCAAATTAATCACATGCATTGACACATTAATTTTAACAGCCCACATATATATATATATACATACACACACATACACATACATACATACATACATACATACATACAGATATAGATACGTATATATATAGATATATATCGATATATAGATACACACACACACACACACACACACACACACACACACACACACACACACACACACACACACACACACACACACAGACGGGAGACACATTAAAGGAAAAACCTGAATGCGTGACCGCTACAGTGAGGCGGTCCAGGGGCTCTGCTATGCTGTGGGGGGGCAACGTTGAACACAAATCAATACAAAGTTATTCTGAGTGACCACCTTTATCCTGTGGTGAAACATCTCTATCCTGATGGGAGTGGTCTCTTCCTGGATGACAATGCCCCCACCCACAGGGTACGAGGGGTTACTGAATGGTTTGATGAGGATGAAAATGATGTATCTCATATGCTATGGCCTTCACAGTCACCAGAGCTAAGCTCAATTGAACACCTATGTGAGATTTTGGACCGACGTGTGAGACAGCGCTGTCTGCCACCATCATCAAAACACCAAATGAGGGAATATCTTTCGGAAGAATGGTGCTCATCCCTCCAGTAGCGTTCAGAGACTTGTAGAATCTATGACAAGGAGCACTGAAGCTGTTCTGGAGGCTCTCAGTGGACCAACACCTTACTAACACACTTTATGTGTATGTGTGTGTTTGTATGTGTGTGTCTGTGTGTGCATGCATACACATGCTTTGCAGACATATTTGACAAGGTCACAGTCCGGAAAGCAAAATGTCATTCCTCCATCCTTGGATACACAGCAGTTTAAAAGGCCAACATGAACTAAATCCAAAAAAAGATCTATAGCCACCCATTAGCTGCAAAGATGTTGGGAGGTCCTCAGAATATATTAGTCACACTAATTCATCAGCATGCCGCATAATGGGGGAAGTGCCACTTTGCTGCTACCTCTTGGATTCATTTGAGAAGAGAACAGGGACAAACAGTTGATTAAATGGGTTACCTTCATTAGATTTGCTGGGATAGCACGCATTTGTGGCGAGGGTAATTTTTAAAAGCGTACTCCAATCTGTGGACTGTAGGAGGCCTGAGCCTTGCACTGGCAGAAAGTGAGATTCATCATCATTAGACATGGTAACAATTAAACTGCAGAGTGGGCTCGAGTCAGCAATGATAACAACAGGAGGACGACACATCCATTACACGGTATGCTGACATACGGTGAGAAACTCAGCTCAAAACGTGTCACTCTGGGGGGCGTCTGGGTGGAGTGGCAGTCTATTCCGTTGCCTACCAACACGGAGATCGCCGGTTCAAATCCTTGTGTTACCTTCGGCTTGGTCGGGTGTCCCTACAGACACAATTGGCCGTGTCTGCGGGTGGGAAGCCGGATGTGGGTAAGTGAACCTGGTCGCTGCACTTGCGCCTCCTCTGGTTAGTCAGGGCACCTGTTCGGGGGGAAAGGAGGCACTGGAGGGAATAGCGTGATCCTCCCACGTGCTATGTTCCCCTGGCGAAACTCCTCACTGTCAGGTGAAAAGAAGCTCCTGGTGACTCCACATGTATCGGAGAAAGCATTGTGGTAGTCTGCAGCCCTCCCCGGATCAGCAGAGGGGGTGGAGCAGTGACCGGGACGGCTCGGAGGAGTGGGGTAATTGGCTGGATACAATTGGGGGGAAAAAGGGCGAAAAAACTTCCAATAAATAAATAAATAAATAACATGTCGCTCTGGGAGAAAACCGGAGCACCCGGAGGAAACGCACACAGACACGGGGAGAACAAGCAAACTCCACACAGAGGACGACCCGGGATGACCCCCAAGGTTGGAAATCCCCGGCGTTCGAACCCAGGACATTCTTGCTGTGAGGCAACCACGCTAACCATTGCGCCACCGTTCCGCCCCAAATCTGATTTATGATCCGCAAAGGTTTTACGCCGGATGCCTGTCCTGAGGTAACCCTCGCCATTTATCCCACAGTCCAAAGACATGTATAGGTCAGGTGAATCGGCCATACTAAATTGTCCCTAGGTGTGAATGTGTGGGCCCCGTGATGGACGAGCAGCCTGTGCTGTCTCTCCACCTGCTGCCCAATGACTGCTGGGATAGGCTCCTGCATCCCGCAACCCGAATTCAGATAAGCAGCTTGGATAATGGATGGAATGGATGTCACTCTGATGTCACCTGAGCTCCTGTATAAGTGTTTGGTGAACGAGGAGGGACTGAAGGACACACAACTCGTTGTTCAAATGTGTCACCTATATCACAACAGGATAAAGACACGTAGCAACGGGGGCCGAGTCGAAAGACCATGACATTAGAGACCCTGTCAAAGTGATTTCCTCACTTTCTGGCCCTACTGGTTTATTAAGGACACTGGACTAAGTGGTGGCTGCACACTAAGTGGGCTGAGCACTCCTGCGGAGAGTACATCATAACCAGCAGAAACAACAACCCAGAAGAAAGCATACGATACAGGAATCGGACTTGCCATGTTTGACTACGTAAAGTGTGTCTGAGACTAGGTTATTGTTCATAAGGCACAAAATTATGTCATGGACTTTCAGTGGCTTTTCCCTCACTATGTCATTGTAACTCAGGATTAGTGCATGCACGACAAACCACTGAAAAACTGCAGGCAAACCACAAACCCACTCTGAGTATACTCCCTTACGCGCTTACCTGTGTAAAACTGCAAATAAAATAAATCTACCTTGTGCAATTTGGAAGAGAATGAGTATCGGCTAAAACGTTTCTCATGCACGAACTAGGAAACTGGATGACTCATGCTTTGATATGATATTTTAAGGACAGCACTGAATCATTCCAAATATTTGCACAGAAATCAGAGTCTACCGAGCAGGGCTTTACCGGTGGGATCTCTCTCACACGCCTGTGACACTGACACACATGAGAGAAAATCCGCCTCGGGAGGAATAGGGGATTTTCACTCTCGTCTTATCAATGCATGTAGATTACTCCTTTTGTCTGCTGCATTGGCTTTCCAGGGAGCTGTGTGCAGCCACTTCTCCGTCAATACAGATCACGACTGGCATCGAAGTAGTCACAGTATCATTGTAAGTAAAGACTTGACCATTCCCAAATGGCTATTTGTACAGAGTAGCTTTTTCTACTGGTGAATCATTGTTGGATTCAGCTATTGGCTATCTCCAACAACATTATATTTTGTGGCGCTGGATGTGGTGACCTCTGACATTATCATACTGCCCTCATTCATTATGCAGCTCCTGCTGTAGACTGCTTACACCTTGCATTGAGTTGTGCGACTGGTGCAGTGTGCACATTCTTGTTGTTGTTGTTGTTATTGTTGGTAATTAAGGAAGGCACCAGCAAAAAGGTCCTGATGGCTTGTTAGTGGCATTCAACCCCACGGGAGACAGAATGGCTAGCTGTAATTGCCACAGAGCCTCTCGATATCACCGCTTTCAGCTGCAGTTTGCAGAGAGACGCCAGGCGAAAAAAGCCAACAGGCGCCCTCGGTGACATCATTGGGAGAGACCTGCTCAACAGCACAGGGACCAGTTGGAACCTAATGTGGAAAAATCTCTCTCTCTCTCTCTCTCTCTCTCTCTCTCTCTCTCTCTCTCTCTCTCTCTCTCTCTCTCTCTCTCTCTCTCTCTCTCTCTCTCTCTCTCTCTCTCTCTCTCTCTCTCTCTCTCTCTCTCTCTCTCTCTCTCTCTCTCTCTCTCTCTCTCTCTCTCTCTCTCTCTCTCTCAGATGGAGTATTTTTTTGAGGGGGGGGGAAGCAGAACAAACATCCATCCATCAATTCTCCCATTTTCTAAATGATCTTGTTAACAAATAATGTGTACCCAAAACCAATATCTTAAACCCCACATATTGCTCAAATACAGGAAGCAAGCAGCAGCAGGTATGAATGAAAGTCCTTAAAAGAATGGGGATGGAAATAGAATCGATAGCGTGTGAAATACTATCCAAACAGTATTCTGGTTGTGCATATTTTTTGCAGCCTCCGGGGAGATTAATATAGTACAACAAATAACACAAATGCATTTTGATGAGATTTACAGTTCCAAGGAAAGTGCTGCAAACTAGATTGTTGCAATAAAACGCATTAACACTCTTGGGCTAAAAATGTGGAACATTGTGCAGCATTTTCAGCACTAAAATAGAAGAGGATGACTGCTTTTAATCTAACCCCCCCCCCCCACACACACACACACCCATACCAGTGAATGGTCATGATGATAGCAACCTTGATTTCAACTATGACTTATTGGTGATAAAAACAGCGTGTCAAAAATAACTATCTGGGGCGTCCGGGTGGCGTGGTGGTCTATTCCATTGCCTACCAACATGGGGATCGCCGGTTCGAATCCCGTGTTACTGCCGACTTGGTCGGGCGTCCCTACAGACACAATTGGCCGTGTCTGCGGGTGGGAAACCGGATGTGGGTATGTGTCCTGGTCGCTGCACTAGCGCCTTCTCTGGTCGGTCAGGGCGCCTGTTCAGGGGGGAGGGGGAACTGGGGGGAATAGCGTGATCCTCCCGAACGCTACGTCCCTCTGGTGAAACTCCTCATGTCAGGTGAAAAGAAGAGGCTGGCGAGTCCACATGTATCAGAGGAGGCATGTGGTAGTCTGCAGCCCTCCCCTGACTGGCAGAGGGGGTGGAGCAGCGACTGGGACGGCTCGGAAGAGTGGGGTAATTGGCCGGCTACAACTTACAAAAGGGGGGGGGGGATCCCCTCAAAAAAACTTTCTCGGCTGATAAACATTCCCAACAGCTTGTGTCCACATTATGCAGCATGGCGCTTGTTGATTAAACCAAAGTGACTTAGAAATGACTTGTCACTTTTAATAATCCCATCTTTGACTCCAGCACTCCGCCACTGCAGCAGGAGATCCCATGTTTGCTAAGCAACTGCAGGGTCCAATATAATGCAACCACAGTTTAGACAGCGGCAATAAAAGGACTGCTTGACTTTTGCATATGGATACGCACTTGTATCATTACAACCCTGCACCTCATGTAAAGATGTTGTAAACCAGAGGAAAAAGAAGAGCTGTTCCATGCGTGGTGAAAACAACAGGGGACCGGAAATTATCGCCTGCATTAAGCGTGGTATAGGCTAAGATATCAAGCTTTGCCAGCAGGAGGGCCCGGAGCATCCCCATAGCTCCAGGCACTCTGACTCACTCAATATCCCAGCTTACCGAGCCATAATTTGTGCATGCTTAGGCCCCCTCGCATACCTCTTGCTTTCATGGGCTGCTCTATATTGTATATGAAGTCCAAGCAGTATCCTATTTTCTATGTTTATGGGTTGACTTTATTTTTTATATGGTGAGACATATCAGAGGTTAGACCTTACTGAGAGTTGCACTGAGCATTGAGCGACTATGCATAAAGATTAATAAAGAGAAATGCCATATTCTTCACCACCATATGCAGGTGTGCCTAATAGTGCTGCCAAATATAGCCCGGTTAGACCTGTAGCGGTAAACAGACACATCGTGACTTTGTGCAGACAAGGCCGTATACCTACTAGAGGAAGCACGAGCACCTTGTCACAAGCACCTCACTGCATCAACTTCCCTGTCGCGGTGTAGATAAGATCCTCTGAAGGTAATAAATTTAACGGCTCTGCGCAAGCGAGCTCGGTTTGGCAATCTACAACGCCTTGCACTGTCGCTAATGGAGCCTGACGTCGATATCGCCAATGCAGGTGAAAAAGAGAAAGGGTTTGCGGTTGAAACGCATCAACCATCTGACTTTCCGAAGATGGAGTCGTTCACCAGCCGTCAGTGTGTTAACCCTCAACAGGCGATGCTTGTGTTGGCCACCGGTGAATGAATTCGGCAATCTGGTGCAGAGGACCTTATAAGGCGTGGAGATTTTGGAAACTAAATGTCTTAATATATTATAGTGGACACTCTATTACATAAAGCTGGCTGATATATCAATATATTATTGATCCCAGGATCACCAGGTATCACCTGGGATTCTGGTTACCGTAATATTGTGATATAATTTAAATGTTGAAATTCCCTTGTGTTAAAGGCTGCTTAATAGTAGACAGATAACATTTTCTGAAATTACTGCACTGGATCGTTTTAGCTGAATGAAATGAACAATGAACGCCTTTACCTGCTTGGCCATCATATCCACATGACTAATGATCATTTCTCATTATGGTATTGTGTACAAATATCTTATGACCACATCGTCACATAATTATTGTACAATCACATGATTGATATCAATGTATTCAGTCAAAAATATTGTAATATGGAGAGTCAGGGCAGCATGGCGGCCTATTCCATTGCCTACCAACACGGGGATCTTGTTTAATGTTTAAACTGTTTTTAAATTGTTTTTTATCATTGTTTGTCTACCATTTTTTTCTTTGTCTTGTAAAGCACTTTGTAACTTTGTTTTGAAAAGTGCTATATAAATAAATAGTAATAATAATTATTATCATTATTATCCCTCCATCCATCCATTTTCCGCTTATCCTAATTAGGCTCGCGGAATTATTATTATTATCTCCAGTTCGAATCCCGTGTTACCACTGGCTTGGTCGGGCGTCCCTACAGACACAATTGGCCGTCTTTGTGGGTGGGAAGCCGTATGTGGGTATGTGTCCTGGTCGCTGCACTAGCGCATCCTCTGGTCAGTGAGGGTGCCTGTTGGGGGGGGGGGGGGGACCAGGGGGAATAGCGTGATCCTCCCACGCGCTACGTCCCCCTGGTGAAACTCCTCACTGTCAGGTGAAAAGAAGCGGCTGGCGACTCCACATGTATCAGAGGAGACATGTGGTAGTCTGCAGCCCTCCCCAGATCGGCAGAGGGGGTGGAGCAGAGATCAGGATGGCTCGGAAGAGCGGGGGTAATTGGCCAAGTACAACTGGGGAGAAAAAAAGAGGGGGGGAGCCCCCCCAAAAAAATACTATTGTCATATTTAATTCTGTCAATATTGCCCAGCCCTGGGTCGAGTACACAACTGAAGGCGGATTTTGGTGTGAGAAAAATAGTGATAATGCATGAACAACGCTTTTTATTAACAGCTCTGCAATAATGACAGGTGTAATAGATGAAGACCAGACGGGATTCATAAAAGACAGACAAACTCATGACAACATAAGGAGAGCCTTAGACATTATTGAGCAGATTACTAAAGGAAGAATTAGTTCTCTTGTTCTCAGTTAAGATGCGGAAAAAGCTTTTGATTCGGTTGGGTGGGAATTTCTGTATTTAGTACCGAACAAATTTGGCTTCAGTGAACATTTTATAGGTTGTATTCGGGCACTATATTCTTCTCCTGCTGCTAGAATAAAGGTTAATGGTGGCCTTTCTAACTCTATAACCCTGCAACGGAGCTGTAGACAGGGTTGCCCGACTAGTCCCGGTCTCTTTAATTTATTCATAGAACCTTTAGCCCAAGCAATATGACAGAAGACAGAATTAAAGGGGTTATCCATAGGCAGAGCAGAGTATAAAGTAAGTCTGTACACAGATGATGTACTGGTCACGATCAAGGACCCAGGCTCATGTCTGCCTGTCCTAATGGCAATGTTGGAGACATATGGGGTATATTCAGGGTATGCCCTTAACATACACAAAACCCAGGTTATGACATTTAATTACACTCCCACATGAGAATTCATTGCAAAGTATAATTTCAATTGGAACTCATCTCATATTAAGTACTTAGGAGTAAACTTACCTAAAGATTTGTCGAAGTAATTTGATATCAACTAAAATGGCATTAACACAAAAATATATGAGGACCTCAGTGGGTGGGGCTCGCTCCCACGTGACTTCGATAACAGAATCAGATCAGTCGAAATGAACATTCTTCCCAGATTACTATATCACTTCCAGTAGAAATCCCTCAGAAACAGTTTAGAGAATGGAATATATTTCACGATTCAATTGGGGGGGGGGGGGCAAGGATGAGATTCTCTACTCTCCAGCTACCGGGGGGGGGGGCATGGCCCTCCCATCTTTAAGGGATTACTGCTTATCAGCTCAGCTGAGACCCCTTGTATACTGGTGTAACCCATCTTATGTGGCCAGATGGAAGACTATGGAGTTATCCTCAACTGATACACCAACACAGCCATCGCTTGGCTGTGTTGGCAAAGACAGGGAAATATTACAGACAGCGAGTCAATGGGGGATTTTTTCATGGGAAATATGGGGAGGAAGTGGTTAAACGTTTCCAACTCGACAGAGAAGCTAACCTGCTCAGATAGCCGGCATATGATTCTGACATTGCACCGGCATCTTTAGATGGTAGATATAAACAATGGGTCTATTTTGGTATCACTTCCGTATGCAAGATTGCTAAAAACCGGGAGCTTGACAGTTTTGATAATCTACGTCAGACATATCGGTTGGGGAGGCAGGACTTTTATATGGTATTTACAGCGCCGCGATTACTTCTCTAAAAAGATAAAAGGTTCTGATCCAAGAGAGATTCCAGCTGTTAGTCGTGTATTTACTGATGCATCTAACTCAGAAAGCAACAAACATCTTATAAGTAAGTTATACTACGGCATCACATCACTGAATAAGGACTCCACAGACTATGTGAAACAACGATGGGAAAAAGAGCTGGACACTGAAATAACTGAGGACATGTGGTTGGATGCCCGGAAAACGCAATCGTCCTCCACCAATTCCCGGACCTGGAGAGACTTCTGCCGGGAAAACCCGATTGGCTTTTTTTTAATCACCCCTAAACAGAAGTCCAAACAAACTGGCACTCAGCTGAGCTGTTGGAGGGAATGTGGCGAAATCATAGTTAACATGCTCATGTTTTTTTGATCGTGTCCCTCCATTCAGACTTTTTGGAAGGAAGTATCATCTCAAAAACCCCGAGTTTTAGCATCAGTACTACATCCCATTCTTTTTCTTGGGACATATCCCTGATGGACTAAGACAACTGATGTCTATCTTTTGCAGATTTTGTTGGTGGCAAGTAAAAAGGCCATTACAAAACACTAGCTTCAGAGAAATAGTCCTACTATTGGACTTGTTATCAGTATCGTCAAACAATTACATCTTTCAGAACAGATGACTTACTCTATTCGGCTCGGGAGAAAAACGGTGCGAAAATTGTGCATTTATTTGGCCAATGAGAAGGACAGCTCATAGTTATTGTAAGTATACTGTATATATGAGACATTCCACTTTAGCGGTTTCTTGATCTTCCCATGACCTCCCCTTTTTTCCGTTTCTTTTTTTTTCTGTTTGTTGTCTGTTTTTTTTTTCTTGTTCCTGTGATGAAAATACTCAGAAATAAAAAGTTAAAAAAATACTCCCTACATGCAGAGATCTAGAGTCCCCTGCACATTTAAAGCCATTTAAATGCTTAATAAAACTTGGAACAAAGCAGAAATCAACAGGAAGTAGTAACGCGGTGTCAGAATTAAAATGCATGAGGTTCATCTCTGCATAGTGCAAATGCACCCGTTAGAGAGCCTGCAGAGATAATAAGGGAAATAATGGAGGTTAAATCACTTAAGACACCAGAGCCTCCCCTAAACCCCCAACAACACCTCGGTTGTGTTTCATGTAGTGTAAGGTGTACTGTAACTACCCCAGGGCCAGAAACCTGATCCTCTGTTTATTTGACTAAGGCTGTGGTACACTGTGAGTGATGTGATCTGTGAGTGGTGACGACATTCTCCCAACTGAAAAAACAACGCCGCTAGCCTCGGACATTAAAGGTCATCTCGTACGACGGCCCGACAGCCACACCGTACCGTCTGGTTTGGAGCTTAAAGCTGCAAGCCGCCACTTTTCTGGTTATCGCATCCATTTGAAATGTGATGACGATGATATGGCGACTCTGCCGGACAGACAATCAATATTATAGTAGAACGGTCTTGTTAAACAGTTCGATGTAGGAGGCAGAGAGGAGAAGACCTGTTGCAACTGATTTTCTGAGACTACAAACAAGGAGTAACTGCCACAGCCGCTCGTGTGCTGTCGACTCACCAGTACACAGTTCCCATCCTTGTAAAAATAGGTTTGGTCAGGGGATCCCAAACCTAATGCAGGCAGTCTAATGTGTGACCGACTTAATCAAAATATCAAACTACAGAAGCATCACCACATCGGTATCATGTTTCATCATTTTTGCTGCTGCCCTCGTGTTTGTCCTATGCTGTCACAGGGGGAATTGGGGGGAATAGCGTGATCCTCCCGTGTGCTACGTCCCCCTGGTGAAACTCCTCACTGTCAGGTGAAAAGAAGCGGCTGGTGACTCCACATGTATCGGAGGAGGCATGTGGTAGTCTGCAGCCCTCACCGGATTGGCAGAGGGGTGGAGCAGCGACCGGGAAAAGTGGGGTAATTGTTCAAGTACAATTGGGGAGGAAAAGGGTGGAAAAAAAAAGAAAACATGGCGGGTAGTATTATGTAATCTGACATCACGGTTCAGATGAAGAAAACAATGATTTATTGAGGGGGAAGAATCACAGATTTCACCTTTTAAAGGGGGATGTCTTCAGTTCATCCACTTTTTCTTGTAAAGTGTCATGGTTGACACAAAAGTGACCCAAATTTCTCACAGTAACGACACGTTTTATTCTACTCTGATTTGATCGGGGTCTTGTTTGGTCCAAAGGAGAAAACGAAGAACTAGTTAAACTGGTGCAGCATACTGTATATTTCCTTGGTCAGTTATTAAAAAATTTCTCTAGGGGGCACCTCTGCAGCCAAATGGTTACAGCGCATACAACATGGTCGCAGCCGTTGCCGGTTCCATTCCAGCTGGCGACCGTTGCTGCATGTCATACCTCTCTCTCTCTCTCTCTCCCATTTCCTGTCTGCCTCTTCTCTCTCTCTCTCTCTCTCATTTCCTGTCTGTCTCTTCACTGACACTGTCTATAATAAAGATAAAAAATGTCAAAAAAATGTATATATATATATATATATATATATATATATATATATATATATATATATATATATATATATATATATATATATATATTTAAAAAAAAGTCTACGTCCCTGCTCTCAATAAAACCTTCAGTATAGAATCCCAAATCCCATTTTGGCAAAACCATCGTTTAAGCCACGCTGGGCAGGTTCCAACCCCTTTCACAGTCAAACGTAAAGAGCTTAGGATGGCACAGATAGATGCGGTCTTCCCCCCCAAAATGTAGTGCAAAAATCAAAAACATTATACTGCAATTCGCTCACGTCCAAGTCCAGAAGACAAGGTGAAGAACTGGCCGACCGTGAGCAAAGGGCAAATTCAACCCCTTTGGTGCACACAGGGATCTCATGGAGGGAGTATGATTGTAGCTAACAAGCAATGACTCACCCCTATAAGCACCTCTTTAAAGAGGAGGGACTCTTACCCAGAGAGAGAGAGAGAACCTCTGACCTCCTACTTACAGAGGAAAATGGAAATTCCCATCATGCGTTAAAGTGTAAATCGTGCTCGGCTTCCTGGGAGCCGGTCACAGACAGAGCGACCGTATACTGTGTATAAGGGTGAAGGCAAAGCGGTCAAAAAAACACTAGAAACGCAATATGTGGGCGTAACGGACCGATGAGCTGTCGGGAGTAAAAGTACATAAAGGTTGAGGAACACGAGGTAAACTGGCGAATACCGTCAGAATAACCACTGACGGATATGTTCAATTAGCTAGTCAATAAAGATGGCCACGGTCTGATTGCAATTAACCACCAGAGAACCTGAACGACTTTAAAGTTAACCTCCAATGTATGTACAATCTTGTGACTGAATTACTGTGCTGCCATCTATTAACCTCTAAATATTAATTTTCCGTGAGTGGGTTTGTTAATTAATTACATTCAACTTGCCAAGAAAAAGCCTCGCCTTGTTTGATGTAAAGTGCCAGAATAAAATAAAGTGCCAGCCGCAAAATGGAGAGTTAGTTCATTTACACCTCTCCCATGTCTGAGCGGCTGCCTCCTGCCCATTAGCGATTGAAGACTGCGATGAGATTTAAAAGACCGGCTGTTAAAATACAGGGGGGAATTTCAGCTAATCAGGGGCTGAGATACGAAGAACCATTTCTTTTATGGTTTATATAATACGCTGAAATACCGCAAACACATCAGATCTTTTTCTTTTTTTTTTTTGGCTGGAGAAGAATGCCACAGTAAAACCTTTAATGCCACTGTGCCGCCCTAATCACATTCACTTGGCTGTTTGTGATGGATAGGGTCCTGCTGGATAAGGTCCTGCTGAAAAATGGCCACCAACCACAGATATGTTCCAAGTCAGATATGCCCCCCTTCCCTCGCTGCCAGAGGGATGGTAATTATTATTATTACACCTGGTATACACTCGCCTCCCGAACTACAATGATGTGCCGCTGCAAGGATTTGGCCCCAGTGTGCCGAGAGACGGTAAGGACCAAAACGACTTTCAACCTGTAGACCCCAGAGGTAAAGATGGCCATGGGTCCGAGAGACCTCTGACGAACTTGTCACAATATTACATTGCTCACATTTGTCTGCGTGTACGCCTACATGCTGCAGGATGCATACTTATAATTGTGCGGTATAAATCTTGCTAATACCCCCAAGCGGTGCTATTCAGCGCTGTGTCCGTGAGACGAGAACAACAAATGCAATACCGGAGTTTCCTTTCGAGTGAGCGAACTGCTATGAAATGAATCTATATTTGGACTAACGTATCGCAAGTGTACATCAATAAACTTAATAACTAGGGATGAAAAAAAAAAACCTAAAAAAAGTGACTGAAGTCCCACATGGCATTGTTTCCGTCAATGCGGCCATAACAGAACAGGCTGTGCAGCTGCTGTCACCCCAAAATAGAGACAGCCTAATGGGCAAGCAAAGAGAGACTGGTGGCGCTGGTGTTTTCTTTTCTTTTTTTCCTTGCTCCGTTGCAAGAGACATGAATAGAGGTGAAAGTCATACACACCCTCCTGATTGCACTGGTACCACAGGCCACAGGTGGCATTCAGTTCCCTTGTCTCTGCCAAAAGGCCACAGGCAGGTTGGTGGCATTTGCTAAGTATCCATTACATATGCCAACACTGTTGCACTGAGCTCAAGCCAAAAATCCACTGGGCATGTCTCAGTGGCCCGGAAAGGGCATAGGAATGCCGTTTGAATAGAAAACCCTTTATACCGAGCCGAATACCACAGAAAATATGTAATGACGAATTAGACCTCGGCTCCATACGCAGTTGCGTAAAAGTGGAGTGCTCGTATTACTTCTGAACTGCACATCTCTTTCTCTCGCCCTCTTTCATCACACAAAGAGCTTTTTCTTGTCGTGCTGCTAATGCCGCTGCTCAATAAGGCTCTCAAAGGAGGAAGGGGGGGTGGGGGGTGGGAGGTGAGGGAGAGTTTTGTCTGCCTGATGAAAATGCCCTTCTGGTCTGCCTATATTTTCCTCCCACACTTCCTGTAGCAGTTCCTGTGTGACACAGAAGCTTAAAGAACAACAGTCACTCCAAAAGACGACTCTATTGTTCCTGTCATCCAATATGACTTCCACATATTGACCCCTGGTAATTTCATACGCCTTCGAGTCCGGAGCGTGCTTTGTCCGCCGACAACGTCTCCCTCCATCATGATAAGCTCCAAGTTCTATCATTACTTCTTACAGGTAGAATATGGCAGACAATGCTGGACAATGTGAATCATTTAAAACAAACGACATCTATACTCCCGTCTACGTCTGGGATTGGAGACAGAGGGCAGGTACCGCAGATGATGTGCCAGGCAGACTAGTGCCAGTGGGTAGTAATGCTTCCATTAATAGAACATCTTTCACTGACCAGCATAATAGATATGTGACGTCCTGGCACCCCCTGTGGACCTCCGCAGCCAAGCCCAGGTGGGCTAAATGTCACTCAGCAAGGGCCCAACATTTGAGAGAAACCACATTTTCCCACAAAAAAAAACATGCATAAACCCAGAGCTGCAGAACCCTTCTGCAAAATCAAATATTCAACTTTAATGATATCTGCATGACTGCATCCTAAAGGGAACATTGATTAAACAGGAAGTAGATGCATGCTGCTCTGGGAGAACCGTGGAGTCTGGTAGAGGGTACAGCAGCCACCTGCTTAGCGAGTTTGTTTGATTTGCCGCAAGCTAACAGTAATGCGATGACATCTTTGATGAATAGGCGGGTGCGTGGACGGACCTTGTGCTCACGCCCTCAGCACCGGCTCTTTACATTAAGTAGAGGGAAGGGAAAACAAGTCGAACAATGAACAAAGTGACAGATGGGATCCTTCTGTTCCCTCAAACTGTGGGAAACCCTGTCTTAAACATACAGCAGAGCCAGCTGCAGTTATCAGGACATAAATACGAGGTCTTTCCATTTGATTTGAGCCAACATGGGTAGACAAGTGCTCATCTGGAACAGATAAGCTTTCACAAAGTAGAGGGTCATAGGGGACACATCCTCCCTGGTACTTAAACCGCCCTGAAATGCAAGGTTTGATCCGCTTCAAGACCAGAAAATGACCAAAGTGCCGCTGGACCTGCACTGGGGCTGCGCGTACATGTTAATAACTCACCATCTGATGTCTAAAGGAGACAAACACTGTCCTGTATGAATACCAACACTGGAAGACTAGCCGACAAGACTGGGTACTTGACAAATTTAGTCAAAATCTAACTTTGATCTAATGGGTAAACACTAAGGCTCTTGCAAGGTGAACGGCACCTGGAGCTCTGCAAACTTCCCCAATTTCACTTACATCCAAATGAAACACAACGGTCTGGCGGGATTTTGCGAGGGGCAGTTTGATTTGACTAACAGCCAATGGCGGCCGGGCAATTTTACAAGAATGTGGACATCGATATGCTGTTGGCTGTAGTTTCATTTTGGGGGTAGAAGACCACTCTTCTTCTCTCATCTCGCTCCCATTGGTTAAATATTGTTTTTGTGTATGGATGATGTGATTGAAAAATATTGCAATTGTCAGGAAGAGAAAAAAAAGAGTGTCATAAACACACAAAAAAAATTGTGAATTTCTGGAACACAATGTTATAAAGACAACTACGTTAAGTGCAGAGGTATCAAGAGGTATCAAGAATGAAAATATAGAGCATCTGGGTAGTGGTCTATTCCGTTGCCTACCAACACAGGGATCGCCAGTTCAAATCCCCGTGTTACCCCCGGCTCGGTTGGGCATCCCTACAGACACAATTGACCGTGTCTGCGGGTGGGAAGCCGGATGTGGGTATGTGTCCTGGTCGCTGCACTAGCGCCTCCTTTGGTTGGTTGGGAGTCCTGTTCGGGGGGAGGAGGAACTGGGGGGAATAGTGTGATCCTCCCACGCGCTACGTCCCCTTGGTGAAACTCCTCACTGTCAGGTGAAAAGAAGCAGCTGGTGACTCCACATGTATCGGAGGAGGCATGTGGTAGTCTGCAGCCCTCACCGGATCAGCAGAGGGGGTGGAGCAGTGACCGGGACAGCTCGGAAAATAGGGTAATTGGCCGGATTCAATTGGGGAGAACAAAGGGGGGGGGGTCCCCAAAGGAAAAAAAAAACGTTAGCCCTTTGTTGCCCTTCATGTCTTTTCTGTCCTGTATAAAATAAGGCACATATCTTTAACACCATGCTCTAGTAGCTCGGTTTTGGGAATTTAAATGGTATTTACTTGAGGGAATGATAAGGAAACTTTTTTTATGTTGTATTTACCGAAGTCTGCCGAGAAGCCACTGTTGTTATGATACCTTGGGTTTTACCCCGTGCATTGCCTCGGTCCCTCCACTGAGTGTGCAGAGGACTCTGCAAAAACCCTCGCCTACATTTCAAGCACACCTGCTTTTGTTCAGTTCCTGCTTTGACTGTCTTACAGCATGCAAACCTTTATTTCACGTTTCTCCTGCCTTACAGTGACATCTCCTCTGGACGAATTAAGTGGGTCTGACAGCTGAGAGTAGCAAAGGGACACAGCTTTCATTTGGATTCACCTGAGCAGTACGTGTCATAGGACACACAGACGGGTTTTTTCTCTGGAATTTTACTTTCATTGTGCAGGAAGGAGTTCCTGTGGGGATCCAGATGAGTGCAAACCCCACTAGCTCACGCTTGATTTAACACCCCGTCTCCACTCCAGCTTCAGGCCTCTTATGCATGCACGTCTTTCCTTCTCGCTCTTCAACCCTAGATTTCCTGACTGCCACCAATGTTCTGTCATAATAAAGGTTGAAATTGCCCCAGATGCAATATTGTCTCAAGGAAAATAAAGGTTTTCCTATTGTGCACTTTCTCTAGCAAAATCCTACACAATGCACTGGTCCTCGATGATTGAGATTTGTATGTAGAGAAAAAATAGTATTATATCACTGAGTATTAAACAGTTAGAGAATATTATTAAAAATGGGCTCCTTGCAAACAAAGCCATATTACAGAGAGAAAGACAGCAAACAATGTGGGGCAAGTACATGTGGAGCAGTGCACATACAAACACACACACACACACACACACACACACATCTCACACACTGACATGAACGCATACACCTTTATTTAAGATACACTCTTCTCTTATACTCACCTATTAAAAACCCTCTCAGATGCCCTAGAAAAAGGTTTCAATGTACCCCCCCTAAACAAAATGACAGAGAATACACATATCTGCTGCTCTTGGGCAAGCTTTTGTTGCCATGGTTACAGAGGAGGGCTTTGCTAAACAGTTTGTATGCCGAGCCATCGTTGAGACTCATCAGCAGAACCATTATATGCACACAGATACATACATACACACACATACATACATACATACATATACACACACACACATACATACATACATATGTGCCAAAGCTTAAAAAGGGGCCCATAAAGTGGCAGTTTGATAATTGAGGTGTGTGTTCGATAAAAAGGAAGCACAGGATGGAGTTTAAGGTGGGATGAGACCCACATCAGGTTAGTAACAGTGTCGACCAAATGGCCAGAGGCAGCATGTGATTCCGTAGTTGCTTAAAGTTCAGGACAAGGAAACAGAGAGCAGCAGCCAGCCTGATCCTGTGGCCTTCAGTAGCTGTGGACTCTGCAATGGATGACTATCAACCATATACGATGAGGTCACAGGTAGATTCATATGAGGGGGGAAGACATATAAATGGAGCACAACCGACCCCCCCGCCTTTTCTCCAAATTGTACTTGGCCAATTCCCCCACTCCAATCTCTGCCCCCCCCCCCACCAATCCGGGAAGGGCTGCAGACTACCACATGCCTCCTCTGATACATGTGGAGTCGCCAGCCGCTTCTTTTCACCTGACGGTGAGGAGTTTCGCCAGGGGGACGCAGCACGTTGGAGGATCACGCTATTCCCCTCAGTCCCCCCCCCCCAAACAGGCGCCCTGACCAACCAGAGGAGGCGCTAGTGCAGCGACCAGCAGACATACCCACATCCGGCTTCCCATTCGCAGACACAACCAAATGTGTCTGTAGGGACGACCAACCAAGCCGGAGGTAACACGGGGATTCGAACCGGTGATTCCCCTGTTGGTAGGCAAAGGAATAGACTGCCACGCCACCCAGACGCCCCCAAATGGATGTTTTCTATATCATTTTCTGGGTCTGTATAATCGACTTGCAACTACAACAAACAAACGAAACCTTACTTTGCGCGGTCATAAACATCATCATCTGCATGTTAAGACCAGAGACGTTGGTGCCACACTCAGGATAACTGAAGTTCTCTCTTCAAGTGTTTTTGTCTTACGGGGGCAGAAATAAATATGGTGAAATCCTCGTGTGGAAAATCCTCAGTTGTTTACAACGCAACTGCCCAACTACCACTACAAAAAAAATTAGCACTGTCAGTACTCTCGGTGACGTTGGCGTTGCCTTTCATTCCGTGTAAATTTCACCAGCAAATACCCCAATGACAACCCCTGTGAAGTGTTCATACAACCATGAATTATGTTGTTTTGCTACTTTTGCTCACTTGTGTCACTTATTAATGAATACAGCAACAACAAGAGAAGAGGAGTTACTCAGTG
The DNA here is from genome assembly GCF_029633865.1 of Lampris incognitus. Taxonomy (NCBI): domain Eukaryota; kingdom Metazoa; phylum Chordata; class Actinopteri; order Lampriformes; family Lampridae; genus Lampris; species Lampris incognitus. Next base: position 27,790,236 of record NC_079227.1, on the reverse strand, counting down.
ACGATATAAATCCTATTGAACCCGAGACAATGAGAGACTGCCAGACGCTCGTCATTAATAATCCTCCCTCAGCCAGCCACATTTGGGAGAGGGTGAGAGTAGGACGGGGATAATGCCCTGAGCACTGCGGCAAGACCTGGCATGGCATACCCACTCCCACCATTTCATTTCATTACTCCTTGCCTCTAAACTAGCTTTGCTAAGCACTTATAGCCAAACCATCAAGCCTTAAATAAAAATTTAAAAAAATGAAGAGCATAAAAGCATCAACCCAACTCTGCCAACCTTTCAGGCCAACATGGCTGTGCGCCAGCTCCTTCCAAAAGATTGTCCTTGAACCCCCGCTCACCCCACTGGCAGCCCACAACTCTGAGCAGGACAGGTTACAACACAATCAGGATCCTCTAATCTCAGGCCTCGACTTAATCCCGCTGCACGATATAGTGATGACAACGTGTGATAAAAACAGCATGTGTGCTCCCCATGACAGCATCCTCCAACAGACAGGGAACCATGGCAACCGTCCGTTTCCCCGTTTCCACTGACCAAAATGTGGTTGATAATCTCTCTCTCTCTCTCTCTCTCTCTCTGCTAAGGGCATTATGGGAAGTATGACCTTAATACACTCTTCAAATCTTCTCCAATTTGTTGTCGGCCTGGCTTTGTTTTGATGGCCCTGCTGTCCCTTTCCGGAAGATGGACTACCGCGCTACATGCTTCAAGATGGCCCTATCATATGTCAGGGAGCAAACACAAATCCGCGAGACAATCAGCTCAACCAGTTGTGAGCATACAGCAACATTCTGTACATCATATTCTGTAGACTGAACTTGTCAGTTGCAAGATGTCAGCTCTGCCTCAGATTTCTGGCCCATCTTACAAGGGCATATATTTCCCCACCACCACCAACGTCGCCGCTGCCGTCGCCATGGTGAGATATAGTTAAAGGAGGGTTCAACTAGAGTGTGCAACTGTCATGAAAAAAGTTTGGAGGCAAATCGTGATTGGCTGTCACATTTCATATCGTTCTTGGCCTGACTGACAGACATCCAGATGTCTGCCACATTGGCCTGCCCCTGTCAATCAAACGATAACCGGAAGTAACAATGACAGAGCAGGAACTCACCAGGACTCTGCCCGTCAGCGTCTGAGCAGATATCATGACCCCGGCCCAGTCTTTGACTGAGGTCATCCACCCCACTTCGCTGGCTGCCCCGTCCTCCTTGTCAACACGCTTGATGCCCTCGCCTGTGGTGACTCGATGGACATCCTGAAAGAACAGAGACAGTGATGCGGTTGAGACATCAGACACACTTCCAGTATATTAGAGCCAATTAACTCTCATCTCAACCATGATGAACACATTAAAGGCAAGACCACACAAGCAGCAGTCTTAACAAAACATCAGTGGTTAAGGTGAGCAGTTCACGTGCACACACATGCGTCTCTCTACATAGTTCTATACAGAGAGAGCAAAACAGAGAAACACAAAGAAGACAGACAGACAGACAGACAGACAGACAGACAGACAGACAGAGAGAGAGAGAGAGAGAGAGAGAGTGAGCGAAAAGACTCAGAAAGTGTATCCATGGTAGCTGCAGAGCTCCTGTTGCTTGTTGCTTCTGCTCCACTGAGTGCACCGCCGGCTGGCCGGTCTGCTGGGACCGGCGTGATTCACAGAGCAGGAAATCAAGACAGGATGTCGAGGTTAGTCATGCTCCCTGATGAAACGCCGAGCAGCCCAGCACCTGAAGGCTAGCGCGGCTCTGCCGTTTTACCCCATAACGTCCTACGCTTCTACCCTAAATGGTGTCACGTCACTCTTTCCAGCAGCTCTGGGCTCACTCCATGTCACCTGCCATATAGCGAGGCATGTGACCCATCTGATGTGAAATGATTATGTCCCAGGGACTCCCACATGGGAGGGTTTTTTTTTGGCATAATATACATACTATAATATAATCCTATTCTTACTGGAGACTCTCTGGAACCCCATCAAGGGCCCCTGAGGATCCTAGGACAACGCTTTGATAACCACGGAGACAGATGGGGAGACAGAAGCCTGCTCTGATTCGGGCAACCTTTGTCATGCCCAACGAGAGGATTAATCTGAACATGTAACAATGCTGCTACATTCTCTCCGCACATGTGCCCTCCCCCAGCAGTTGGCCGGGATCAATGGGCATTCTCTGAGTGTTTATGTCAAGGATTTAAGCGCGGACTGTTTTTAACACACGCGGGGCAGAGGGGGTGGCATTGTGTCACCCTGAGATGGGGCACCGTGTGGTCAAAGCACTCCTGGCATCTGCGCAGCATGTGCTATGCTTCCACTCCGTCGTAAATCTTTTTTGATGGTTTGAAGCGGCACAGCATCACTGAGGTAGCACTCTTGCAACACTCGCGGTATGAATGAATGAATGAATGAATGAATGAATGAATGAATGAATGAATGAATGAGTGAATGAATGAGTGAATGAATGAGTGAGTGAGTGAGCTTGGTCTGCACCATGCATATCATGACTATGGGGGAAGGATGTCAAGTGCCGAATAAGAACAACAAGCCCCTGCAGAGCCTTCTCACTCAACAATGATTTGCACATGGCACATCTTAGAGATCCTTTAAAACTTCTGCACCTCTGAAGGACTCTGATACCCGACAGACAACCTATGTTTTTTTTTTCCCCCTTTGTCTCCCCAATTCTACTTGGCCAATTACCCCACTCTTCCAAGCCGTTCCGGTCGCTGCTCCACCCCCTCTGCCGATCCGGAGAGGGCGGCAGACTACCACATGCCTCCTCCGATACACGTGGAGCCACCAGCCGCTTCTTTTCACCTGACAGTGAGGAGTTTCGCCAGGGGGACGTAGCGCGTGGGAGGATCACACTATTCCCCCCAGTTCCCCCTCCCCAAACAGGACACCCAACCAACCAGAGGGGACACTAGTGCAGCGACCAGGACACATACCCACATCCATCTTCCCACCCGCAGACACGGTCAACTGTGTCTATAGGGATGCCCGACCAAGCCGGACGTAACACAGGGATTTGAACCGGCGATCTCCGTGTTGGTAGGCAACAGAATAGACCACTATGCTGCCCGGATGCCCAAAACAACCTATGTTTGATGTGAATTATGTCTCGATCATGAGTGCTTGTTCATCTGTAATTTCTGCACTGTATCCAAGACCACATCTAGTTATCCCATGTCAGTAAACTGTAACAAAAATGTGCAAGACAAAAAGTTTAGACCCAAATTCATACAATATACTAAAAACATATAATATAAATTCATATGAATTCATATACCTTTGATATGCAAAAACCTGGATTGTGACTCTCAACAGGTTTTCTTACTTTACACCACTATCATATACATTATATTTTCTTTTACACAATAAGAGATGAAACAATAAGGCTACTATATTACGCATGGGCTGCCAGCTACTGTATCTATGTCATTAGTGGCCATTTAAATGGTAATTATGGCTAATAAACTCCAAGCTGGAACAAAGGAATTCTTGTTATTTGCTCATCTATTCCAAGTTGGCGGCAGTGATAAGTTCTAACCATTGAACTTACTGGTGCGGGTATGGGAAGGGGATGAGATATGGGTAAAAACTAGCACATTGTTTGCCTTCTACTTTTTGACAAATATGAGACGATGAGCACCACAAGTGCCTCTGCTCACAGTGCAACATGAAATTAATAACATAATGCAAGTGGGTTGACAGCAGCTGTAAAAGAGCTTCTATCTGTTGATTTTATAATCAATATAATGGCACTTCATGTTGTTTACAGTGAATGGGGGTCAAAGAAACATGCCTTTTATGATTGATAAGGCAGACTACCGGCGTTTTCACCTGAACTAGAGCAGAAAAAGAGACCACATTTAAAGCCAACACGAGTCAGACGACCTCTAATTCAATAAAAGATGCGCTCGGTAAAATGAACTCAATCCATAATCGGGATAAATGATCAATATGTATGTTTGAAAACCAACATCGATTGTGCCTTTATTTAAATTGTGGACTTTGCCACAAAAACTAATATAGATATGAAAAATGCATGTGGCAAATACGCCAAGTAAATTAAAAACTCCATGATGACTAAAATGTTTCACACAGTGAGAAAGTCATCAAGGCATGGACCCATTTAGTCAGAGCCAATCCAGACCACCCACATGCATTAGCCACGCTACACTTCCTCTGGTCAGCACTAACCAGATAAGACCCTGACATGACATCCAGTTCAATTTCGTGTCCATGAACAGCACCGCGCCACAAATACAGAGCTGACACTGCACGTATGAAAAGGACGTTTTGCAAAATTGCTAATGTCATATTTTGAAAAGACTCAACAACAAACAAATCTTCTATTTGTGGTTGAGCACTTCTATCAAATTTAGCTAAATCCCAACCTTTAAATTGTGTGAACAGGAGCAGCGACACCAGCCACACTGATTTTTAGCAACATAGAGATGACGAGAAAAGTGATGACATGTGCCCTAAAGAAGAAAAATAAAAAGCATCCCAATCAAGATGCACTGGTTTAAATGGAAGAGAGAGAAACGTATTTTGGCCAGTCATTTGTCCATATTAGACATGTAGAATCTATACTAAATGAATGTATTTATGTATGTATGTATCATCATCGGCAGTCACTCAGGGTCGAGTATGACTGTCCTCCTCCTGGGTCCCTCTGGGTCTTCAGATGGGCGTAGAGGCCGATCCTGGAGCCACATAATGGGAGGATGCCTACATGTGACAGCTTTTTATGTGGAGTGGCTGATGCTCCTGCAGCCACCACACGGTCCTTGGCAGGGGGTGGCCAGAGTCCAATGGCATGGAGAACCAAGACTATTGGGGACCACCCTCTGTTGCAGCCTTCATCCGCCTTCACTGCCGTTGGGACCTGGAGACATCTTCCGCCGGATTCGCCGTTGAGGTCTTTGTTGGGTTGCCCTTCGTCTGGAACCTCCCCCTTGATCTATCCACCTTGGGTGACCCTACCAGGAGCCAAGCTCCGGACAGCATAGCTCTTGGGATCATTAGTACATGCAAGCTTCTCCGCCACGGCAACATGGCGATCCAGGAGAAGGCATGCATGCATGCCTTGTTGCCTGCAGCCATACCAGCATGTACCCTGGCTCTGCCAAATGATGGCAGCTAAGCAGGTATGGGCTTGGCTAGTACTTGGATGGGAGACCTCCTGGGCAAATTGAGTTGCTGCCGGAAGTGGTGTTGGTGTGCCAGTGGGGGATAGTCTTCCCTCTGATCCCAATAAAGACAACAAATATAGAATCCCAAATGCCCCAGTCCAGTGATGGGGGACGCTGTGCTGGATGACGTCCTTTGGATTAGATGTTAAACTGAGGTTCTGACTCACTGTGGTCATTAAAGAGCCCATGGCACTTATCGCGATGAGTAGGGGGGTTCCCTGGTGTCCTGGCAAAATTCCCACCCTGGCTCTTTCCATCTGGCCACCTAATCATCCCCCCATGTAATTGGCTCAGTGATTCATCCCTCGCCACCTCAAGCTAATGTGTGGTGATTATTCTGGCACAAAATGGCTGCTGTGCATCACCCAGGTGGGTGCTACACATTGGTGGTGGTTGAAGTAAGTTACCCCCTTCAATGTGAAGCACTTTGGGTGTCTAGAAAAGCGCTATATAAATGTAATTACTATTATTATATTATTATTTCATACATATACTATATACATGCATGCATGCATGTATTTATGTATGTATGTATGTTTGGGTCAGTCCATTTCTTTTCCAACATCCTTTCAGCCAGATGATGTTGTGCGTTTTGCATGATCTCAATAAATCCCAACTCAAAACTCAAATTACAACCCAAAAAAAAAGTATTTTCAGAAACTGTAGAATGATGTTGCCTTTTTGCTGAATGATGAGCTAAAAGTCGGTAAGGGTGGAATCCCCTCCGCTGAATTTCAAAACAGCAATACTATGAGAAGACGCCGGTTATGCAGCAGGTGTGTAGTACAGCTGTTTCTCTTAAACTGCTGCAGCCCACAGACAGAGCCAAGCAGCATAAATACATAATGACGAAAAAGGAAAACAATACAGGCTGGGTACTACCGTCCCGATTAGCACAGGAGTCTGCATAGCAACAACCAAGGTGTCTTTTGAGAATTAACAGTGCACGCACGCACGCACACACACACACACACACACACACACGTCTTGGACCAATCGTATTGATTGACTGAAACCGCCTGTGTGTGATTTGTGTTTCCGCAGCGGACCTCCATAATTCATAGGCTGTTGCTTTTTTGACTAACGCATGGAATGCATACAACAACCGACCTGCTGCTGCATCCATTAGTGTTCCGTATCTGACGGTGCCGCTTCACGGCTATAATAAATCCATCAACAATTGACAGTGTTGAAGAACGCGACGGCTGTTAAGTAGGCCTAATTGGCACCCTACTGTTACTCTCCACCACTTTTAATGACCGCATCTAAATACAGGCTTCAAAAAGGCGGATTTGTGATGAATTTTTAATGTCGGAGGAGGCAAAGTTCAACGGTAAGCGGCCTGTGTGGCGATATAAGACATGACTCTGACATGCTCAATTATTCTTGAAAGGGATCCCTCGTGGGACCAAGATGCCCGGTTTCAACCTCAAAAGTCACACGCAGCACAGTTACCTTCCATGAAAAGATGCGGGGCCTCATTCACACGCGTGGTCCCCACCTTTGACATTGTGTAAGCCCTTTAAACGAAAAATCCCGCAAATCCGTACTATTCAAAAATGGGGAAATAGATTCAACCTCTGATATATCCAACAAAATGTGCACCCCAGTACTTTTTTTTTCAATATATAAGTCCCACAGTATTTTCAGTTTTGCATGGAGTTCCATGTACACAGAGGACCAATTCAAAACTAATTGTCATCAATTGATTGGATAACACCATGAAGCTTAACTTGACAGTTAACAAACACCCTTGGTAATTGTTATTTTGGTCACTGTTCAAGCAAAGTTTTATTTAAACTTGCTAAAACAGCTAAACAGCTAAAATAAAATAAAAATCATATAGTAAATATTTCCATTATCCATTATCTGAACTGCTTATCCTGCTCTCAGGGTCGCAGGGATGCTGCAGCCTATCCCAATAGTCACTGGGCAGCAGGTGGGGAGACACCCTGGACAGGCCGACAGGCCATCATCACAGGGCCGACACACACAAACACACACCCATTCATACCTAGGGTCAATTTAGTATGGCCAGTTCACCTGACTTACATGTAATAATAATAATAATAATATATAATATAATATATATTATTACAATAATATGTAATATGATGGCCTTGCGGCCTGTCCAGGGTGTCTCCCCACCTGCCACCCAGTGACTGTTGGGATAGGCTCCAGCATCCCTGCGACCCTAAGTTGGATAAGTGGTTTTGATAATGGAATAATATAATAATAATAATAAAATAAAATAGCCAAACAGCTAAAATGAAAGAAAAACGCACCATAGCATGCTGAATTTTATCTCGAGAAATTAAAAAAGAGTGCAGATGCAAGCAAAGTTTAACTACTTGTTCGGGTACGAGCCATTCGCCGAGTACTTCCCCTTAATGACATTTTGATCAACTATACAAGTCTCTAAATTTAGATTTCACTGTCTACCCTAAATCTAGCCCATCTGATACCAGAGACCATGGCCCAACGTTATAAGTCTGCTCTCTGGACCCTGCACAGTAATTTGTCAAAGGCAGCTACATTACACGAGAATAGAAAGTGTGATGTATGACACAGTCTCTGCAGAAGGGTCTAAATTATTCAAATATACATTAATACATATGAGAGGATTTCAATAATGAATCAAAGAATTCTACATGGTGGAAAAAGTTAAGACAAAAGGACATACCCAAATTTGGAGTGATCCTTGCCTCATTTCTTTACAGCCCAGGCCAAATTTGTTGTCATAGCCGTCATCATACTTTGTTGTGAATAACCACTGAGATATCCATAGAAGATGTATTTGCTCAATATCTACATATCAAACTCTACTACGCTAAACACAAAGGGCATCAAAGCTGAGACTCAGCATGTGAAGTCGATGTGAGATTATAAATCGAAAGCTACGTTCATACTCCAGTTTTCATTGACTAAAATCCCTTGTTGTGATGGACGTTATCATAAATGACAGTGCAAGGTACAGGAGGGGAGGTATACAGGTGGTCGTCGTAGTGACAGGGACAGCCTGTTAAGGATTATCTGTGCATGCTGGGACTGCATAATGGCTCACTTTCCTGAAAAACCACTTTGGAGGAAATTAATTTTCTGATGGTATGCAGGGGATCTTTCATCTTTTTTGGGGGGGGGGATTTTTCCCCCTTTTTCCCCCCAATTGTATCCGGCCAATTACCCCACTCGTCTGAGCCATTCTGTTCACTGCTCCACCCCCTCTTCCGATCCGGGGAGGGCTGCAGACTACCACATGCCTCTTCTGATACATGTGGAGTCGCCAGCCGCTTCTTTTCACCTGACAATGAGGGGTTTCACCAAGGGGGCGGTGGGATCAGTTAGGGGAGGTGACCGAAGGAGACAGAAGTTGTCCCAGGTCAGGCCAGTATTTTGTTTGTTTTTTTTTAAAATTTGGTTTGATTTGTTTGTGTCTTGCTTCGGGGTACAACAACAACCCCTTGAGCTGGGGTTGTAACAAGTGGACCCTGATGGTGGTCTCACCGTCCCACCTCTGACACCAATGCAGCAAATTAGGGGGGCAGCCCGGGAACCGCCACAGCCGGGATGCAAACCCGTATCTCCTGCACCGTGGGCGACAACGTTAACCAGTCGACTAAAGGGTCCGACCCATTAGCCAAGGACTAGCGAGTCTATTTATCCGTGCACGTTACACTACCCCCGCTCCTCCGGGAAGCGCGTCCCCACGCTTCAGCATATCAACTCCCTCACGCCTCTGGGCGCACATGCTTCCGATGGCCTCGCGGTCTCAACCACCCCACTTCTGACACCGGATCCCACCGCTTCCTCTCTCCAACCAGCACTTGGGAGGATCACGCTACCCCCCCCAGTCCCCCCCCCCGAACAGGTGCCCCGACCGACCAAAGGAGAGGCTAATGTAGTGACCAGGACACATACCCACATCTGGCTTCCCACCCGCAGACAAGGCCAATTGTGTCTGTAGGGACGCCCGACCAAGCCGGAGGTTACACGAGGATTCGAACAGGCGATCCCCGTGTTGGTAGGCAACGGAATAGACCGCTACACTAGCCATCCTTCGTCCATCTTTCGTCATTTTGACTGAAAACACAAACACACAGCTGCAAAAAAAAAGAAAAAAAAAGACATGATACACATACTATGTGTGTTGCTGTGCGACCCACTGGACCACAAGTGGTGCAACCAGCCGCATCATACTGGCTGCATTAAGCCGTCTGAGGAGCTACGACTCACTTGACCGACAACACAACCGGTTATATAGACATTACGACTGGTACTCGCAGTGGAAATAAGAGAAGACTTACTTGATGGCCTCCATACATGAAGTAAATGATGCCCCTTTCGAGTGCCAATTACACGCTCCTGCTAAAGTGTCATGGATTCAAGTGTTTCACATGGGAGCTGCTTTGGAGGCTCTTTCATTTTTAAACAGATGCAGCATGATGCAGCAACGCCTCCATCTTTGTCTCTGAACAACAGCATGCATGTTCATAACTTACTCAGTTTAGAAACAGACTAATGTTGAGAATCAAGCTGTGCTGGACTTTTTTTTGTAATAGCGTGTCCTCATCTGTCGGTGTGTGTGTGTGTGTGTGTGTGTGTGAGGAAGCATCAACAGGCTATTATTCCAACTTTACAGCTCATAACAACCACCTTGTTGGGTCAATTACCCATCCTGAAATCATTACTTCCAACAGCGCTTGAAGGTACCATGACAGCTGGTGTCCACATAATTGACTCTAAAATTGATCTCTGAACCACGGGTTGTGAGGCGCATATATCTCGCCATCGTCCTCCTACTACCTGACGCATCTGACTGAATCATCGCCCCAAGATGTGCATTTTTGATGAGCCTGCCAATGGCCTGTGCATAGCCTACTTCCGTGGCTCCTGCACCATCTTCACCCAAGTGCGTTTTTAAGCAAAGCACGCTGCCTTTTTCGACTACTTTTGCATGACAGCAGATGTTCTTGACTTGTGGACAAGCAACGCTTGACTACTCTTTCTAAACGCCCCATGGATAATATCATAGTCCCCTCAAAGAAACTGTCACAACCAGTCCGCCACGGCAATATGAATGAAAACCAGCCTTGGTGTGCACGGCTCACTGTGTCAGTACAACGCTTTTCTTTACAATGAGCAGGGTTTGTTTTTCTCAGACACGCAGCGGCTGTCATCCATCAAGCACCTCGCAAATGATGGAGTTAAATCGATTGTCATCGGACTGGGAAGGCAGAACGGCCGCCACGAAGGATTAATCGGGGAGATGGAGAGCCGGCAGTACGGGACAAGGAGCTTCCCACAGGTACGAGCAGAGGTGGACTACGCAGAAGTCAACAGAGAAGGAAGATACATTATCGGCCCTCATCTCATGTGTGAGCGCTGCGCGGAAAGCTTCATGTTTGGGATTCTCATGGCATTCACAGACTGGGTGGGGGTGGGAGGTGTTCCTACAACACAACCTGCCACATCCCAGAGCCTAGACAATTGCATAAGAGAGATTTTCTCTCAGAATGAAATACTTCACTTGCTAGTTGCTTAGCAACAAAAACACTGATTCATATGGCACATACCGTATGCATTTGACACTGCATTTCTTACAATGTAGGGGAGGTAGTCAAGAACACGAGAAAAAGTGGTGGAGGAGAAGATGGGACAGCGGTGACAGCGTGCACAAGACGGGAGCAAAAGGCAAGGAGGGAAAGATGATGGACCCTCTCTGGCTGTCTCCCACAGAGGCAGAACAACAGGTTGGCGGAGTTCACCAGTTTCTTTTCACAATATCTGAACACTTGCTTTTGCTTTCATAATTGTGCTGTGCTGCTGTTATTCAAAAATAAATGGGTATAGGGGACCGACTGAGGTCTCTGACAGTTCGTGCCTGTCTGGTCGACATGGACTACTCGGGACTTGGTGCAAGCACACTTATATTTCACTCTGGCCTAGCCGCAAATGGATTAAAATCGCTAACCTGATTCTTTTTGTTATACCCATCAAAGACATGAGAATAAAGTTTGGGTACCAGTCATTAAACCATGCAAAGACTGAGATGAGGAATATGAAGGAGACATCTCTGTTCAAAGACCAACACTGTATTCTCGACACTGCCGTAGCCATTTCCCTTCCTTCCATCCTGACCTTCTATCCAGATTAACATACAAGCATAGAGAACAGGGGAAGTACCCTCCATACCCCGTTACTGCCATTATTACCAGCACCATTATCAGCTACAACTATTCTCTGTCCTTTAACGTGGCTGGACGGACAGAAATGTGATATCTCAATCAAAAAAGTACCGAAGCAGTGAGAGATACTGTCAGGGGGCCTTTCGTTTTGGTAGAAATAACAGTTTCTGAGGTGCGACACTGCAGCCAAGTCTCAAAAAGACAGCAGCATCCCAATTATTAAATAGAGATTATAGTTGCTAATGAGTTAAGATGCAACTTGATTGATTGATTGATTGATTGATTGGTTGGTTAATATTTAGTTGTTTGCAATAACAATTCAATATGCCGAAGAGTATTCCGAAGTGTTGTGCTATGGCACGTACTGACTTATACACCGTGCAATTGAAATTACTGCTGTTGGCAAGGAATATCCCAGATATCCAACAACGTTTGACTTGTGTAGGAGTGGCAGCTGGCAGGCTAGATTTGAATATTCATGGCCTGTTCCGGACAAAAGCAGTAAACTATTCCCAACTTGTGGAAGCCTGTCACACACGAAAGCGGAGCTCAAATGTCCACTGTGTCAGGGAGACAACGAAACGTTTCCTGGGAATAAGTAGGATGAATAATAGTGGAAAACAGTTCTTGGAATATCGTCAACAACTACCAGGCAACATGTTGGTCATCTGATGGTTAACAAAGATGACAATATGTGATACTTAACATAGACCAAGAATTCAGCGTGAGTCTAAAGGCTCGTTTATCCATCAATAATTATCAAAGCTAATTCACTAAGTTTAAATATGGAAAGTTCAGGTGTCAAGCAGAGAAGAGTCATGATCCTTGGAGATGATAAAACGACGCCTCTAATGTTAAGGGATAGGCTACAACTTGTGCAATGCCAAAACTGGCATGAAATGTGTTTGAATATTATTAATAATAAATATCGAATATCCCATTCAAGTGCCAAACAAGCATGGTTAGACAACCTGCCATGTTGCACATTGTGGATACTCTTGACACGTGTCCAGTAAATGGATTATTTACTGGACACGTGTGTGAAACCGCAGGTGTCATCGGCATACCATGCATAACGAAAATACACAATGCATCACTCTTGAGTTGAAACTGACTTTTAGACTCCAATATGCCTCAGTGGTGCCACTTCCGACATTAAGGTAGACAGAGAAATGGGTGTTTTTAAACCACGCCATTGGCAGGTGCGCCGTCGTCTGTGATGATGGGTGACCTTTAACCCCGGTTCAATCAATCAGCGCAGTGGAGGCTACGACGAATGCGCTTACATGGTGTCGCAGGCGGCCCGTGCAGGCGGCCCGTCTGACGGGGGGGAGACGTACCTTTTTTTTGCCGTTACAGTGGCAGCACACGGTCCACAGGTACTTCAGAGTTCTCCACAGAAGAATTATAAAGAGACCCCCGAAGAAAGTGACCATGGACGAGGCGAGAAATGCCCACCACATCCGCTGGCCGTTGCTGTCACAGAGCACATCTGGTGTGAAGGGGATGATCACGCTCATCTTGGCGATGTGGACGGACGAGTCCGGGTTGAATCTCTCTCTGTTTCTCGGCATCGCGGTAAGCCGAGGATAGCGACGCCCGGGGATCGGTTCGCCGGCCGAGACGATCATACGGAGGCTTCGGGCACCTCCTGCCAGCGGCCCGTGCCCAGCGGCTCAGCCATGTTTGCGTCAATCACCTCCGGCTCCTTTCCGATGTCATCTGTCTCTGGGAAATTTCGACTGATCCGTTAACGCGGAGCCAAACTCTTCTTCGGGATATATGTACACTCAGCCACTCACTTGTGCGCCTCACGACACCCCCTTCACTCCTTCATGACGCGAAATGCATCTGCGCCCGACATTTCTTGGAAAACTCTTTTTTTTTTTAAACAGCAAAACGCGTTCAACGCGATGCTCCCGATTTGCTGTGATCGTTTATTCCCACTGACTGATTTATTTTTTTTCTATTTTTGTTGAAATATATTAAAAAAAAACGCGTCGCCTTCGATTCTCGTCGTTGACGCCGATGGACGGCTCTCACTCCCCCCGTGACAGCCGGTGGAGAACAGCCTGGCGCTCGAAACAGAAGAAAATAGATGAATGAATAAATAAATCAAAAGCTCCACTGACTTCTACTGCTCCGTATCTGCCCCTCCGCAACAGGTTTTTAAACCCGATTTAGGAGTTAAGTTTTCTTTCAATGAAACCTCCCGAAATGAAAATGTATCGCGCGTCCTCACGTGTGGCTGGATTTTCCCCTGCCGGCAGGCGGCTGATAGCGGCTGTCACATCTTCACCGGAGGCGGCATCGCAGATTTACAGGTGGCTAGCTACCAGGGAGGCGGGGCGGGGCGGGGGGGGGTGCGCGGGGCGGAGCCATCAGCGATATGATGCTTTATGGCGCTCTGATGAGGATGTACGCTGGACGCTTTTAGCACTTTCGGATAACTTTCGCTGCTGTAATGAATGATGTCGAGTTACACGTTACTTTTTTTTAAGATGTCGCTGCAGAAAATAGTCAAATATTTTAAGACAAAAAAAAAACCTGTTAATCACATTCTGGATACAAGTTCTGATCGCCTTGGTCCTGAGTCATCAAGATGCACGTCATAGCTTGTGTCCATAGGCCTTAAAGATCATTGGATATGTTCGCATTTGATAACTTTAAAATGGAGACAAGGCAAACACTGTCACAAAAGCTTTTTAAAAAAATGCCTATTTAAGGAAGAACTGTGAGGACTTTTTAAGAGGGGGGGGTTTCAAACCCATCAATAACAAGTGGTCGTTTACGCCCCCTAGTGGACTAAACGTGCGGTAACCGAGGCGTTCTTGGCTCTAGGTGAGGGCTGAAGGATGCACTGAGCAGCTTGCATCACATCCTACACAAATTTACCTTACATGTAATGATATAAATAATTGACAATCTCCACACCATTAACTGTTTTAATTCTTTTTTTTTTTTAAATATTTGATACAAATATTAAACTTCATTAGGAAGTAACAGTTGAACTGGATTGTTTCATCCAACCTGAAAAACGGAAACGTTGACAACTTTACTGCGAGACAAAGAGGCGCTTTTAAATATGTTTAGTTAACAGTTATGGGTCAGAAATCAAATGTCCCTTTTAAATAGTTCGCCTCAGCAGGAGGAACATCAGGCAATATTTAAATCAATAGTGGCATTATCAGTACAACAGAATTTGATACTCTACGGAGAAAACGTACCTTTTACATGATTAACAATGGAAGTATTTGTGTTAATTCATGACAGGATGGGCATTGAGTAACAAAAACAAAATAGTTTGGCAAAAACTAGTGTTACGGTTGCCATTATGAATGAATCTTAACTGATGTGTGTACATTTCAATGAGCTCTGCCTGTGGTCCTAAAAATTCTTGGAACATAATAGCATAGAGGTATGCTGAGAGTCAAGGTGAAATAAAACCTTCAAGTAAGCAATATGTTAAAAAATAGTGTAAACAAATCTGTGGTACATCAGTACATCACTAGTGTAGTGAGATTACTACGTGAATAAAATCCATGCTTATTCATAAATCATAACGCAAAATGTCATTGTTTGGGAAAGATATACATAGTCTGTCCCAATGGCTGCAAGACACCCTAATACATTGCACACGTACCACATAGAAAACCGTTCTACATTTGTGGTGTTACATGCAGCGAGACGAAAGAAGAGACACTTCTATGGCGCTCCGTCTGGAATCCATAAAACTTTACTCTGCTCCTCTTCCACTATGGCCATGATCTGACTGCAAATGTAGGACAGGTTTCCTCCTTGTACAACACCTGCAGCACAACATGGGAAGTTAAAATTCAAGTAGACATTGGAAGCACGGTATTTAGGGATACCTTTCAACAAACTGGCCCTTACTCCTGTAATGACTCTCCAATGAGAGATGATATTTATCACTATTCGTTCATATCAGAGATTGGTCTATTTCACTTAATCTAAAGTTGTGGTCATCATGCGTGATTAGTTTATGGAAACTTGCAACAAGATATAGTAGCCTTAGAAGGGAAGTGGCTTACACCAAGGTGGAGTGCTCTGAATATCTGTACGAGCTCTATGCAAATAAAATCAATAATCATCATTCCTGTATCCACAGCATGTGTCAGCCTGAGTCAGACTGATTATCAAGGTACTTCGAGGACCAACCTGTGAAAAACTTGCTGTATTCTTGCTCTATTTTCTGTGCCGTCTCAAACTGTTCCTTGGAGTGTTTCTGTGAAACTTTATCCCGCAGGAACAGAGGATCTTTCTGCTCTCTAGGGAGAGAACAGGATCAGTTATTTATCTGTGTATGTATGTATATATGTATGTACTTTTTTTTTTGTTCCTCAAGTCACAGCACATCACAACCAAGTTTGCTGTGCTGCAGTGAAAAAGAGTATGTTGTGGCAGACAATGTAATATCACAGATTTTATATGACTTCATACTCGAGTCATACCTAGAGGCTTAAAGACTTACAGACCAGCAACTTTAAGAAACCCTCCATAGCCAAACAACCCATTGGTGTACTTTACAGCTGATTAAAAAAATTCCAAAAGGAGGAGTAAAGCAATGAATGGGTTCCTCGTCACATCCACTGAGAGCTTCTGACCTAACCTAAAATCACGCTCCATCTTTCACTGGCACTAAGTATGCAATCAACATATTGGGCTAGTGATGCCTTCCAGAGGATAAAATCCCAGGGAGTAGCCTGAGCCTCTGTCAAGCTTCAGGCAGACAGTGTGTGTATGTGTGGGATATGTCAGTGGTTTAGCTGCCTACACCACAAAGTGGAGCCATAGGCCTCTCCCTGGAACAGCTGGCACTCAGCTGATGACAAAGAAGGCTTAGCAGCAATCAGTCTCACTCAATGTCGGCCTGCTGGACCACTTCACGGATCTGTGCATTTGTGTGCATGTTTGTGTACATGTATTGGTTTAAGAAAGTCTGCGTTTGCCAGGCCTGTGCATATATATGAGAGAGAGGGAGAGACAGAGAGAGAGAGAGAGACAGAGAGAGAGAGAGAGAGAGAGAGAGAGAGAGAGAGAATGTGTTTGTGTGTCCATGAGCATAAAAGACCTTGGTGAAGGTTCAGCAGACTTAATCTTCCCCTGCAATTACAAATGAAAAAAAGCCTAGGCATCTTTGATAAATCAAAATGATCCTATCAAAACCCTGGCAGGTGGTGGAAGAGAGGCAGCTGGACTAATGAAATTGTGATCAAATCAATTTGATTAATTATTTTTTGGCACGTCTGTGACACAAATCAGTGATAATCAACTGGCGGTAATTTTGGAAACGTCAGTTTCCCCAAAGACTGGCCTTGACAGAAACAAAAAAACACTGCGGACATTAATGAAGAACAATCAAGAATAGGAACTGTCAGGAGAAGTGGCACAAATCATAAATGAGACAGGCACAGAGGTCAGGTAATTCAGAGAGAATAGTACAATTTCATTTATCCTCATCTCCCTAACAAGTTATCGACCGTGCAAAATGAGCGTGAAAAGCAGTGAAGCAAAACAACACAATGGTGCAAAATATTTTGACTTTCTTTAAATATGCATGTAAATCAAATGGCAAATTGCTACTGCATGAACATTTACAAACAGTATAGTTCAGTTTAAAACATATGTGCATTAAGGTTTCAAATTTAAAATAAGCTTTGGTACAATCCCCCCTCCCCCTTTTGTTTTTTTCCCTCAATTGTACTTGGCCAATCACCCCACTCTTCCGAGCCGTCCCGGTCGCTGCTCCACCCCCTCTGTCCCGGTCGCTGCTCCACCCCTTCTGTCCCAGTCGCTGCTCCACCCCCTCTGCCAATCCGGGGAGAGCTGCAAACTACCACATGCCTCCTCCGATACATTTGGAGTCGCCAGCCAATTCTTTTCACCTGACAGTGAGGCGTTTCGCCGGGGGGATGTAGCGCGTGGGAGGATCACGCTATTCCCTCCAGTCCCCCCCCCCCCGAACAGGCGCCCCGATCAACCAGAGGAGGTGCTAGTGCAGCAACCAGGACACATACCTGCAGCTGGCTTCTCACCTGCAGACACAGCCAATCGTGTCTGTAGGGACGCCTGACCAAGCCGGAGGTAACACGGGGATTCGACCCGGCGATCCCAGTGTTGTGGGCAACGGAATAGACCACTACGCTACCCCGACGCCCTTTGGTACAATTTTCACATACAATTTAATTTTCTCTCCATTAAAAACCTCCAAACAAAAGGTCTTTTGATGGAACAGTTTCTTCAGAGGAATTTATGAAGATTCAGTCTTCTTGAACTAGATTAAGAACAGCCACATCACTGAAACAAACACAGCACCTTGACATGTCTTTGGGTAAGAAAAAGAAAAACAATAAAACCAGGTCAACACATGTAAGGTAATGTGGCTACTCACTTTATCTGCTTGGCATTTTTGTAGCGAATGAATATGACGATTGGATAGATGTGAACGCTGTGAAGTCGTTCAATGGCGTGAGGGGCAATGTCAAGTAAGCAGTGACAGTCCTACGGAAGAAAATGGCAACAACAGACACTGCATGAGAAATGGAAGATGGGAGAAGCGTAATGTTGCAAAAAAAGGGCAAAAGATGACAAATACAGTGTAATATTGTTACTTCTATACATATGGTGTACTACATACACAGATAAACAAATAGCTTTAAGTTGCAATGCTTACTAGGACAGCGACTCAGTTGGCTGACTAGGGTCAAAACAAAAGTTTGTTCAGTCTGGAGATGAGGTGCAAGTCATTCACATTTCAGCATGCTCAACAAAAACATTCTTATTTTGCAAGTGGGAGCAAAACCCTGAAACCAGAGGTTAAAACACCTGTCTCCTGTGATGACAGTTTTGGTCAGTGAAGTCTCTTCTTTTCTTTTTGCTGTTTTCTTTTCCAACACATGAGATTGGTTTTAGCCAATTTGCTGTTGTCCATATTAAGACAGGGGAGAATGTAGACTCTCTCAAGTTCTTTACACCCCCAAGTTTTGATCTGGGATAACCCCACTCCATGCAAACATCTGCCCCATAAGAGCAGAAAATTAAGTCTGTCTGAATTCTGACACATACTGCTTTGGTTTTCAACTTCCCATTGCGTGGACTTTAATCTGAAATGCAGCCTAAGTCTTTTTTTTGAGGTAAGGTTTGAAACCTTTTTGGCACAGAGAGTTACAAGCCACCGTTTAATATGGCCAATGGGCTATTGTCACCAGGAATAATACAGGACATTGATTATTATGTGGGGACATTACTTCTTCGCTTCTCTACTCTTACATTAGTTACGCACAAGTTGGTATGGATTGCAAGTATCCATCAAGTATCTAACTGCTTTTAAAATGATCCCATGCAGAAAAATGTAAATCTATCATGTGGGTACCACCTTGCAGAAAATGAGAATTTATGTACCCTCTCTGTGATTTCCTTAATTGAAGCAACAGTTGTCACATCAAAATGACCACTTCTTCGTTTGTAGTCAATGAACACACAGTCCTTCACCCCCCGCTCAATGGCCTGCTGAGATGCCTTCATTACCTCTGAAAACAAGAAAGCTTTTTAAGAACAGGTCAACCAAAAAATGTAAAAAAAAAATTAAGCAATGATTTACCTCATATATATTCTTATTAATCAGTCAGAATACTTTATTCATCCCGAGGGGAAATTGGGTACTCTGAATTATGTATCTAAAGCATTTACTTTACCAAGAATACAAACCTGAGGCCCAAACATTAAATCCCTCGCAAATGAATAAATTAGTAACAGACTTGCCATACTGCATTTACAAGCTCACCAGGCAGGCAACGGCAGAACTTTGCAGGAGCCTCCTTCACCAGCATGTCCTTGCTGGTCTCCACTAATGGTCCCAGGAGAAGCACTGGTCTGGGAGAGGAGCATTCTACCTTCTGGACCCGTTGATATGCCAGACTAACGCCTTCTGAGCATGTAGTAAAAAAAAGACGTCAGTTATGCAGCTACACAACAGAACATAGTAAAGGTGCTGTACCAGTGCTGGTCTGAATTCCTAGGTTTTACCAAAATCCAGTAAGTAGTTTTACTCACTGTGCATTGCAATACGTGATACCTACAGTTATCCTAATGGTTGTGACTGGCTTGTACCTTGTGATTTCTTTCTTGGAAAAAAAAAACAACTTCAAGCATTGCATATTGGCATGACAAAATGGATGGTCACCCTCTGTGATGGGTAAGGAGTCTGTGCTGATGGCATCTAGGGCCGTCGGGTCCTTCCCGTCTCTGGATCCACTGCGTTTGTGCTTCAGCCTCCTGCGGAAGAAGGACCTACGTGCAGCGGCAGAGAGACTTTTGCCGCCACCGTTATCATCCTTCATATCGGACATGCTATGCCTCCTGTAAAAGTCCTGGTCCATCCTGACAGATACACAGCAAGGAGGGACATGGGTTAAAAATGACTGTACTCACCCTTTTACTCCTTAAATATCTAAGCTAGTTTTCTATACTAGTGTGCTCCTCCTAGTTCAAAATACTTTGAACAATTTTCTAATTTTCAGTGTCTATGGGCAAATTGGAAAAACATCACAGGCACAGGGAGTAGGTTGGACTTACATGTATTTACTAGGAATCTGCCCTTTCTCCAGTTTCCGCGCACTCTCATCTAGCTGCCAAGCCACCCAGTAGCCAAAGTTGCCATTTGGCAGTGAATCTTCGACATACAGGATGTCATCTTTCTTAAAGCTCAGCTCCTGTTCGACCTCCGCCACCCGATCATAAAGTGCTCTGAGACAAATGGAGAAAATGTAGTGATAGTTTCAAAATAAAGGGAGGATTTTTCCCCGAACCTTGGTGTTAATGAGGAAACATCAAATTATGAGGGAAAAACTTGGCACCTAAAAGTCAGCTTAGTTTGATTATAAAGTTACCTTATGAAGAATCCATCTCCTGGGGAATCTCTGATCACAGCAAGATCCTTCAAACTATGCTGGACTTTGAACGTGACCGTTTCAACTGGTTTCAATAATTCCAGGTAAGCCTCTTCTGCAGTTTTTTTTTTCATGCCGATGCCATTGTACTGTTTTAGAAGGACAGATTACACCGTATGTTCAATGAGCTAGGTTGCATCCACAATATAACTTATTTTCTTGGGAAATTAACAATGAATAGGTAAAAATCAAGTAAAAAAAAAAAATCATGTTTACCTTAGGATAGGTAGGTTATTTTTGCATCTGTTGACATTTAAATCAAACCAGTTGTACAGTATACATCTGCGACCACTACAAATTCTGCTACTGTACAGTGGAATATTTTTCAACTTCAAATGTATACTTGGACAGGATCAGTGTAAGTGTGCTGTCCTACAGTATGTCGTGTCTGTATTATTAGCTAAGTGATGTTAACTTTATTTCATGTGCACCTGTTGTGCCTGCCAAAACAAAAACCATCAGTTCTGCTCGTTACCTCCAGAATCAAGTCTCCAGGTAGTAGACCATCAGGACACTTAGCAGGGCTGTCGTCATCCAGAGACTCCACATAGATTCCATAAAGGTTGCCTCCGCAGATCTGAACCCCCAGATCCACCTGGGTTTTCTTCAACCTCACCAACCGAGGTTCTGCTGCCTTGCATGAGCCCGTACCTGGCAACCTGAAAGAGGAATTTGTGGTCAGGGTCCCCTACTCACAACTCCAACTTGTAGCCTTAGGCTTTTTGCATGATCTGCCTAGAGTGCTAAGGAAAGTTAGCACAAGCCACAAAATATCTGGCAAAGCTAATGGAATAATAATAAAATGCGATGAGAAGTATGAACTGAAGATCAAACATGAAAACACACTGAACAGTGAAAAAAAACCTCACAGAAGTTGGCTGGCTGAGATACTCTCTACTCCTACCTGAAGGAGTTGTGGGGGCTGGTGGCAGGAGTGGTTTGTTTGGACTGCGGAGTCATGGTGCCCTCATCTTGCTCACTCAGTGTATCGATAGTGGAGCGATTGTCTGGGGTGGTGGTGCCGCTGTCCTGAGGGGTGGGCTGGTTGCTGATGGACTCCATTCGAGAACTGCGTTGAAAGGGGAAGTGGAAGCATCTTTTCAATACCTTGACAATATGGAAATTATTCAGGGATTTTCAATTTACAATATGAATCTTAAAGCTGTTATGAGGCGTTTTAGATTTTGGTTGACTTTGTGCAACACTGTAGACAGGGGCGGTAGAGTATCGCGAAAGAACAACTTCGTTGTTACAAAGCTCTACATTCACTCTCTGGGAGGCTTGTGGGTTTTTTTTGTTTTTGTTTTTGAAGAGGAGAGTGAGAGATTTAGTCGTGTTTTTTGGAAAATCAGCTGTCTGCAAGATGTACAGTAATAAGGAAATGTATCTCTAATATTAATTGTGGCTATGTATCCCATCTGTGTGCCATAAATTGTTTCGTTCAAAAGGGAATCCAACCATAGAAAAGCATTTGAAATTATATTGCAGTATCTAATTTTCTCACTGATGGCCTCATTTTTTTATTTTGTATATACACATATAGAGGCATAAAAAATTAAATTGAGACTGATGATCAGTGAAAAACTCCTCATAGCAGTTTTAAAAGGCATGGCATGAAAAACCAAAAGCAATGTGGATCCATTCCACACTGCGTAAATTAATTCACTGTGTTGTCATTTGGAGGGGCCATCTGAAACTCATTAAAACACAAGCTAAATCCCCATAGTTATAATTATCCATCTCTCTCTCACTGACTCAACACCTTACCCTGAACGGGAGTGGTTGCCAAGCTGAAACATGTGAGGATTGTACTGTGCCAGAATGGTGACCATGTCACACTGCTGCCCGATGACCAGCCGCGCCTGCTGCTCATTGGCATTTCGCAGGTTGATTCCATTGAACTGAAATTAAAATGGTTGTGAAGTGATAAGAGAAGGAGCAAGTCACACTTTGCATTGAAAGCTTTACCACAATACTGGGGCAGAGGACGGCTATTACCTCCAGGAGTTGGTCGCCATATTCCAGCCGGGCTTGGTGGGCGATGCTGCCTGCCGTCACTTTGGACACAAACACCCCGCCATTCTCCCCACTCACAATGGAGATGCCCAGTGGCTCTGCCCCTTTCTGTACCGTCACGTTGCGTGGCTCCTCCAAGTACGGTCTTTGTCAAAAATAAAAAACAATGTATTTATGCATGCTCAATAATCCAGGTAAGAAAATCAAAAGTAAACAATATCTTAAGGAACGCTGCTGCCTGCAGCAAGACAATATCATCTGTCTTGGTTGCAAGATGTATTTGACAGTTCTCCAAAACAAAGGTGCAATCCTTGCCCTTTTTGATAAGATTTCAAAAAAGGTAATACGGAGAGCTGAACCACACATGCACGGTGAATTTTAGATTCCATGTCAAAGTCATAAGATCATATAAAATTTAACAGCACTGTAAATAAATCAGGCATGTAAAAGAATGATGGGTTACTAAAGGAATCTATCTTTATCATTTCCTCATTATTTCATTTGTAACACTCAAAGCAACTTGTAGACACTTTTGCTGAGTAGATGTGTAACAACAACAATAACAAATCTTATAATATGTGTATTCAGAAGAGGGTCTTTGCATTCTTAGAAAATCTTGATGGTGGCAAACATTTCCTCTAGCAGCACAAAAACAAACCACAAACTTCTAAAAGAGATGAACTTTGGCTTAGCTGCCAGTGGAAATCACAGAGGTTGTGTTACTAGAGAGATATCTGAGGGACAGATAGAGAAAAGGAAGAAAGAGCATCCATAAAAAGGAGGCAATTCTGAGCTAATGTAGAGGAAAACAAGGGATGAGATTAGGATGAATTGATTGATGGAAAGTCTGAGCCAGCGGCTAATGATGTGGGACAGGTCTGACAGCGTTGTTTACCGTTTCACAAGCACTTCATCACAATGACTTAGACAGAGGTGCAGACAAATAGACATAATCACACCACTGTGTTTCATTGACTAATGGCAGTGTGACAGCCCTTGAGGGGGCTGGCCTACCTATCCTTCCGTCTGTCACCAATTGGAGCGGGGCTGACTGATATCCTTGGCTGGGTGGAAATGGAGCTCTGTGATTGGCTGCTGGTGAAGGACGATGTGTCCAGGTTGACAGGGGACAATGGAGGTGTCGGGCTGCTGCACTCTGAATGAGAGAGCGAACCTGTAGATGCAAGAGGGAGAGGGGTCATCACATAACCAGACCAATGCCATTTCAATGACTTGAAACAATGCATTCATGTGATTCATATTCATTTGATATGGCTTGACTCTGTTAGCACCAGAATTAACAATATACCTCTGTCAGATCCAGTACAACGTGGATATCGAGTCGGGGGGATTTTTATGCGTTCTGTCCTAAACTGTAAAGTACTTGAGGAACCTGAGAAGCCCCAGAAACAAAGATATCGTTTACCAAGAGGACATACAAGGACAGATCATTTGTGGGACAGACTATGAAAGATAATTATCTGCATGCAACAGCCCATTTTCGTAAATGTAGACCTCCATAATTACCCAGTCTGGCACTGGATGGCAGCGAGTTGGTACTGTGTGGTGGCTGGCTATGGTTCGTGTCAGCAAAGTCTCCAGTGCGCTTGTGGCTAAGGTCCAGACTGAGATGACCTTGATGCTGGGGGCTAGACAGAGAGAGGAAGACCTAAGTAAGTCCCCCAGCAATCATTCAGCCC
Source organism: Lampris incognitus (assembly GCF_029633865.1). Lineage (NCBI taxonomy): Eukaryota > Metazoa > Chordata > Actinopteri > Lampriformes > Lampridae > Lampris > Lampris incognitus. The sequence continues at coordinate 27,766,149 of NC_079227.1, read as the reverse complement.
AGAGCCAGATAAAATTTGCTCCTAGCCATCTGTTCACGAGATCTGGGGCAGGGTAAACAACATTGTTTTGCACAATAATTATCGTCATGTTGCAGGGTTGATGACTTAAATAATTCCTGAGATAAGCATATAAGGTGGAAAAAAATTCACCAGTTACATCTTAATAGGAGGTATTAGTCTGGATTTATCAGTGTAAACAAACACACAGACAAGCTGGGTTGAGAGACAGATACAGCACCTGGTGTGGTTGTGCAGGTGGATGCCTGAGCTGGATGCTGGTGAACCATTGTTGGTTTGGATCTCGTGGCTCCAGGCAGTATAAACTGGATTCCTCATCACGGCAGTGACTGCAGGACATGGAGCCAGGCCTCGGTGTGTGGGGTCTAAAGGACAGCAAACATTTGAATACAGGAAACGAATCTGGTTAAAAGCAAACCAAAAAAAAACCCACATACGATAACAAGAATGAATAAAACACTCATGCATAGAAATTCAGATTTCCATTAGACCTAGACTTGACAGAATGATTTATTAGGATGGTCACATGACTTACGTCCAGCAATGGTGTTGCTGTAGCCTATAGGTACAAAAGGCATACTGTAACGATGGGAACGCATGGGAGAGAAGCGCACCAAGTCTACTGGCTCTGGAGAATGTTCGTCATTAGAGAAACTCTGTACCTGCAAAAGGCAAACACACAGTTGTTGAGACTTGCTGGACATTTGGGAAGATACAAAAGCGTAAGCTTTACAGTAAACAATTGAAACAAAATAAAGATGTCAAAAAAATCAATTTAATCATTCACTGTACAAGCATAAGTCACATAAGGGTTGCGGAACTGGCAGCCATTGACCTGAAGGTAGACAGGCAAACTGGACAGGTCACCAGTCCATCACAGTCCCAAACACACAGTCACATGTAATCACTCACACAACATTTATACCAATGCAGTTTAGGGTCTCTAATTCACCAAATGTGCATGTCTTTTTACTGCGGGAGGAAGTCCGGGCACCCAAAAGGAAACCCATTTGAACATGGGGAGAACATGCAAACCCACACAAAAGGGCTGGGATCAAACTCGCAACAAAAAAAGAATAACACATTAATAATAATAATAAATCAATTTTATATAGCGCTTGAAGGGTTTCTATGTTGTCAGGTAGTTCTTGACTTTAACCTATTGCTGGTATTTTAGACACTTAGTGAGGAGCTGTATCTGAAACCACACACCAGCATGCTGCATATCACATACTCATGGACTACGTCTTGATGCATGCTCAATAACCCAGGTAAGAAAATCAAAGAAGGTTGAATCAGTTCATCTGGGTACAACGTTGGATAAACGTTGTATCCAGATGAACTGATTCAACCTTCTATGACTCATGGACTATGTACAAATATGTACATGCTCAAATATTAATTAGGCATAACATTATCAAGACCATTTAGACTGTAACATGTTCAAATGGTATGTCAACATTTCTGAAAGACTGTTTACATCTCATTAGCTTCATGACTACCAAGTACTGCTGTTAAATCAAACTCAAAACTGCATCTGACTTACATTTCTTCTCCTGTCTCACAAATATAAGATCACACTGTGATGTAAAGGATAACTCCCTTACATCACAGTATCACTAGTATTAGTAGTATGAGTAGTATGTGGTTTCAGAAACAGCTGGGGAGTTTTTAAACTTGGCACAACAGGTTAGTGCAATGAACTATCTGGCAGGAAACCAAAAAAAGAAGAAAAACCCAGCAGAGCTGGGAGTCACTGAGAACCAATACCATAGGGTGTCTTAATTACCTGTATGGGAACTTGTATATGTAAGGGGGTCACATTTCGCCGGAGGGCCGGTGCAGACTTGGGCCGATACCTTTTCCTGTCCTGCTCCTCTGGCCTCTTTCGACTCCCCTCCTCCACGCCAGGCTTCCTGGAGCTGGCTTTGGAATCCCCTGGGGAGACATTCATATAGTACTGCTGCCTCCCTTGCTCCTCTTCTTCCTTCAGTGACGGAGCTTGGGCTGGGGAGGATGGTGGAGTGCCAGTTGTAACAGTGGAATCAGATGCTGAACTATTCTGCTGACGATGCTTGAACTTGAACGAGTCACTCCTGGCTGGAGGGGTCGGCGGAGTCTGCCCCGCCTCAGATTTGGAGCTCTGTGGGGAGTGCCTGGGCATCTGAGACAGAGATAGATAGTCCAGTTTAGGGGTCGCCTCTGGTCTTTTGAAAGCATCCACATCAAAAATGGACTTCCTTTGTTTGGGCTTTTTGTAAATGGAGAGCTGGGTGCACTCGGAAACGGGGGAGCCCACCATGACTTTGGGCCACGTGCCTCCACTGGGCTTCTCCACCGGGCCGTAGCCTCTGTCCACGGGGACCTGCTGGGGGCTGCAGTCAGAGACCATGGGGATGAAGGCGAGGGGCCGGTGGTGATGCTCCTGTCTCCTGTAGCAGAACTCCTGGTGAGGGTCTGATAAGCAGTGCAGGCCAGCAGAGCCCGCTCGGTGGGAAAGAGATCGGGAGTGCAGAGAACTGCTGGAGAAGGGCTTGCGGTGGCATTGGGAGCTGCTGCTGCTGTCTAAAGTGTCATCCGCGTCCTGATGCCCTCCGTCTCCTCTGCTGAGCAAGTCCAGGCTATAGATATCTGTTTGGGTGGAGCTGTTGTGCTTGGAGTTCCTGCCGCCTCTGGCATGGAGCTCACACAAGTGAAGTCGGTAGTTTGAGCTCTTTTCCGAGTCTCTCAAGCTTTCAAACAAACTTTGCCCAGAGCAGCTCTGTGGGAAGAACTGTGGAGGAAAAATCGGTGGTTTTGTCATTGCCTTCACAGGACTAGAACTCAAGACATGATAGATGGGATTGATTTTGTAAACCAATGCATCTATGTGACTCATCATGGGATGTGACATACTAATCAATTCCACCCTACAAAAAGGTAATATCCAGCCAAACCATTTCCTAACATCACAACAGCCCTGACTTTGATCAGTACCCACAAAACAAGGTATTCCAACAAAATGATCACACAGAAGCTATAATGCTCAAACCGGTCTTTGTAGCTTGGTTGAGTGAAAAACAAAACCCAGGCTGAGAGAACGAAGTACTGATGTTTGATACAGAGCCAAATGCCATCCCATTGGGAGGAACAGAAATGTTAAATGGTTTCATATCTTTCAGTGCTTATGGGCGCTGTTGAGACTCAGATGAGACACTTTCAAATTATTATTAGTGAATATTTACTTTTCAGACTGTGCCAACTCATTTAAGTGGCATGCTGAACAAGACTTAACAGTTCACTCAGCTCAATCTTAGAACACACCTTCAACAAGTAGACACAATAGCTCAGCCAGACACACTTTAACTCATCTCTCATTGTAATCATTCATACCTAAACAGCTTTGAAGAGAGTATCTTTTTTCTCTCTCTTATTTGTCTGCAGTTATTCTATAGCTGCAGGAGCTGGATGATTGTTGGTTTGATTCTGTGGCAGTAAATGCAGACTTCACCTTCATGAGGGAAACGCTGAGAGAATCACGGCAGTTCCTCAGGAGAGTTTCACATTCGGAAAGGGTCTTGTTGTCAAGTGCAATCCCGTTTATCTGAAATAAATGTAAAAAATATAGATTATTGCTCAAATCAAGACAGCATGCTCTCCTCTCCAAAAGACAGTATAATATAAGCATTGTTCAGCTTGTAAACAAAATTAGTGTGCAACCAAAGCCCTACCAATTTGTTGTGGATGGTCCCCCAATACATGATGATCAAATATGATATTTTGGGAGGATCTTGAATATTACACAAAATTTGTGATGTCTTGTTCTGAGGACTACATGGCTATTAACAATAAAGGGCACTACAGTTCAAAACAGCTCCGTATTATAAGAGGTAAAATGGCCATTAGAGTGTTGCTAAAGGCCGTCAGTCCTTCTCATGTAAATACAAAGTCAAATACTCACAGCAAATAGTCTATCACCGACAGTAAGAGAGCCATCCTTGGTAGCTGGACTACCTGGAGCTAAAGCAGCAACAAACACACCACTCTCCAAACCTATACCACTGTCTGGGGGTTGAAGAAACAGGGGGAGAAATGCTCATCATCAATTTCAAAGATGGTTGTCAATTAAATATTTGAGCAATGAAGTTTTGAAACCACATTAGACTCCTTGCAATAGAATTGCACGTTTAAATTAATAAAAATAGAATGCAATGTAATTATACTCTTGATAACAATGAAGGATATCTTTTCACTATGATGGAGCAGACCTTTATGTCCAGCTAGGTTTAACTGGATGGGAGTAATGACCCGTCCTCCCAGTGACTTCCTTCTGCGTACCACCATATTGATGACTCCCTCCCCACTGAGCACTACCTTGATCACCTGCTTCCTATCTTTATTGGTCAGGTCCACGTCATTTATTTTCAACAACCAGTCATTCACCCTGCAGAAATAGGGGTGTGACAAATCAGTGAATTAATCTCTCCCAAAGTGACATGAGCAATGATTTGGTTTCGTTCCCAAAGTGATGGTGCAGTGCAGTTTAACAACTACCTTAATCTTCCATCTGCAATACTTCCTTTATCCACCTTGCTGACAAATATGCCACAGTCTCCCGGAAAGTATGGATCATTGACCCCTTCAGCAATATCGAACCCAAGTGCTTTCAAGTCCATGTCCTCCTAGAATTAGAGAGGGAAAAAAAAAAAAACACTGATATATGTCTGTGAATGTTCTCATTCATCCAGGTCATGGTTATCCAAAGGAGTTGAATCAAGTGCAACTGGATATATACCAAGTCCAGTTGCACTTCATTCAACTCCTTTGGATAACACTGATATATATACTGACTACACAATAAGGATCCATTCAACTGGACCCTGTAATCTATTCAATATGCTTTTGTGGAAACAACATGTAACTGTTCATACTCTTTCCTTCTCAAATTCGACAACTTCCGTCTCCCATTCCATTGAGTCAGTGTCGATGGCCGAATCGTGTGAATTGTGGGCCATTAGCTGACGAAACCTAGCTTCCTTCTCCAACTGATCTTCCATCTTTTCTCTGTGGGAAACAAGTAAGTTTTTGTATCGCTTTAATAAGTGCAACCAGAATACTGTATATCAACAGCCTGAACGGTGCCTGTGCCACAGGTTTTGCATTTTCACCACTGGGTGGCACTACAGAACTTAATTGAAATCACAGAAGTGGATCTTTAAAACCGACTCAGAGAGGGAACTCACACAAGACAAAATGTGAGAACAAGATTCCAGTTTCTGCTCCATAAATAGTGTGAGAGATGGCAAAATTCCCGCAAGAAAAAAAATAAGGAGGTGTGGAAAGGAACGACTCACTTCAGCTCTTTGAGCTCACGAGCAGCGTCATTCCTCCGTTTCCTCATGTCATCCAGATTCCTCAGGGCATCTGCCAGATCACTCACGGCTCTGTCCCTCTCCCGCCTCAAGTTGTCACACAGTGTGCTGATAGACACACACATTTCCATGAGTGTCACAGACACCGTGAAACAAATCAATTTTCACCTCAAGCCTCCGAGCACAGATAAGGGAGCATGAAATAAATACAGCATATAGCTTTCCTAAACCTGATTTCAATCTCTGCATCTTTACCGTATGCTCTCTCTCTCCGCCACAATCTTGTCCCTCTCCTGGAAGGCCCAGTCCCGACGGCACTTTGCTACCTCCGCCTCCTGCGAGGCCTCCTTCAGCTCCTGGGAGATGGCTTCACATTGTTTCCTCAGCATCTCGATCTCCTTGTTGGCTCGCTCCATGTCCAGGGTGGCAGAGTCTTGTTTCTGAAAGGAGGTTTGAGGAAATGTCACGGCTTCATGCAAGCTTTCAAGGCGGGGAAATGACTTGGTGGCTTGTACCGTTACTTTATTCTTTTTACCCCAACACTGTTTATTCCAAAATATGTATAAAATAATCAAACACCAAAAGTTGTCTTTAAGAGAAAAGGACTTGCCTAAAAAAGGTAAATGAAATATGAATGAAAAGCCAGCCATCTTTTAAAGGAACAACTTCAGTTAAATTACTTTAAGATTAATGTGTTGAAAATTGAATGTTCCCATCACGCCTTACCACCTAAAATCAATTGCTGAAGCTGTACATCAAACAGTGACTTTTCCCATTGCACTGTTTGTGGTAGAGATTTTTTAGGGCGTGACAGTCAGTGTATTGGATTAAGAAGAATGGTGTGAAGAAGGTGAGATATAGTACTTCTGGATTTGACTCCATCTGAAAATTCTGCCAGTATACCCATGCTGAGCAGGTGTAACACACACACAAAGTTGGTTGAGCTAACTATAGAGACCAAGACAATTGGATAAAAGACTACAAAAATACATTTGCATTTGGTCCCTGAAACCTAAAAAAAAAAAATACTGCAGGGGAACTGAAAGTGAGTCGTAGTGACAGTATGAATTATGTTTAGGGGCTGAATCAATTCCATTAGATTTCTACTTAAGAGTGGCTGGCTAAATTAACTATTGCTATTACGGCATGCTTTTATTTTGTTCTATGCATCCGAGTCAGATAAAGCCTTTTCAATGTAATTGCTAGTAATTTCCTAATGCAGGAACCTTGGGACTCTCATCTCAACAATCAATAAGACAGACATCTACTCTACAATGTACAGTGGAAGGTAAGCCATGTGTGCTTTTCTACAAATAAGAAGATAATGGTGAAATAAAAGCATAGGAGGCCACCAGGCCAAAAAAAAACATTCCCATATATGAGCTGGGATGTAGGGATTACTGTTGGGGAAATAAATCAATCCCCCTATTTGTAATGAGAAATTTCCCATCTGTCTACCTGTCTGGCCTGGTAATACTCTCGGAGCAGCTGGTCCCTCTGGATGATGGCCTCGGTCCTCTCCTTGCGGGCCACGTCCCTCTCTTCCCGCACCGTCTCGATGTCCTTGCAAGCCTGGCTCAGCTCTTTCTGGGTCTCGGCCTTGTCCTTCACCTCGTGGCAGTACTTTTCCAGCAGCTCATTCTTTTCACAGATGGCCCTGTCCCGATCCACCAGTGCCGAGCCCAGTTCCTTTATCACACAAAAACAAGATATCTAATCAAACCCACTATGATGACATACCAATCATTATGGCTTAAAGAACTAGGTATAAAGAGAGATTAAATGTTTAAGACCTGGATGGTTGGGCCTGATACAGAATGAGGTGTGCTACTGTCCAACAGGCTGGAAAAATATTGATTGTATACATTTAGAAGTGTGCACTTTAGAATGCAATATTTCAGGTAAGGAGCCCAAAACTGAAAAGAGGTGAAAACATCTCCACAAAAACTATGAGTTTGACTTGCATTCTATATCGTCTACATTTGACATTTCTCTCAAGTTTGAACCAATGATGAGCTTATGGGGTCCAGTTAGCAAATTTTTTGAGGGCAGAACCAAACTGAATAAATACTGCAGATATAATCAAAAATGTATCATGTTGAAACACAGACATAATATCAATTAGTCATAGTGTACACTAATATGTGTATCTCAAACAGTTATACATATACTATTGATAAGTTACATCCCTTCCAACATATTGCATATGGTATGGAAAATAATCCTTTAAATGTGGAATGGTGAGCATGTATTATAATGTTAGAGCTACTTTAAAGCCAGTACGTTTATAAAAATCCATGATCAATTCTATTTCTTGTGAAACAGAAGTGAATATTAACCTATGCTGTACCATAATATGCTACAGTGGTTACATCGCAAACACAATTTCATTCCTTACTTGATTAGAACAAATGAGCTTGCGTTACCTGTCGGAGGGCCTCCAGCTCTTCACTGGCTACCCGCTTCTCCGAGGAGGTGTTCTTTAGCTTAGCCTCTGCCATCTCCAGCCCCGTCTGCAGCTTGTCCACTTCCTTGATCACCTGGTCCCTCTCGCTCATGATCAGGCGGTACTCACTGAACACGGAGTCCCGCTCCTCCTTGTATTTCTCGCAGTCCTTGACTGCCTTCAGCTGCTGGGTCTTGAGCCGCGTGGCCTCTGACTGCAGCCGTTCCATCTCACGCTGCAGCTCCTTGTTCTGGGCGGTGGCCTTGGACAGCTCCTGCTGAGTGGTGTCAAACCTGCCACCAGGACAGACAAGGGCACATTAGCGGTGTTGAGATGGTTGAGTTTGAAACTGTATCAGTTTTGCCCTTTGTGAATGAATACAATAAGAACTTCTGTAAAAGAAATCTCAGGCAGACTGAAAAACATTAGGTTGTTAAAAATAATGACATGCGAAAACAAGATGTGAACTGGCAATGAAAGTGTCACAGAAGGAATATTGAAATAAGGGAACATCTGCTCATCTGCAAAGCTTCATCTGTTTGGGATTAAGAGTGCTTTGAGCACTTGACAGTGTACAGATCTGGCTCTCACACTGACTCCATGTTTAGAGGAAGTAGTCAAATTTGCTGCTACTGCTGCTAATGGTCAGGCTTTGATTACAGCTGCAGATTGTGATGCAATGTGTACATGCAATGTGTATGTGTGTGTGTGTGTGTGTGTGTGTGTGTTCAATCTCCCCCTTGAAAAAGAACAGAGCTGTCAATGTTTTGAATCCATGTCTTTGTGCGAGTGTTTGCTTGCGCCAGCACCTACTTCCTCATGGAGGAGGAACATTGCTGCTGGTAGTGGATGGCCGCGTCCCTCTGCTTCAACAGCACGTCCAGTTGGTTCTGCAGCCGGCGATGTTCCTCCTCAGCCTGCTCCAGGCGGCCCAGGTCCTTGTTGTGGCTGGCTGTTGTCTCATTGTAGCGCTTCCTCATCGCCTCGTAGTCCCTCCTCATAGCCTCCAGCTTGTCCATGGCCGTGTCGTACAGCTTGTTAAGCACATCTGAGGACCCCTCTCTCATCAACTGGAAAGATCAACATTTAGGTCCATCACTGAGGGGGTGATGAGGAGGCAATTGTGGATGTTTGGCCAGGCAAGTTACCATCACTCAGCTTCCCTTGAATTTACCATTTAACAAGGCCAAACGGAAATTATTTATTTAAACAGTAATTAAAACTTTCCTGAACTTAACACACACACACACACACACACCCACACATATATAGAGTACGTCAGGATGAAATAAACAGCTAGAGCTGGTGCGTGTCACTAGTGTCTGACATGTTCATAGTACAACCCCAGTTTGGACATCACTGAGCTCATTTGAATGATACTAAACAGTCATTTACCTAATCATAATGTAAGCTCATAAACTCTCCAGGATGGATACAATGAGGCATGTATCCCCATCAGCTTTATGAAAATGCCATAAAAAAAGACATTCCCCACAGTTATGTATTGTTATTATAGACATTTAACAACCTGACCTTGCTGACTGCAACAGGGCAGAGAATGTCACACACAGCAGCAATGGCAGATACAGGTTAGGTCATCTGCCTCATTTGAAAGAATTCCTGATTCAAAAGGACATTGGATGAATGAGCCTGACCCCATTTCCTTGGATGAAGTCGTGCTCTCAGAATGAGTGGTCACTGAAGAGCAAATAATATGACTTCCGTCTCAAATGTCACGATAAAAACTGATGATTGCATCCTGTGGGAGGTCAGAGTGTGTGTGTGTGTGTGTGTGTGTGTGTGTGTGTGTGTGTGTGTGTGTGTGTGTGTGTGTGTGTGTGTGTGTGTGTGTGTGTGTGTGTGTGTACATACACACAGAGTGTTGTGATGCGTCTAGTGCAGCAGTGTGTAGTTGGAGGGAAGGTGCACGTGTTCTTCCAACCCGCTTGTGTCCTTCCTGCCCTTAGCTTGCTGCCGCTGGCTAGCCTTTGTGGCGAATAGGGAAGCATCCTAGCGTGTAACCCTTCCCTTGCCAGTACATAGCCTCTCCTTCACCAAGACTCCTGCCAGGCCTCCCCGTGGCCACACATGGTAACTGGGGTCTTGCGGCCCCAGGCTAACTTGGCAGGGGATCTCGGAGCAGCAGTGGGCCCCAGAGATATGGTGTGCAGGCCCACCCTGGTGGACACACCCTGGCACCTATCAACCACTGCCCCGCTGCCTTGTGGGTGAGTCTGGAAGACATAAGGCTAAGGGAGCTTACCCCAACAGAAAAGCAAGCTGTGGCGGCACGCTTCGAGGCGGTTTCCGAAAAACTGGATTTCCGGCAGCCCCCTGCAGTTGTGTGGAGGTGCCGGTCGTCTAAGGATCCCCCTTGCCATCGGAACCATCTCCTCTACAATCAAGTCATGTGGCGTTGGGAGAAGCGCACCCCCCATGCCACTTTAAAAACCATCTCTGCGCAGGTATCTTCTGCTATCTGAGTCCTCAAAGGACCCACAAATAGAAGAAGATGGTCATCATCGGGCACGATGGACAACCAGCAAGTGTGTGTGTGTGTGTATAGAGCTACTAGTAGTTTGCGTGTTTGTGCATTGCGAGACTGAACGAAAATAGAGTGCTCACTGTGTACTGTAGTTACCTGCTGGTGCAGCATCCTCATGTCAGCCACTTCTCGTTGGTCTTCATCATGCAGCCTCCTCAGCTCCTCACAGACCTGCTTGACGTGATTGTGCTCCCTTATCAGCTGGATGTTGTCCTGCCTCACCGACTCCAGCTCCTCTTTCAGCTGTGCCTGTTCACTCGCCAGACGACTGTGGAGTGTACTGTGTGGAGGACACAGTCAACACAATTGTTGGGCAGATCCAGCCAAGCCATTTGACTGGTAAAATAGTTCCAACCATGCCTCCTATCAGCATACGAACCACATACCATAAAAAAAACACCGATAACTGAAACAAATAATCAGATATAGTTAAAAGATTCCCAAGATATTGCACTTTTCATGAAGGTGATGTAAGAAAATTGTGGCATGCTCTTCGCGAGGAGCTGCATTTAAGATGTTAGTCTACTATTTTGACTACAACATACAGAAAGAGGGGTGAACGAGATGTTTTCGGCTCCTTATTTAAACAGATACAGACCATTATGGAGGTTAAATATGCTGATAAGCTATATGCTGAACCCTCTCAGGGTTGCTAGGGAGTTATGTGGAGTCTTTGGTAAGTACAAACTAGCTTGTAAGCACAAGAGTTATGCTAAAATAGTTTTTATCTTATTCAATGGGAAAATGTAGATGACAGTCTTTTGGTGGCAACCGTTGTAGGATCTCATCGCTGCCGCAGCTATTCTTTAGTGAGCTTACTGCTACTTCAGCAGTGTTAACGGATGTTGACTGTATCACTTTCATGCCTATGGTGATAACACCTTCCTGTGTAATGGAGCTTTAGTGAAAGTTCCGTCTGGAAGACTACCTTTTGCATGCAAAGGCCTGTAGTTATATTCTTTATTCTATCCTACCATTCTCATCTCTCACGCATGCTCACTCGTAATTGCCCTTGCTGTCATCATCTGGGGCTGTCAATTGAGCTATCAGCTTACGTCTCTTATTTTGGACACTTTATTATGCTGCTGCTCAGGTCTGATGCCCTGTTGAGACCAAGCACCAAAGACTTTCTTGATATGACTTAATTTCCCCTAAATCATCTGTTATAATAAACAATTATGATTGCTTCATTCACTATGTCTCGCCTGATTGAAATACTGACAAATTGATGACTGCACAGGACAGAGCTACTAAGAGGACCAGTAAAATCCTTGAGTAAAACTATATTACTCTTAGGCATGTGTCAGCAAGAAAATGCCAGTTTACAGGTTAAATGACTTATTGTTGTCTGTAAGATATACATGATTTAAATGACTTCTAATTCAAAAGAAATGGCATTTTGATGTGAATGGTGAGCGGTAGGCCGCACAGGGCAGTAAAGACTTTTTCTGATACCCCAACAGGGCCTGAAGGGAGAGGCTTAAACACTGCAATAATCCTTCATCTGTCTCTTTGCATTGGGACCAGCTGTTGGTCCGCTATACTTTGGAGACTGTATGGCATCATTAAATCACACAAATGGGCTGGCCTGCTCTTCACCGGCAAGTCAGCACAGCTTATTTCATGGGATGACAAATGCTCGCTTGGTGGCATTATCCTGATGGCACAGATGCCATGCCCACTGCGGCCGGATGATGATTATGGAGCACGCATTGGCATGGGCCCCCCTGGGACTGAGCAGGACATTACTTACAGCAGAATCACTTGGACCAGCTTTTCCCTTAAGAGCAGAGTAATTTGGACTGGCTTTCCCTTGCACGTTGGTCAGACACCGCTCTCAACTGCAGCCTCAATATTGTCGAAAAAGACATTCCAATATCTATGCATCGATTTAAGTCAACATGATACAAATTAAAAGTTCCAAGTTTTTATGAGCAAAATGAGTAGCTTTAAGAATGTGATAAGCTTTGCCCCAATAACTCCCTTAATGGGGGGGGGTCTGTTCTCTGAAATCCACTGTGAATATGACATAGGAACCAAATACAGGTTTAAAAACCCTGCAGACTGAGAGCACGCAACGCAAATGCACAATCTACTGAAAAATTTACAAAGGCACTGTAGCTGGCGTTCTACTCACTGGTAAAAGTCTGCTTTCTTCACAGCCTCCTCACACCTCTTCAATGTGGTACTGTGCTGGTTCTGCAGGGACTGCAGGTCAGCCATTGCCTTCATGCACTGCATCTTCAGACGCTCGTAGTCATGACCTGCTTTGGAGTTGGGTCTACATTTGCACAGGGGAGTGGGAGGACAAAAAAGTGTGACATTAAAAAAAGAAAAAAGAAAAAAGAAAAGGGCATTCTGAGATACCTCATGGGAGGATGGCAGAAGCCTTACCGAGATAAAAGCATGCAGTCTGTGCTTATGGGAATGGTGGGGGAAAAAGCATCATCAAAATTGCATGCATACCCCTTGTTTTATACAGACAAGAAATGCCTAAAACAATTTTGCATCTCTTTAAGTACTCAGGTTGTTTTTAAGGGGTTTTAAAGATAAACAAGACATGGACCATCTATTCCGTGCGAGTGTGCACTGAGGTCGCAGTGTCTTTCCATTAAGTTTTGTTTTGGAACGTAAGCAGTTAAGTGCCTAGACTTCAGTACAGTACCTGCAGTCATCGAAAGTGGTTCCAGGCGAGGACAGAGCCAGCCGTTTACGCAATTCGTCCCTCTCGCGGGTCACCTGCCTGAGCTGAAACAGAACCGTCTCCATCTTTTCACTTGTCTGGCGGGTCTCCATGTGGGCAGGTGGAGGGGATGAGGCTTGACCAGATGTACCTGTGTATGTCAGCATATCACTAGTGGCATACGCTATTTATAAGGCTCCCGTGCTTATGGCGCAGGGCAGCCAAGCTGTGGAACGCAAGATGGAGTGCAAACTCAAAAAAAAATAAAGAAACCAAAACACATGAAAGCAAAACTAAGGCATCAATTTTATGGCAGGCTTTTTTTAAAAGACTAAAAAAAGAAAAGAAAAAAAGGAAAATTCAACAACTCACACTAAAAGCTCTGACGTGCCATAAAAATGTCAAACTTAATGTGATACTCTTGCAGTATGAGTGAACTTTTATAGCTTTAGCACAAAGTAAGAAAACACATTTTCCTTACAATTTATTGCATAATCTTAAAATCAATGTTGTAACCAGAACCATTTCACTATTCAACCGACAGATTTTTTTTTTCTTTGATTGCAGGGGTGAGGGTCTAAATCTTTCTCTCTTTGTCTGTGTAATCACATGCATGTGCTTAGAGTTTACACAAGGACGCAGTATCTCAGTAGCTCATCCATTTTACGGTAAATTACTATGGTGCCTTTCTCTGACAGCAACATTGCAATCCACAGCAAAAACTAAAGTGAGCGTGTCAAGACTCACCTAAGCTGCTGAGAGAGCTGCTGCTTTCTGAGTCCGACGGCATTGCGGACAAGACGCTGTACGTGGACCCTGCAAGGCGGACAAAACAAAGTCAATGAAAGTCAGCCCCAAAGCTTGTGCGACTCCTGCACGGCAGTTAACCGAGCACCTCCAGCATTGTATTGTACATCAAGACTCGGTGGCTTGAGTTACTTTTCAGAGGCTTTAGTCAAAGAAGGCTGGCTGGAAGAACAATAAAGTGGGACTTTCCCCAACTTGGGATGACAGCCCTGTGGGCCTGACAGTGTAGCTAATTATCAGTGGGCCTGGGAGCTTGAATGTAGACTAGCCAGGGCCCCAAAGAGGCTCAGCACTGCAGCCTCAGAGCTGCTCCTTTTCATCTCCTCTGACAACACCACACTGTCTCCCCCGTGTGAAAGCCCCCCCCCCCCGTAGCCCAATTCATAATTAACTGGACAGAAAAGTTCCTAACAGTGTGATAAAAAGTGATGGGAAAACTAATCCTACAATATTTTAATAGATTGAAACAGAAACTGTTTTATGGACCAATTAAATTCAGAGTCAAGAAAAAAAAAGCTTAATTTTGTAACTCTTAAGTTTATTTGTTGATGTCATGTCATCGATGTAAATGTGAACAGAAGAAGAAAAAAAGAAAAAAAAAGGTTTCTGTATAGAACTAAACTTGTGACAGAGGTATCAAGGAGCAGGCTTTGAGAATTTGGACAATGCCTGTCAGTTTTATACAGACTCATGTGTCATCTTAAAGCCGCAGACATCCAAAACTCCCCAACCAGCAAGACTGTTAAGCTTTAACTTGGCTCTAGGATGAACAGCTGACCAATTGAGTTGAATCAGCAACTTCAACCCCTGATATAAAAGTCCAAGGCCCAGCTGAGAGTGGGAGCATGACAAATGATTCCATTTACCCACATCCCAGCACTTTAAATCAATCCCCGACTGGACGGGTTCCCACTTGCTAAAAAGGAGACTGTGGGTTTGATTAAAACTGGAGGGAACCCTGCTAAAATGGTTCGCCCCTCTTTTTTTCTGAGCAGGGCTGAAAGAAGAGGAAGGGGGGAGAAGAGTGATGTGCCTCAGGAACCGTGGCATCCCATGGATCAAGCAGTCTTTGTTCCCTCTGAAGCTTAAGTTTCCCATGAGTCTGTTTGAGCAGTGTCACAATGGGCAAGGTTCACTGTGGAAATGCTCGCTCACTTCTCTGCTTCTTGGAAGACATGTGACCTGGATCTCGCAGCGGCCCAACTCACCACTCAAGCATCTCATATGGTTTGATCACGCTTTGCCACAGTCACGGCAGCGCCCTGCGCATGCAGAAACCAACTGGATCGGTCTGAAAACGCATCACACTGCATGATGGAGTTTCTCAACACAAATCATAAGGAACCGGCAAGTTTATGTTGCGACAGTTTAAAATTCTTAACTTGACGTGTTTTGAAGTAGACCAATGAGCCACTCTTTATAAAAAAAAAAATAAAAAGGCCTCGCACAGTTCAGTATAAACTGAGATTTCATCTTCCTCAAAGGAAGACATAGGAGAATAATGACTAACCTGCGATGTCATCACGACACATGACTGCAGCTGCTCTGTTAATAAAAATGAGAGATACTCTGTGGACAAACTAACACAAGGACATGTGTTCTCTCATGTAACCGATAGCACTAATGTAAAACACATTTGGATGTATGGTTCAAACATGGGCTACAATCTAGTAAGAGTTCACAAAGTCAATCTCGCCTCTCACTTGTCATCTTTTTTGCTACATTTTTTAACTGTCGTTACTTGCATAGGAGACAACTGTAGATTCTCTGCGCTTTCCTCACCTACACAACCAAGAGATTAAGAAATAAAGCAAAATCCTGCTACTACATGCGTGTGCACATTTTGAAGTGAGGCAGAATATGCTGTAGATGGGGAGACATGACCTAAGTAAGCTACCAAACACCAATCTATTCACTTTATTGTTCCCTTACAGACCGTGAGAACACTGTGAAAACATAAAGGTCTTTGCTGCCAGGTCCTGGAGCTAGAGTTATATAAAATATAAAATATGTGGTTATTAACATGGAAAGAAAGAGCCCCCAGGCTTTAACCACCTGTCTATAAATCAGGAATCAGGAACACTTTGTCATTTTATTTCATGTACTTGCGTACATGAAATGAAACAAAATATCGTTTCCCCCAGCCCACAGCAGTGCAACACAAAGACAAAAACACATATCCAAAACCTACAAGAACTACAAGTACACATATATCCAAACTAACACATATATCCAAACTAAAAACTACACAAAACAAAAAAAATTACTATCCAAGAAAACGAGCACTAGCCAGGGTGACTGTTGGGAACTGCCAGTCTGCATGAGCTAGCAGTTATCTTAGCCTGCCCCGCTTCCTTGTCCTGTCAGACCGCCCTCGGTGTTTCCTCTTCGGGCACAGCTCCGGGCAGCAAACCAGGCTCCCTCAGCCGATCCAACACTACTAGCTCTCCCAGCCAGACACCTTTGACACACATCTCCGCACTCTACACGACGACACTAAAAACAGTCAACGCTAGGCGAGGCCGCCGCCAGACCACCCTCAGTGTTATCGGAACTGCCGGTCTGCCTGCATGGGCTAGCAGTTAGCTTAGCCTGCCCCACTTCCTTGTCCTGTCAGACCACCCTCAGTGTTTCCTCTTCGAGCGCAGCTCTGGGTAGGGCCGTGGTCCCTGGGCCTACAGGACGCAGCAGACCAAGCTCTCCCAGCCATCAAAAGAAGACTTAAAATTAGACACAGACACTGCATGGCTGTACGGCATTGGGTGAGGCCGCCAAAAACGAGAATTCGCACTGCCATCTTCCCACACCGGTACTGGGTGACACTGCTGCAAACGTGAATTTGCTCCGTCATCTTCTCACACCAGAAGTGGAAAAAAGTCAACTCAATACACGTATGTGTATTAGGCTTACGTCAGTTAAATTTCTAACAGTGATCTTTTTTTAGCTAGGCAACATTAATCTTCGCCCTTATCCCAAATTTGACATAGTGCAAAAAAGATTTCTCTTCATATTTAGGTTCAGAGTATTTGTGATAGGTAACAAATAAAATGCCTCCCCCTTCTCGACTCGCTTACTTTTCATTGCATTTGTAATCCAGCTCAAAAACAGCTCAAAATCAGCCAAGCTGACTTGAAGTGAGCCGAGAGGCCCTGCAGACTGAGTGTTATTGAAAACTTAGGCTCCAACAAGCTACTGTTGACCTAAAACAGGCCCTTCTTTCAATCTCACAGTGGAGGAACCTGTCTGCCCGGTCACAGCCTCGCTCCCAAAAGAAGCAAAGGCCCATTAAGGCCCGTGTGACAACCGAGATACTTTAAAACATACTCCAACGTGTTTAATGTACAAACCTAGGAAAGACAGCATAGTTGCCCCACAGTTGCCGGATGCAGTCGCCAATGCACAATTGTGAAATGCAGCACGACCGGGGAAAAAAAACAATTAAAATTAATATTGGTCTACTTTTTTAAAATGTATTATCATTTTTTATATTCCCTCCCCCCCTTTTTTTTCTCCCCAATTGTACCTGGCCAATAACCCTATTTTCAAAGCTGTCCCGGTTGCTGCTCTACCCCCTCCGTCGATCAGGGGAGGGCTGCAGACTACCACATGTCTCCTCCGATATATGTGGAGTCACCAGCCGCTTCTTTTCACTCGACAGTGAGGAGTTTTGACAGGGGAACGTAGCACGTGGGAGGATCACGCTATTCCCCCCAGTTCCCCCTCGAACAGGCGTCCCAACTGACCACAACACATACCCACATCCGGTTTCCCACCCACAGACACAGCTAATTGTCTCTGTAGGGATGCCCGGCCAAGCCAGGGGTAACACGGGGGCTTGAACTGGCGATTCCCATGTTGGTAGGCAATAGAATAGACTGCCACGCCACCCAGACACCCCCACTTTTTTTTTTCCTTTTTGCTCCCCAATTGTACCCGGCCAATTACCCAACTCTTCCGAGCCGTCCCAGTTGCTGCTCCACCCCCTCTGCCAATCCGGGGAGGGCTGCAGACTACCACATGCTTCCTCCAATACATGTGGAGTTGCTAGCCGCTTCTTTTCACCTGACAGTAAGGCATTTCGCCAGGGGGACGTAGCACGCAGGGGTCCACGCTATTCCCTCCAGTTTCCCCTCCCCTTCGAACAGGCACCCCAACCGACCAGAGGAGGTGCTTGTGCAGCGACCAGGACACATACCCACATCCAGCTTTCCACCCACAGACAATTGTACCTGTAGAGACGCCTGACCAAGCTGGAGGTAACACGGGGATTCGAACCGCCGATCCCCGTATTGGTAGGCAATGAAATAGACCACTATGCTATGCCCCATATTGGTCCACATTTAAGCCAAATATTTCTCATGAGAATGGAATAAATGCATAATTAACAGCTCACTGAGAGGAACTGCTTAGAATCCTATCAGGCTTACCAAGCATGACATGATAGCTTGGCAATGAGAGAAACAAGCCATTTTAAAATTTACTTTGAAATGCAAACATGCAGTTTAGAGGCAGTACATGTTTTATGCGTATGCATACACAACTAATCAATCCTGACACACTCCTAAATTTGACTTAGGCATTCAATTTTCTTGGCAAGAGGACAAGGCATTATCATGTACAGTACGGCCATTCGGGGTACAGTGCTGTGTGTGTTTTGTCTTATGATGATCGATGGATTAACATTTCAACTACAGACATAACTACTGAGTTAAGATATAGCTGTGGAAAATAAAAGCTTATTTTGAGGGGTTAAAAGAAGTGGACAGAAGGAGGCATTTTCATGAACACAGGAGAAAATTACCCCTAAATTATACTGAATGGGATGCGGGGGAGGAGTACATATATCCAAAAATAGATCTACCCCGGAGCCTATGATCTGTGTCATCTCCTTCTTGTAAACTTAAAACTACCAGCCACAAAAGGCTGTTATTTTCATGTGAGGAAACAAAACACAACAGTGGCATTCAGCTGATTGGAGGAGGCTCACATTTTCAGGATTTAATGCAATTTGCATATGTGTGTGTTAGGGGGATGGAAGTGGGGACTGCATACTGTATATTTGTATGTATATCTGTTTTTATGTCTGTTTTGTGTACTTCTGCACTTTGACCACCTGAATTTCCTTATCTGGGATAATGAAGTTTACCTTGACCTCATGAAATGCAATTTGTAATGCATTGGATCGTTGCCATGCCAAGTCAAATCTAATGCAACATGGCTCTGTCTCGTGTCATCCCCTTCAAACAAGGTCTTTTTAGGTGACTAAACTAGAAACCATCAAGAACGTGTCAAATGGTGTACTCTGCAGTCAACGCTCAACCTTAAATGTGTTTGTAAATAGACTAAAAGGAATGACATGGCCAATTGCTCTCTTCAAATGTGCTCGGAAAAGTTTTCGTCAATGATTAAAAGGGTCTGACATTTTCCACCTTCCTTGTATTGAGTTATCCACGTGTACAATGATTCAGATGTCATGGCTGAAACAGATTTTATTCTCCCCTCTTAAAAACACATCATGCATCAATGTATTCATGATGGAGAAAAACCAACTGAAACCCAGATCTTGTGATCTCCGCTGCACGCTCTCCCTACGCATCACTCTGAAATGATCACTGTAAACTGTGTGCACTACAAAGCTGTTCGAACCCAGCTACATAGCAACTCATTTAAGTGTCTGCTCATTCATTTGACTCATTCATTTGACTTTGACAAGGCATTATTGATTCCATTCCCTCAGTAATGGCACAGCCGGCCATGCTGTCACTGCATTGATTGTTTCAGTGCTTTAAGTCCATTAAATACTATCACAAACAGCAAGCAGGCTGTGCTTTAGGAGAATGAAAGGAGACAAACACAGCAGGGCGAGTTTGAATGAGAATCAAATCACATGACTGTGCAGAAAGACTGTCTCTCTTA
The DNA here is from genome assembly GCF_029633865.1 of Lampris incognitus. NCBI lineage: Eukaryota > Metazoa > Chordata > Actinopteri > Lampriformes > Lampridae > Lampris > Lampris incognitus. Next base: position 27,746,383 of record NC_079227.1, on the reverse strand, counting down.
CCATTTTCGCCCAAAGGAGAGTCCTCTCTTTCATGAGGCTGTCATTTTGTCAACGTCATTCAGCTCGGATCATTATCAGAATTGGATCAGATTCAAAGGTCCGGTTAAACCCAAACTGGACCGCTGTACCATCAGATGTTATCCAATCAGAGAACCCCCCCCCCAAAGTTTGCCCATTTGAACATACTTCACGATATACAGTATTGATCGTTCACATTACGATGCCGTGATTCAGCATCACCCGAAATGTCGGTACAAAAAAAAACAAACAAACAAAAAAACTTCTCACCAGTTGTGCGATCTACCGGTCCGGTGTTGTTGGAGAGGATGGAGCTCAGGTGAGGGTGCGTCTTTTCCAGAGCCGTGCGAAACTCCTGGAAATGGTCTCTGTCCTTTCTCATCAGCATCTTCAGCAGAAGATCCACTTTCTCGGAGCTGGAGGAGCAACCGTGGCCGAGGTCGTACCGCTCCGACGGGCTCAGGACGCCGGAGCGAGCCAGCGTGTCGACCACTCCGTCCGCGTCCGTTACCGACTCCAACAAGTTGCGGTGACACTTCTCCAGCAACTCTTTATGTTCGGACTCCATCTCTGCGGTGTACCGCAAGTAAAGCAAAGCACAGAAAAAGACAGAAAGATGATGGCGTCGAAACGAACACCGCCGCGACTTCTGACAGCCGCTTCAGTTCGGGGTGACGGCGGCCCACGAAAACCCGTCGCATCGCCGAGTCGAGAAGCTTTTCAAGCCGAATGGAAACGGCCGTAAGTGGCCATATTTGTTGCCCGCGGCTGTTGACTGCGCTAAGAAATAACAACACATTTCCCAGCGGCACCCTTCCCTCCGACTGTTTGCCCTCCTCGTCGGGAACACGCCTAAAGCCGTCCACCCCGTACGTGATAATCATCCCAGGGTCATCACTTCGGTGTCCATGTTGCAAAGTGTGACAAACTCTTCAAGCGTCCCTCTCACTACTGCGCCTACAAACTCCGCCATGTCTCTGCGTTTCAGCAGCTGGAGCGCCCTGCCAATCATATTTTCGTCCAATGGCCATGTTAGGTAAAAGAGGGCGGGACCTTTATTTTTATTTTTTTTAGTCCAGGCGCACCTGGTAATGCAGAACGACACTTTCCCATCTGCATGTGAACAAACATGAAGGGCCAACACAACCTTTTCACCGCTTGACAATTACGTCAATGTCAAAACTTTCCAAATAATACACCGCTTATTCTCAGCTTTTTACCTCCCGGAACATTCTTTTCCCGTTCAAACTGAAGGTGCTTGTGCTACATACAGTTCGTTATGCAACGCTATGAATATTGCAATTTCATTTTTCTCATCTAATATGGGCCCACATACACACACACACACACACACACACACACACAGTGCTATTAGTCTGCCTGTGCCCACATAATCCATGTATATAATAATAATAATAATAATAATAATAAACTTTGTGTATATAACACGTTTCCAAACAAGGTTACTCTCTCTATATATACAGCTAGACAGTGCTATTGGTCCTCCAGTGCCCACATAATCCATGTGATGGATCCAAAATGAGGATTCTCCCTCAAAGCAGATATTGCATCTGCAGAGAGATTGCGATTCTTAAGAAACTGGGAGGTCGAGAATATGAGAGATTACGTGTAAGGATACAAGATGCCTCTGACCCCCCTGGAGTCATAGATGAGGATATGGAAATCTGCTTTTTAGATCTATTACTATGACTGCGGATGACAGTGTCGTTAAGTGGACGCAACAGCCCCGGGGAGTGTAACTACACTTACCTTGAGTAAACCATGAAAGCATAGTGGATGTGGTTTATGAATTCAATCCAGCGTTCAGTGTGCCCATAAATTGTCTCACTTGAATTTTAAACAGTTTTAGCTGATTATGAAACTCAACAACATCTTTTTTTCTTTGTTTTTTGTTTTTTGGTAACAGGCGAAATTCCACATTGATTGTACCAAGAAAAAAAGGATATTCCATCTTTATCTTTAAAGTTTGGGAATTCCTACTTGAAAAAAAAAGTTTAAACACAGTCAAGTGGAATGAGAGCCATGTGTTGTGGAGCGGTGTCATTTCAAGATGTGTTTTTCTTTTTTATCCTACAAATCCGTCCGAGTTGACAAGCACACTGTGTACACAAAGCATTGAAAATTAGAGTAAATAGTCTGAGGATGATTGTTTTTACATTTCATCAAAAAAGTCTTTGGGTTGCATGAATTGCTTTGAGTGTTTTGATGAGACCTGCATGCTTAAAGCAGAGAGACTGGATACTGATATTTGTTACTACATCTCATTATGTGCTGTTCATGTGCTGTAATCCTTGGGTTTGTAATTTGCTTAAATGCACTCATGAAGTTTAAAGCGGGATTATGTCCCTGGCAACCAAATGTCACTTAACCACACATTCCACATTGGATGATTCAGGGGAAATTCCACTCCAACCAACTATTTACTCAAGACTTGACTTCACTGATTTGTTGCCACTGTTCAATACTTACTCTATTGATTGCCTGTTTCTATAACACAGTAGTAATGGTATAGGTCCGTGTTGAAAATGCAGATTTATCCTAGTTGTACAGTAAGAACTTGCATTAATTTCACAAAAGATTTGCATTAAATGGGACTTTGCATGCATGGACAATACTTCATTTGTGAAACAATATCAATTATTTTGCAAGAGTAGGTGTCAAAAATGGTCAGCGGATTCAATTTCAGATATTGAATATGAGTTAAAGCGTCAGGGGTGTGAGGGACTGTGAAGGCATACAGATAATCACTGTCTCTACCAGCAGCACTAGTGGTGAAAAGGGATATTATTGATCGGCAAGCCTCTCATGTGCTGCCACGGAGAGCTGCACTAAACAGCTGGTGACAGCGTACATCCCTGGCTCGCTCCGTGTGTGTGTGTGTGTGTGTGTGTGTGTGTGTGTGTGTGTGTGTGTGTGTGATGAGTTCCATTTTGGACATAGCACTGGCAAAACTGTTTAGCTCACATCAGCGCCAGCTGTTAATGATTTAAAGTCATTTTACTTAGAAATCAGATTCAAGGATATGTTCTGCTTTATCTCTAATGACAAGAATATATATACCAACCAAATGAAAGGCTTGATTTCCTTTTGACCTTCATTTTCAGGACGTATCACCATGAAGTCATATTTAGAGAAAATATACCAATACCATTAAATGCACCATTACACACCTGTATATAGAAACACATTTGTTGTGCCTGTACATGCTGGTCATTCCTTGCATAAATGAAGTGAGAATAGCACAAAATGAAGTAAAGGTTGCTGAAGTAATTGGGCTCCCCTATCCAAACCAATCCCAACTCCAAGGAGAGAGAGACAATAGACACAAAACTTTCAGACATTGCTGGTGTGTCTCACATGAAACACTATTTATAGTCTCCAGAAAAGCTCTTTGTGCTCTGCCACGCCATTGCCCTTGTCAATGAACTGTAAAACGAAACTTGAACATTTTCTTCCTCCTCGGAATAGAGAGCAAGACACACAGATAAGTCACTTATATAAGCCAAATCACTTGCACCTTTACAGTAGGTGCAACCTCTATTCCTCCAAAGAGAGCCTTGCTTGCTGCTGTCATGATATAGCCCAAGGTGGTGAGGGGGATATGGACCTTGCTTTGAAATGCAAATGTGCATATTGTGTGCCAGCTCACGGTGGAGTCGCCAGTCAGTGTTTTTCTTTTACTTTTCTTGGGGGGGGGGCCCCATTTTCTCCCAAATTGTACCCGGCCAATTACCCAACTCTTCTGAGCTGTCCCGGTCGCTGCTCCACCCCGTGTGCTGATCCGGGGAGGGCTGCAGACTACCACAAGCCTCCTGCGATACATGTGGAGTCGCCAGCCGCTTCTTTTCACCTGACAGTGAGGAGTTTCGCCAGGGAGTGGCATGGGAGGATCACACTGTTCCCCCTCCCCCCTGAACATGTGCCCAAACCGACCAGAGGAGGCGCTAGAGCAGCGACCAGGACACATACCCACATCCGGCTTCCCACCCGCAGACACGGCCAATTGTGCCTGTAGGGACGCCCGACCAAGCCGGAGGTAACACGGGGATTCGAACCGGCGATCCCCATGTTGGTAGGCAATGGCCGGTCGGTGCTGTAATGCAAACACATCACCCCGGTTCACACAGAATATTCTATTATGTCCAAACGTTTTTATTGAAATAATTGGCGGCTTTACATAATCCTCGGGAGACGTCACAACTACACATGGCAAATGTTAAAAAAAGAAATGACAACAGCATACATTGAAATTCAGGACTGGAATATTATCATATTGCAAGGAAGGCGGCAAAACAGTGTTAGTGCAGTAGCTACTCAGAGTTAGGTCAGAAACATCATACATCCACTTTATGTGCACCAAGAGCCCTCTACTGGTAATAACACACAAACCAGGAATAGATATACTATCTATGAATGAAAGTATTGTAACAGCAGCACTGAGAAACAAACAGTGCTATTATTACATCTTTTTTTCATTGAAACAAGGATACTGATTGACTGCCACACAAAAGTGTTAACATATGGACTTCCATTACAGCTGAGAAGGCCAGTTGTTGACACACAGCAGCACTGACATAGGCACATGCTATAGGCTTTGGGGTTTTTTTTGTTTTTTTTAGCTTCCCATATAAAAGGCCACGTTGTTCCTACAACTGTTAAACCATAAACGGAACTATTCATATGCAAAGAACAAAAATAGAAATGTGGCAACTCTTGTGTAAATTAGACATTTGCATAGACTTGCAGGCAGCACTAAAGCTCAGGTTAGTTAGTGTACATGGCCACTTCAAAGACGGAATAGGTAACTTTACAGATCTCGATATCTCGTTTTCTTCTGTTCTACAGATTACTGCTAATTAACACGGCTGAACGGTAATGGCATCATCAAACAACTATGAGCAATTGCAGCTGCAACATTCATAATTGTATTCGATGTGGGCATGATTTCATCATTGAAGCTTTTGCCCGCTGGCAATTAGTCAGCCAACTCATGATTAACGAGATTTCATGCATGTGTACTGTTGATGTTGTGTCGGAAAAGAAAGCGTTATGTAAATAATGCGTTTAGATATTGCCCTCATTCTAAAAATGGAAACGGCACGGCTGCTGCTATACTTTATTTAGCTGTTCCTTTATTTTTGTTCTTATGTTGTGACTGTATTGATCCTGTGAGAGAAGGGATAACTGTATTAAATTGAAAAATGCACTGAGGTAGACTGATACACTGATGCTGAAGATAAATGCTTCATGTTGACCCTCTGCTCCTATAGGTTACAACTATTAGCTGTGCAGATGAATCAGATGATTGACATTTGCTCACAGTTATGATAGGCTAATTTTGCAGCCAATCAAGAGTGGTTCTCACAAAGTCTATGCCACAAAAATGTGTGCGTTTGTGTGTGTGTGTGGGGGGGGGTGTTGCAATGCTGTACACAACGTTAGGGGGCCCACTTTTTGCTCTAAACTGCCTTGCCTCGAACAGTGAGGCAAAGTTATCTACCCCGTCTTTAAAAATCTCCATATATCTCCATTTATCTGTATCTAAATAAAAGTTATTTATTATTTGTCAATCACATAAAACTATACAGTTGCAAAAAGTTACACATCTTTGAATATAGTTGAGAAAATGCCTCACGTATATAAGATTGATTGGCTGCTGTCGTTTAAAAAGTAAAATTTACTGCATGCATGCATCAGTGATACAAGGTCCGGCAACATTGGTACAATGTGGACAACTGCGCCATCCTTGTGAGCGGAAGCGCGTTCCTGCTAGTCACTACCTCCACAGAGCTTCAACAGCAGCTTCTGGTAATCTCCAGAGGTATCACCCTGCGATGAAGAGGGAAAGAGACGGAGGATGGTTGTAACGCTATCATATAAGAAAACCAATCTCATAGAAATGCTCAATTATGAGGAGCAGAAATTGAAGACCCAGTTTTTTGACTCACAGAGATGTGGGTGTACAGGGATTTGCCGTAGGTCCTGACATACACCGGTCTGATGTCCAACATATCAATTTCGGAGCGGGACACCATGATCCGGATAAGGGTCCTGTCCTTGGTCCCAGCTCCCTGTCAATGCATAATTATAAGCATCATCATCACCATCATCATCATATTTATATCGTGCTGTTCTAGACATGCAAAGTGCTTCACATTGAAGGGAGTAACTCACTTCAACCATCACCAATGTGTAGCACCACCTGGGTGATGCACGGCAACCATTTTTGCGCCAGACCGCTCACCACACATCAGCTTGAGGTGGAGAGGGAGGAATCATTGAGCCAATTATATGGGGGATGATTAGGTGGCCAGACGGAGAGAGCCAGGTTGGGAATTTTGCCAGGACAGGGTGCCAGGATAATTCGCAAGGAGGTCACAGAACAGGGTCAGCTAGAGAATAGCCCTCCAAGAGCGAGTTGATAATTCAAAGTCTTGTTAAAGGACACGTCAGCAAGGCAAACACATGCTAATGCATGGTTATGAATCTCTGGTTAGGGTCATTCAACCAATGCCAATCTGCTGCTCAAAGGTATAGTGATGTGCACAAACGCTTTATTGACATGGATTTGTACAACAGGAAACCATGATTTTACAATGAGCATACCTGCATTGCCTTATGGAGTCTTTCTGCAAAGTAGGCAGGGGTGTTCTTGATACATTTCACTAAAAAGTAAGAGGAAATATTAGTGACTAGAATTAGTGCACAGTCCATTTCTAATTTTAACGGGACACAAAAGGGCTAGCTGTGTATTTTCATTAGCTCTAATTTTCGGTAAAACCTCTCTAACATAGAGTACTTGGAAATGCTTTTTTTTTTTGGATTTCTCCCCCCTTTTTTCTCCCCAATTGTACCCGGCCAATTACCCCACTCTTCCGAGCCATCCTGGTCTCTGCTCCACCCCCTCTGCCAATCTGGGGAGAGCTGCAGACTACCACATGCCTCCTCCGATACATGTGGAGTGGCCAGTCGCTTTTTTTCACCTGACAATGAGGAGTTTAACCAGGGGGACGTAGCACGTGGGAGGATCACACTATTCCCCCCAGTTCCCCTTCCCCCCTGAACAGGCGCCCTGACCGACCAGAGGAGGCGTTAGTGCAGCTACCAGGACACAGACCTACATCTGGTTTCCCATCCGCAGACACGGCTAACTGTGTCTGTAGGGACGCCCAACCAAGCCAGAGGTAACACGGGGATTGGAACCGGTGATCCCTGTGTTGGTAGGCAATGGAATAGACTGCTACGCTACCCGGACTCCCAGGAAATGGGAAATGTAATTTAAAATAATGAATGCAAATGTCTTCAAAATGCCACATCTAGTCTAATCTGCAATAAAATGTTTTAGTTTTATGTGACAGGGAAGTTGCTAACAACAGGGAAGTTCTAGCAACTTCACTAAAATTATAGAAACACATTTCAGGCATTGTCAGATAAGTCGGTTTGGTAGTCTCAGATGTGCAAAGGTGAGTTTTCAATGTGGGATATTGGAGGACCTACCGACAGCCACCATGCCAGATTCCACATCTCCAGACATCTCCCTGCAGATGCTCTTTTCAATTTCGCGGCCACACATCTGCTGATACTCGTGAAACACTGGCAGAGACATGAGTCACAGGAAGATCGGTTAAATCACAGCATACGGACAATGTCACCCAAGGTATAGGACTACTAGGATGTATGAGAGAAAAATTTGTATAATACATTTTTTGTTTTTGCTTTTTCAGAAGTTAGTGAGTTCATGATTTAGTATGCCAAATTGTGTGTACATTAGTCAAATGTTTCAAAAATGAATAAGTCAAATGGGGAACTCAAAGTGTTTGAAGGAAGAGCGATAATCATTTGAGGAAGGACTGCCATGTCAAAAAGGCTCACCTGCCTGAAGGTGAGGCTTGCTGCGGGCACACAGGATGGCGTTGAACTGTGACTCATCAGTTCCGACTTTATTTTCCCCAGCGGCATACAGTTTCTGTTTCATGCATACATACACAAACACAGGAGCCCCATAAATAGCAGCAACAGGAATCAGCAACACTTTATTTGTCATTTCGTTTCCCCCCAGCCCACAGAAGTGCAACACAACGACAAAAACACATATCCAAACTAAACACATATATCCAAACTAAGCAACAGCAAAAAATAAATAAATAAAAATCCCTGTCCAAGTGAACGAACGCCAGCCAGGATGACTGTCGGAACTGCCAGTCTGCACGGGCTAGCAGTTAGCTTAGCTTAGCATGCCAATTCCTTTATAAAATGTTCTGAAATGGAAACGGAATTTTAACAAATGTGTACCTGAGCATCCTGTTTGGCCAGGGAGATGTCCACAGTTTCCCTTTCGTCACGATTTCCCTGGAAAGCAGGGCGAAAAAAAAATTTTTTTTCACTCTAAAACAGAATCAATTGCAACGGACAAAAAGCAGTAATTCAGTCTCAGTATACAAACACTGTGGTGGTTATTACAGGTCAGCTACCTGACAGAGGGAGACCAGGAGTCTGCGGAAGTGTCCTGAGGTATCGTTGATGATAGCATCCTCCAGAGTCTTGCCGTACTCTGAAAACAAAATCACGACCTTTTAGGAAACTGACCAAATCCATTCGGTATCCTTAACTGTCTCGTATACAACATGCACTCAAGAATGTCAGCCAGATGAACTCGTGAGGTCAGACCCGCTGGCCGAACGACGGCCCAATTTTCCGTGGAGTTCTTTTTTTGCCATTTAATGTGTCATGAACGTAGGCTTTTCAACTGGACTGTAGAGGTAACTGTTCATTATAACACGGCCATGTGTGTCACGTTATCGGGGTAAAAAGTCATACAACAACTTGCCATGCTGTGCACACAGCTGTGTTATTAACACCTCTGGCCTGCTCCCAGTGAGCTGCTGGGTGATCTCTCCTGGTACACTTGTTGATAATAAATATCCACTGTTACTACTAGTACCACAACCTCTACAATTACAACTACTGCTTCTACTAATACTACTACCACGATTACTACCACTTCTACTACAACTACTGCTTCTACTAATACCACAATTACTAACACTTCTACTACTACAACTCCATACAACAACAATTACTACTGCTACTACATGCAATAACAACAACTACTACTACCACCACTACTATTACTACTACAACAACTATTACTGCTACTACTACTTCAAACAACTACAACCATCACTACAACCACCACCACCAACAACAACAACAGCAACAGCAACAATTACCATGACTATCACTAGTAGTAATACCACTACTACTACTGTAACTATGTCTGGAACCCATTCACCATTCATACCACTTTAATTACATCTCTAATGGTTTTATGTTTACTGAGACTGGTTAATTGGTGTTTTTACACCAATTAACCAGTGGGGGGGGGCTGGATTCAGGGCAATATTTTGCTTCTAAGTTAACTGGTTAATTGGTGTTTTTTACACCAATTAACCAGTGAGGGGAGAAAACTGGATTCAGGGCAATATTGTGCTTCTAAGCCATGATGATTTTAATTTTGTAGTATTTCCACCAAATCATAATGCAGAAGCACAATTTACACGTTATGATGTGTTAATTGAGCTTTTACATTATGATTATACTACATCTCTGAATAAGTGAATTTGAATTATTTGAATGTTGACTCAAGGGAAGACTACTCATATCTTAAGCTTTTCTAACACAAAGGGTTTAAATTAAATGTACTTTATTGTATATTTTCTTTGGATTGTTGCAGTTTTCACAATTTACTTAGAGCCTAAAAAAATTATAATATAAAATCGCAATATTTATAATATCGTGATATCTGAAAAATCACAACATGCATTGAACTGGCACAAAAATATTGCTGTAATATCAGGAGGCAACATCCAGCCCCATTGTTTACACACCTTCCAGTAAAACAGACCTGTCCCCTGAATAACGGTTAGCTATGAAAGTTGTGAAAGCATCTTCCATTTTCTAGTCGAGCTCTTTAAAAATCTATAAACGTATCTAAAACCATCCATTATCAGAACCGCTTATCCTGCTGTCAGAGTCGCGGGGATGCTGGAGCCTATCCCAGCAGTCATTGGGCGGCAGGCGGGGAGACACCCTGGACAGGCCAACACGCCATCACACAGGGCCCACACACACACACACACACACACACAGATTCATACCTAGGGACAATTTGGTAAGGCCGATTCACCTGACCTACATGTCTTTGGGCTGTGGGAGGAAACCAGAGCCCCCAGAGGAAACCCACGCAGACACGGGGAGAACATGCAAACTCCACACAGAGGACGAACCAGGACGACCCCCAAGGGGGGACTACCCCGGAACTCGAACCCAGGACCTTCTTGTTGTGAGGCAACCGCGCCAACCACTGCACCATCACGCCGCCCCGAATAACAGTCATTTAAATTAATTATAGTATTAATTTAAATAATTTAAATTAATTATAGCATTAATTTAAATGCCCAACGGGCCGGATTAAACAGCCCAACAGGCCATATGTGGCATGCGGGCCATAGGTTGCCCACCCCTCCTTTAGCCAGTATCTTCAGATCAGTATTAAGTAGTGAGATAGGTCGGTAAGATGCACAATCAAGGGGTTTCTTACCTTTTTTGAGCAATATAGAAACTGAGGCCTCACAGCACTGAATGATTCGCAAACATTTTGGACAATAATGGGAAAAGAAGCTAAGAAAATTTCTTATAAAATTCAGTTGGAAAACTGTCTGGCCCTGGAGACTTGCCACTCTGCATGGTTCCAATTGCTTGCATTATTTCAATTTCAGAGATGGGCTCCTCAAGTCTATCTTTAACATTCACATCAATGGAGGGGTTCTCAAGTTTTTGGAAAAAGGAATCAATTAATGACGGACCTACATGGAGGTCAGAAGCATAAAGTTTTGAATAAAAATCACAAAATGTATAATTTATTTCATCATGGTCAGTAGTGACTATACCTGAGGGAGTAGGAATTTCTACTATGGTTTGACGAGCCGATGCCTGGCAAAGCTGATGTGCAAGAATTCTACCGGATTTCCCCCCGTTCATAATTATTGGAGCGCGATTTCAAAAGCAGGCTCTCTGCATGTCCATTTGACAAAACTTCATATTCTGTTTGTAGTGAAAGACTTTTTTATGTAAGTCGGGTGATGGGGAAGTGGCATAAACTCTATCAAGTTCCAGGATTTCATCCTGTAAGGCATTAATACATTGCATTTTACATTTAAATGTAGTAAAATGTAAAAAAAATCTATGTAAAAATGTTTAAAAAAAAAAGATGTATCTAAAACCTAGAGCTACAAATAAAATTCCAGATCGAGGTTTCAAAATGTGCACCATCTCCATCATACCCGACACAGGCTAACAAGGTAATGCAACCACACTATGGCAAAAGGAAAACTACAGCGACAGTCAGCACTTATGCACTTAAATCTATATGCTGAATGAGACGAAGTCAGAACTGACTATTGCGTCAACTCATCAGCTAAAAGCAGGCAATGCACAAATGTCTGGCTGCAGGATGCACTGCAGTGGTAGACAATATCCACACTGGCCAGCTGCTATGCTACAGCCCTGAATGGAAAGAAGGCCACTCCTAATATAGACTGTGTGTATGTGTGTGCTGCTAAGTACACGCATACACACGGTCTCTTAGGAGTGGCCAACTGATCTTGGTATGAGCATTAAGAACTCTAAGTATATAAATAGTGGTTGCAGGCTTATCTTCTATTACTATCCATGGTCAATGTACCTAGTCTAATAAGCATCTATCTCAGTAGCCATACGATGTTCATGGTAAGACTGGCTCCTCATCCACCATATGTTGCTATACAAAGACATCATTTTTGAGAGAGGTTCAAGCTATGGGTGAGAAGCTATTTTGCATCTAAAATAAATACAATACTTTGATCTGAATGCAGAGTACAACACAAACCAACTGGGAACTGAATAGATCAGGAGCTCCTTCCTCTCTTGTATCATTAGACCCATAAAAAAGGATTGCAGGCTAGATTAACATGAAAAAGCATACATACTCATATTTTAAGCTAGAAGATGCATGGAAATACATCAGATTTCCATAGTCAAATATTAGCATAAATACGAATGATGAATTAAAATGATACCCATTTGGCTCCTATCAGAGTACAAATACAAAACATACAACAGCCAATACTTTTACCTCACTTGAAAAAAAAGTTTGCATACCAGATATAGTATTATCATGCCCTTATAATCCCACTAACTTTTATCAACAATGGAAAGGAAGAGAGAAATGCTCACCAGATTTGTAAATATGATTGATTTCACGGATCTCGGCATTGGTGCGAGACGCCAGGATCTCAATCAGACAAGCTTCATCAGTTCCTGCACCCTGCAAGGAAAAACAGCATAACCAAATGAAAATGCAACTCATACCTCCTGAGACTTACACAGAAGAAGAGCTCATTTAAAGAACAATAACTTAAAATTAATCTGTTATTATTACAAGTGATTCAAGTCCGACTCAAACACTCAATTTAGGATTTTTTTTTTTCCTTCTCACAACATGATGAGTCATCACACAATGTGGTTTTTGCCCCCAGAACCAAAACTGCAGTGAGGGCAAGAAATAACTTGGCTTTCCAACCTTGATGGCCTCTCTGAGTTCAGAGGCATCAAACTGTGCAGGCGTCATCAGCATGGCAATAACAAGCTTCTCAAAGTTTCCAGTGAGCTCAGACTTCAGGTCGCGGATTAAATCCTGAGAGAAAAGCACAACATCATGAAAGCAAGGTCACCCGAGATATGAATCCCATATGGCGCATGTGGACCACAACAGCCGAAGGAAGCCAAATCATCTGTTTTTTGGTTGTTGTTCTTTTGGTAAATATTACCTTTCCATAAGTAGTTTTGTAGCCGGCTACCATTGGCACCCTCTGCTTGCTAGTGCGACTTCCAAGAAGTTCAATGATAGCTCCTTCATCAGTTCCTGTTCAGGTTTATCGAGATCACGTTACTATATGTCAGAGTCCATGTCATCTAATGAACAGCGTTTCTTTCTGAACATAGTCATTATTCAAATGAATATCATCAACTGACCAAAACCCTTCATTGCTTTGCGAAGGACTTCCACGTCCCTCAGTGGATCAGCCCCTGGGTAGTCTTTAATGGAGCCCCTGTATCCTTTCTGATGAAAAAAAAAAAAAAACAGAAAAAGAAGAAAGGGACTTTTTCATTTATGATAATGTTGAAATGTTTCAGATGTAAATTCGCCGTAATCGACATCAGAATATAGTTTTTGCTAAAAAAATAAATATGAATGCGTACTGAGATGGCAGGTGCCGCTGGTGAGTGGGTGGGGGCAGCGCCGCCGTATCCAGGCATGGAGGGGTTAGTCGGGGGGGCTCCGGGGTAATTTGGCATGGGCTGTTGGCCTGGAGCGGGACCCGCTGGGTACCCCTGCTGAGCCCCGCCTGGCTGGAAAGAGAGGACAGCTGTAAGTGGTAATACGCAATTTGGTGACAAACTTCATACATAACAAAGAAGGCTGAGATGGGATAGTAAGCAGAGATAAGGTGATTTGAACAAATAAGAGATTATGCTTAAGTCAGCCCATATGTTATTCACTCCTTGGCAGTGCAAAGGTGAGAAGCAAGAGAAAATATTCAAATGTACCATTCCATAGTCAGCTGGTGGTGCCCCACCCCATCCTCCTCCTGGAGACGAGAAGATAAATACACGAATGGACGACGGCGTTATAAAATGTTCCTGTTGTTCACATGAATTCTGTCTCAAGTTTCAAGTCTGACATGTGCACCAGTTACGCACACCGCAGCCAGTGTAATGAGAGGCTTAAGACCAAGTCTTGTTGACTTCCTGAACAAGACAGAGATGACTTGTCTCAATTACCCAATTTTATTTTGGCCGTGTCAATAGACATGCTGACGTGTCGCCCCTAAGCCTCCTTCATCAGGGCATGGAGGAAAAAAAGCAGTCTCGTCATATGAGTATGCATACATACATACATACATACATACATACATACATACATACATACATACAAGTATGCATGTACGTATGTATGTATGTATGTATGTATGTATGTATGTATACATGTATGTATACATATGTATGTATATATGTATGCATGCGTATGTAGTATATATGTATGTATGTAGTATATATGTATGTGTTCGTGGATGATTAGCTCAGAGGGTCACATAGTTAATCATTCCATAAGGTCATATGAGCATTTTTCTTTAACAATACGGTAGTGACTAAAAGCAAGTGAAGTGACATATAGTTTTAATAATCTCACTGAGGCAACAGCCCTCGAGATACCAATACATTTTATCTTTGCCATACTGAATACTGGATTTTGTTTATAGGAGGGAATTCCTGTATATGTTACATGATATGATGAAGGCAACAGTGGGCCATAATAAAACTGGTGAATTGAGACAAGTCAACTTTGTCCGGAAGATCAGTGCATGTGTGCAAACTTTTAAGCCTTGAGGTACTCAGCACTCAGATTATTATTATATATGACTTTGGTTTAACATCACAAACAAAATACCGAGAAGGCACATCCTTTGATAGATTCAACTTCATGAACAGATACGTCACAACACGTATTCTCACCTGCTGGAGGCATGGCAGGATAGCCTCCTGCTCCAGGCTGCGGTGCGTAGCCTCCTGCTTGAGGGGGGAAGCCTCCAGCCGCCGGAGGGTAGCCCCCCGCTGCTGGAGGATAACCGCCTGCAGCAGGAGGGTAACCGCCAGCTTGTGGTGGGTATCCGCCAGCTTGTGGTGGGTATCCCCCCGCCTGTGGGGGGTAGCCTCCTGGTGCAGGAGGGTAGCCCCCCACTGCTGGTGGGTAGCCACCTACTTGAGGGGGGTATGTCCCTGGTTGGGGTGGATAACCCCCTGCTTGTGGTGGGTAGGCACCGGACTGTGGAGGGTATCCAGGGTAGCTCATCTTAAGCTCCTATAGGGACAAGATAAAGCCATGGCTTATTTCTCTGATGAATGTGAGAAATCTAGATAATTGGATTTATTGTAAACATTTTGTGATTGAATGTTACCATGAAGAACACATTTTGTCTGAAGCGCCAGTGGATTTTCATTGCTGTTAATACATGGGTTTCTAGTGAGTTAAGTTTTTTTTTTTCAAATGGAGCTGAATTCTTGAGCCACATTCAAAAAGCAAGATGAAATACCTAATATTTACACCCCCAAATCCTCACTCCCATTTGGCACGGGTGTAAAACTGTCCCTCCCTTCCCCTAAGAGCAATGTAGGGAATTGTTGAAACTCTGGTCAAAAGCCTGAAGATAATTTTTTGCAGCTTAAACCCCATTTTGTGGCACGTTCATGGTTACACTGCCAAACAAAATTGGATAAACAAACAATAAAGAAATATGTTCTAACTAGGCTGCTATTGTAAGTTTTAATTTATCTCTGGTCATAAATTTTTTTCATATGTAATGCTATTTGAGTGCTTTGAGGACAGTGCTCTCGTGATTTCCTTGTGTCTAGATCTCCATTCTTGGACGATTACATAAGAGTACGCTCATTGTTTTTTACAGGGCTGAGTTTTCCTTCCTCTCAAAAAGTAATTAAGTGATCACAGACTAGAGTACTATGCTGGGTTACTTGTGCGTGGTACTTTTCATTGCCAGAGAATAATAAAAAACAGACTGCATAAGATAGTCAGCATATCCAGTAAGATCGCTGGACGACAGCAAAAGTGCACAACAACAATTTGTGAGTCCCGACTGGGGAGGAAAGGGCATGCAGTGCACATCCTCTGTTTACTGTATATGAGTCGTTGCCCTCTGGCCAGCATCATAGAGTACCACCCATGTGAACCCGGCGAACTCACAGATCATTTATGTCTACCAGTATATGCCAAAGCGTGGCAAAAGTGTGAAACAAAATGACTGAAACTTTGTGTGTGTGGATGCTGCACCTCATACTACTACTATATGTGGAGCTTGTTGTCGTTGTCTTGGCTGATTTTGTTATCAGTGGTGTTACAAATTGTCTATTTATCAGATGATGAATTTTCAAGGATAGTCAATCAATAGGTAAAATGTAGGCTACTTCACAATTATCTCTACGGCAACAAATTCACAATTCTTTAGACCTATGGCGCACTTATGTTTAACGAACGCAGATTAGTTTTGGACCTATTTTAAATGAAAACGCAAGTTTGTTGAAGGTGCAAGTCCCTACTCTCCCTCCTCTGAGTGTAAATAGGAATTGTTTGCCCAGAGTTATTTGCTCCTCCACGCCCTCTCCCGTCGTTTACTACGCGGGTTTACAGGCTTGTCCTTGGAAAACTGGATTATACGAGGTGGCGGATATCTGGCAGTACTGCAGAGTGGCGCCCTGTCACGACACATTTTGTATCCCCGAAAGAATATGTTTCCCGCGGCTGTTCCTGGTTCAGTGGCTTCGCGGAAAAGCAACGTCACGGTTACGTAGGACCCGTATTTTTAGATGGTCTTTTATTTGAATTACTGTTGTTCGTTGTTGGAGTTGGTTTTTGGTTGTACAAAGTGGCACAGCCAACCACAAGTCGGCAAATGGCAACTAGAAAAACACTTGTGCTATCAGTATGCCATGTCGTTTGTAAAACCGTGTTGATAATGACAATCTACACACACACACACACACACACACACATATATATATAACTAAATTTCTTTAATGGAAATAATTATAGGTAATCTACAACAAGTACGGTTTTCTACTTAAACAATAAAAATGTAAAAAAAATGGAAATACTGATTTTTCTTGAGAATAAAATAAATAAATTGTTGATACACTTCTGTATATCAAAATCAGTTATGTTGCTGCCGCCTGACTTCAAACAAAACAGTGTTCGAATCGATTTCTTTAAATCATAAAAATATAAGGTTGATATATTTATACCCAATAAAAGCATTACTTTGATAACAATTCCCGCGGGTATATTATTTACATTTTTTTTTAAATTTTTTATAGAAGACTGACTTGACTTGACTAGATAAACTCACATACTGCACCCACTTTAGATAAATCCATGCGCGTTCCAGAGATACCGCGGATATTGGCTACGGGATACATACTATTTTGGGGATGCGAAACTTGGCATGACTCGACTATTTAGTCCCTGTCGCATAAAGCCGTCTCTTGCTCGACAGGCCTGCAATCCACGCGTCGGCCAAAGGCTTTCGACCTGCCCTGCCTCCTGCTCCGCAGCATCTACGGCAGAACGCGCACCGGGTGTGCGTTACAAACGTTGTATCGCATCTCTCCGACATCTGCATCCGTTTCACGGCCCTGCCGTGAGCCGTTACATAATCCCACCCAGGCGAAGTTGCAGAGTCGGTCGCATTGAGCAACGTGTCAGGATTTAAAGCAGAAACAAGCGGAGACATTTTTTTGAAAAAAAAAAAAAACTCCATCCTGAAGGTTGACGATTGAAAAAGCGCCCCGTTTACGGTCGGCGTGTATACATTAGCATGAACACCGAGAGGGACTTCACAACAAGGGCAGACTTTGATTTACATTACACCGTGACAGATTTGATCAACACCTTTGTGCTATGGAGATGCGGTGGTGAATTGTATTTGAAACTGTGAACCCGGTATTTCGTTGACATTTCCCGATGACAATAAAAAAAGATTAGATGAACTTACTTTATCGCCACCGACTTCAGATCCAGGAAGAGACGGGGACAGCTCGCCTTATTTCTTCCCACCCGCATTTCACGAAGACCCGCCCTCCTCTGCATCTGATTGGTTATTAGTTGTTGCCTCCCTGGGTTAGGTTGGTTAGAATTAGAGTTAGGGTGGGGTTGGGGTTACAGTTAAGCCAATCAGAAGCAGAATAGGGGCCGTCTTCGCGAAATGCGGGTGGGGAAAATAAGGCGGACAGCTCGGCGTGGTTCAACAGGCGTACAAGTGGGTGGGTCCCCAACATTGTTTCCGTCCTGCAGCATAACCTTTGGTCGGAGCGATCAAAACCCGGATCGCTAAGGAAATCCTACGGGGCCACAGGTTTCTCTAAATAGTATCATGGCAAACTTTTAAGATTTTTTTTCCTTTCTCTAAACACATTTTTTGTTTTGACAACAGTAGACGTTTACTAATTTGCAGATGACTATACCCTTTAATCTACCCTCATTTCACCACAACGGATATTCGATTTGTAAATCTGCAGTTTTAAAAAACAATAGTAACGGAAAACATGACTATTTAATCGCCCCCTTATCTATTTTAGGCGGGTTGCTCAATGTATGGGCTCAGCCGGTGGTCACGCGCATCCTACCGCAACTCCTCCTCGCAGAATAATTTGGATTATGGAAAAATAACACGATTTATCCAGTGGGGGTCATTCGTATAGGTATGTTTTAACGTAATGCTTTTGCCATTGTTATTTGGCAACGTGGACGACCTGATGAAGACGGGATGAATTACATTTCTAAGCCCCAGTCCTGCGGGTCATTATCTATTACAGACGCTAGATGGCAGCAGTTGCCTTTGTATGGCGCACAGTCGATCTGCGTCAGTGGCAGAGTTGAGAAGAAGAAACGAGGCGCCAGATTTCGGTATTTATTTCTCTTATTTACTGTTATTCCCCTGGAACAGGGGTGCCCTCAGGCTTCATCGTGCTTTGCATGCACACCATCGCAGTATTTGCTGTGTCTCAGCTTTGACCATCTAAATGGATAAAAGAAAATGCAACTTTTTTTTTCTTCAAAATTGAGAACCAGGAAAGCCACCAAACAGGTTGAAGTTATAACTTTAAAATGAATGACTACAGCTGAAAACAGCGGATGCACTACGTTGCAACGCAGCTACCCTTCATTTAATTTGCCCTCATAAACTCCATTTTAATCCACAACAAGGTGTAAGCACGAGGCTCGACGCTTTTTTCCTCGACCTGCAGACACTGACACGTCAATAACACCAAAATCTACACCCCACGTCTCTTCAAACAGCCCAAATTAAAGCTGGCTTTTTAAGAGCCACCTTGAATGTCCTTCTCATAAGACAGGCTGATGAACACCTTCTTCTGTCGGTGACCTCTCTGCTGTTTTTAGCGAACCGTTTATAGCGGGGGGGGGGGGGGATTGAACGTTGCTTTACTGCAGTAAGCCTTACTTAGTGTCAAAGGTGAGAGGATAGTGAGGGTGTAGTAAGTAGTATAGAAACTTTTAAGGGTCTTGGGTCATGTAGAAATGCTCGGGGTGGGGGGGTTAATTGTCATGAGAAATGGTCTATAACACAATAATAAGCGTCAAACGTTCAAATGTGCTTCACTTCCAAACATAAGAGCCCTTATGATATATATATATATATATATATTTGCCTATTTAGGGGAATACAGGTCACAGGCTGTTGGGTTTTTATTTTATTTTTTAGCCCCCCCCGGTACCCCCCCCCCCCGGTAATTCGCACCCTTCCTATTCATGATTCACGATGACGCAACCAGGACGGCGGAAAATGCAATGAGATCTGCCGCTGCTCCGCGCGCAGAGCGCTGCGAGCGTTGAGACCGCTGATGTTTTTATTTTTTTGTTGTTTTTTTTTGTTTTGTTTTTTTGAACCGGCACAAACCTTTCTGCTCTGTCATGCTTTCACCGCGCTCTCTCTGCGACCGTAGTCCTGCACGCGGGGTCCTCTTAGGACTCCTCAGGTGAATTTGGTTCTTCTTTTGCAGGGGAAAGTGGGATGAGTGGGGGGAACGACTGTCGGGGGATCCAGCGGACACGGCGCTGCTGACGGCGGGGTTTCCACAGACGCGCGTGAAATTCAGGGGAGCAAAAAAAAAAATTCAACAACAACAACAACAAACCAAGCATCATGATGTCTGCCATAGACTCAGGTACCTCGGTGTACCAACCGGCACAGCTGCTGAACTGGGTCTACATGTCTCTGCAAGACACCCAAGCCAATGCCTTCGACGTGTTCAGACCCGAATCGGACAAGTCCTCATCGGACCCGGATACCAGCTGCAGCGCAGCGGATCTGAGCTCCTCTTTAAGCTCCAACTATCTCAACAACTTCTTGCAGCTGAGGAGCGAGGTAGGACATGGGGGGGGGGAGGGGGGCGCATCTGTAACGTGGGTATATGTGCAGTTAGAAGTTCGGTGCGTTATTCTTTACGAAGCGTCTTTTAGTATAATGACCGTGCACCTGAGCGTTATAGTGCTCCGATGATTGACGTGACCTTGCTGCCCGCGTCACACATGCTCGACCCTGCAAATCTTATATTGCGTGTCACATTCCACGGATGCTGAGTGTAATATTCCGCGGATATTAGACTCGGCAACTCACACCGTGTTATTTCTGTCGCCCATAGAGAAAACCCCACCTGCATACCTCCGTTGGGCAGCCCTGTGTGTGAGTGGGTAGTGTATGAATATGTGTTTTGTGCCCTGGGATAGTGCCCGTGTGTGTCCAGCCTGTTCCGGTGTCAGTGCGCAGCCGAAGGTGGTGTGGCAGGTTGATAAAGGGACTCTCACAAGGTTTCCAAAGTTCAATGTGAGAGTTCACCCTGGCCGGCCTCCCTCCGGTCAGTGGGGAGTTGGGTGGTGTGTGCGGTGTTCGCTCTGTGGGGACTTGGTGGTGTTCCGTTCAATTACCTTCCCACTAAGCAAAAGTCTGAAATGCACGAAATAGTAAATACCGTGTTAAAAGCGGGTATGATTATCGGTTAGGGCTCGAGAACGTGATGTTGTGTAAAGGTCGGCGACGGAACTTCAAATATTAATTTCACTTCGGTTCTAATTTTGGATTACAAAATAATAAAACGATCAACAAGACACCTGTAAGTTTTGTAAGTGCATCAAGTGCTGAGCAGTTTATAATGGTATGGGCGTGTCATCGTGTCAGCACTACATAGTGTTGAGTCCGTTGTTTGTCACACAGGGACCACACACATTGCACGAATGTGTAGCAGACTGTTGGCAAGATACCCCCACCCACCCCCCGCAATGTACATTGGCGTGCATTCTGAACACAATTCCTTTTCTGTGATGACTTGAGAGTAAAGAGCCTGTGTCTTGCAGGCTGGTTCTTCACACTTCCCTCTATGGTACCATAGAACCAATCTCCTCCAAAGACACAATGACGCCGATTGTGCCGTCCCAATAGCACCAAGTAGAATAACGCACGACAAAGACATTTTGTTCCGTTAAGGAAATGAACACTATTACTTCATGGAGTGAATGCGGCCCATGTGCAGAGAAATAAAATCACGTCTACTACTGTCTGTCCTCTGCAAACAGGAGAACCTATCAGTGTGATGGGCTGAAACACTGATGGGAAAATGCTCTCATACAATATTGGGAGTAGTAGGGTCCTCTCACAGATACATAATCCCATTCTACAATGTTTTTGTAAAATGCCAGACGGCCATGTACATTGATATGCCCGCCTCTCAGTCCTTACATCCACATGGTTTCGCTCTCTGTGACCCGTGGGTCATGCTCTGTCATGTCTTTGTTCGGCAGGCCTTGAACAACAATTTCTCCAAGAGCTCCTCGCAGTACGGGTCCCTCAACAACATCGTGGAGGGCCTCAGCTCTCTGACGGACCATTTCTCAGATCTCTCCCTGTCCTGCGAGACGCGCAAGCCCAGCAAGAGGCCTCCGCCGAACTACCTTTGCCACCTCTGCTTCAACAAAGGACATTACATCAAAGACTGCCCTCAGGTGAGCCGTGCGCGACGGGGTCTCTTTGCATTTGCCTCTAGCAAAAACTGCAGTCAAATGCAGATGCGCAGACACGGCGGCCTAATTCGAAACAGTTGTGTCGCCCATGCCTTTTGAACTGTATCAAATACAGCACGATACTTTGAAATGAAGCGCCGCCATATACAATGACTGGAAGAGACCATAGGTAAGTCAATATTTTGACAATATTCATTTACATGCGCCCTGGGAGAAGTGATCTCATAATCGTCGGTGATATAAAAAAAAAAACAACTTCGTTCTTCATCCCGCGTTCGTTTTTCTATCCGCTGAAACTTTTGAACTTTATCAGAGACAACAAAGTCGAGTTGGAGTCTTATCTGGGTATTGTTTCTTCAGTGTGAAACGGATCCCAGAGCACATACCGCGTGTATATGTTTGAGTTAGTTGTGCCGCCACAGGTTGGTAATGAGCAGCAGATGCTAGATTGGATCTCCAAGCCAGCCTTTAATGAAAGATGATAGGCGTCTCTGCGGAGCTGAAGCAAGAACTCCATTCAAAACCGGGGGGAAAGAAATATTGCCACAACTTTATGTGCAGCTGGAGTTGCCCAGTGATCATTTTCATAGGGAAATGCCTGACATTTGTCAGATGTAATGGTAATGGCAAATGATTTATGGCCGGGATGTCGGGGTTATGCCTGGTAAGGAAATCTAGACATTTAAATTCCATTACAGTGCAGGTAGTCAAAAGTGAGGTATAGACTGCAAAAATTGGTCAGATTCTTTAGGGTCGGTCAAATAAAGTGGTCAGTAAATTGTAATTGCTACTTTTTTTGTGTGAGTGAAACAGAAACCAGATGGCTTCATTATCTGTTCCGTAATATGTATCTTAATCTAATCGAAACACCATAATAGATGATGAATACCTACCTACTGGGTTGTAATCAACAAATGCAAAATATTTTTTTTTAAAAATCTGGAAAAAAAGCAGTAACATCTTGTGGTGGTAATGCAAATAATAACACTTCTTTGCTCGCTGGGTAATTTATGATACTACTTCCCTACAGGTACCAGAGTTTTGTCATTTTGAGTCTCAGGTCTTGACCCCTTCTATCCCCACTCAGATTCAACCTCCGTGATGTACGATCCGCCCGCTGACCTTAAGACAAGAAATGGGGGGGAAGCAGATCGGGAAACTCTACACTCTGAAAAATGAAGTGTTGGATTTACTCAAAAATGTTATCTCAACTGGTTCCACACAACTGTGTTAAGGAATTTTCTAAATCCTTTGGCCCATATTCATAAATCAAGTTGATGGTAAGTCACTTAACACGGTTGTGTGGGACCGACAATTTTAAGTAAATCCAACGTTTTGGTTTTATTTGAGTGAGATATTGGTACGACATGTGTCCCTCAACTAAGGCTGCACATGGGAGAAGTTTGCCTTCAGGCGTCCGGTCTAACAGATGTGTTCGGTTAAGGTTTGGATTAGCTTGATGGTTAGCTATCGGCGAAGGTTAGGGTTAGGTTAAGGTAAGCCATCGGTTAAGGTTAGGGTTAGTTTAATATTAGGTTGCGCTTAGGGTTAGTTTAAGGTCAGGTTGAGGTTAGGGTTAGTTTAAGGTAAGCTATTGGTTAAGGTTAGGGTTAGTTTAAGGTTAGGTTGAGGTTAAGGTTAGTTTAAGGGTAAATTGAGGTTAGGGTTAGTTTAAGGCTAGGTTGAGGTTAGGGTTAGTTTAAGGTTAGGTTGCAGTTAGGGTTCGTTTAAGGTAAGTTATTGGTTAAGGTTAGGGTTAGATTAAGGTTAGGTTGAGGTTAGGGTTAGTTTAAGGGTAAGTTGAGGTTAGGGCTAGTTTAAGGCTAGGTTGAGGTTAGAGTTCATTTAAGGTAAGCTATTGGTTAAGGTTATGGTTAGATTAAGGTTAGGTTGAGGTTAGGGTTAGTTTAAGGGTAGGTTGAGGTTAGGGTTAGTTTAAGGTTAGGTCGAGGTTAGGGTTAGGTTAAGGTAAGCCATCGGTTAAGGTTAGGGTTAGTTTAATATTAGGTTGCGCTTAGGGTTAGTTTAAGGTCAGGTTGAGGTTAGGGTTAGTTTAAGGTAAGCTATTGGTTAAGGTTAGGGTTAGTTTAAGGTTAGGTTGAGGTTAAGGTTAGTTTAAGGGTAAATTGAGGTTAGGGTTAGTTTAAGGCTAGGTTGAGGTTAGGGTTAGTTTAAGGTTAGGTTGCAGTTAGGGTTCGTTTAAGGTAAGTTATTGGTTAAGGTTAGGGTTAGATTAAGGTTAGGTTGAGGTTAGGGTTAGTTTAAGGGTAAGTTGAGGTTAGGGCTAGTTTAAGGCTAGGTTGAGGTTAGAGTTCATTTAAGGTAAGCTATTGGTTAAGGTTATGGTTAGATTAAGGTTAGGTTGAGGTTAGGGTTAGTTTAAGGGTAGGTTGAGGTTAGGGTTAGTTTAAGGTTAGGTTGAGGTTAGGGTTAGTTTAAGGTAAGCCATCGGTTAAGGTTATGGTTAGTTTAAGGTTAGGCTTAGTTTAAGGGTAGGTTGAGGTTAGAGTTAGTTGAAGGTAAGCTATCGGTTAAGGTTAGGGTTAGTTTAAGGTTAGGGTTAGTTTAAGGGTAGGTTGAGGTTAGGGTTAGTTCACGGTAAGCAATCAGTTAAGGTTAGGGTTAGGTTGAGGTTAGGGTTAGTTTAAGGGTAGGTTGAGGTTAGGTTAATATTAGGTGAGGCTGGGTTAAGTGTAGGCAAACTCATTAAATTTGGCAGAAAGCCCTGAAAGCTCTTAACCTTTCTGGCAGAAAGCCCTGAGGGCAAACTTCTCCCGCGTGCGCTAAGGCCGAAAGGGGCGCCATACAATTGAAATGGATGAATCGAAGTGTTTCTTTAATTACTCGGTGACTCGGTTACACTGCGCCATTAGTGGTGGAGCGTGATGGAGTGAAATATGGTGAACAAAGGGGTTTGAGCAGTGTCTCTATAGCTGACCGGTTCGGACGGAAAGCAGCAGGGGAGAGGAATCCAAGTGCGTCATGGCTCAGTAAGAAGGCTGAAGAAGCACACGGGGATGTGGGGCATCTGGACTCTCCTTTTGGCTTTAACGGCCTCTCTCTCAGCCAGAGGTAAAGTGGAGAGGGGCCCTGTGCCCTGCCAACTCTGAAAGTCTGCCACTTTGCTACTACAACACAGTGGACATTGAATGGGAGTCGGTTGGGGTGGGAGGCGGGGAGGGGGGAGTGTCATACTATTTCTGTGCCGCTATCGTAAATAAGTGTGAAAAAAACGAGCTTTATTCGATGTGGCACAGAGACTTGGTTTAAACGTTACCGTTCCACGTAAAGACATGGGATATACCATCCGCGGTGTTCGCCGTGGTTGTAAACATCCTGTCGAGAACATAGCTGAGAGTTGGGTTACTTGCTTCTCGGAGGAGGCTGAGACGTCAAAGGATTACAAGGAGATATTTACAACTTCTTTTTTCTTTTCTTTTTTTTTACAACTCCGCCCCTTCAGATGTGCAAAATCTGGAAAGCATTTCTGCCGGCTATATTTTACTCGAGCTGTCTGGTTGGGAGATGATGTCAGATTTTATCATGTGTTGCAAAGTTTTCGATCCAAAGTAATGATTTAGGAGTCCTTCTCCCCTTCCCCCCCCTCTTTTTTCTTTTTTTTTGCCTACAAAAAGCTCTCCGATTTAGGCCGAGCTCAACATCCTTAGCTGCTTTTTTTGTTCTCGTAAGCTGGAATGTGTGGAATTCGTAGAGAACACTAACGATTGTGTAGCATATTAGCCATGATAGAAAAACATACACTTTTATTTCTCCAGCTAACTTTCTGCAAGGCAGTTAAGCGGACAATGTGGTAGAAACAGACAGCATCAAAAGTAAGGGTCACCCACCTATTTTGCACCATCACATCAAAAACCTTAGCATCTCTCTTGGATCCTCGGGCTGCTTCTCAAGCCCCACCGATGAATGGCTGGTTATGTTATTGAGCCGGTCAGTCCACATATTGCAATAAATGTGCGGCCGCGTCAGACCCTTCCATCCTCTGACCTGAAGGTCGTCACAGCTCAGCGACCCCATTATCAATTAAGTCGCTGAACTCTGTTACTGTAAAGCGAACACACAAGGGACAGTGTGCTGACAGTAAATGGCTGTGTGGCGGGAAGGGCCGGGGCTCAATAAGGCGCGTATTGTTTCTCCCAAAGGGTTGTGGACCCAAAGGTCAGGAAGTCAGGCTGTATTGTTCGCTCAGCGGGCGCCGCCTGCAGCTCTACCGGGCTGCGGCCACGCAATCATCCATGTCTCTTGCTGTGCAAGAAGGCCATCGGCGCCTTGGTTTAAAGGGGGCCCCAGCGGTTGGCTAGCCAGAGATGTTAATGACGGCCACAGTATCGGCACCTTTTTTTCGGGTAACCAAAGAGGAAACGAGAGAGCTGAGGGATCCTCGGATGAGGAGCGCTATAGTATGTCTTAATTTAGGGTTCGATATTGTTTAAATATGAGAGGAAGATGACAGGTCTGGTATATGACTTCAGATGGGGAATCCATTGGCAATTGCAAAGGTTCGAGAGACGGTAGCTCGAGCTCGGAGCTTTGAAGTTTGCCTCTCTTCCATACTGGCTTGTTCTGAAGAGGCATTGCATGCCTTATGTTGAAGTCTACATTATCTATTTGAGGCCTGCGGGGGGGGGGGGACTCAAAAACCAAAATAGAGTTTTTTTGTTTGATGTTCGATGTTTCATCTTAGAAAATATACACATACTTTCCGGTAGATTTTTAAATTCACCCACTGTAGTACTGTACAGTGTACTTTAACTCAAGTGGAGTGAGTCAGTGCAAGAGTCATTCACAGCTAGAAGCATGGCTGGTGAATCTCAAGCAACACCAACTGATTAAGATTGCTTTGGTCCTTTTTGTTTTTGCGGCTGATAAATCTGTTATCTGTCCCAAGTATGGTGTCTGTTGCCTTTGGCTGAAACATCTGCCGAGGAGCAAAGGGACAAACCAGATAGAGCAAACACTGGAATGTGGAGCAGATAGACTCCCATTTGGTAAGCAGAGGCTGTCAGGGGCTGCACAGTCAAAGCTAATGAACAATGACTACGACTGTTATGGAGCTTGGTGTCCCTGCATCTTCTCTGTTGCTCTGCCCATATATGTGTGTGTGTGTGTGTGTGTGTTGTTTTTTTTTTAATCTTACAGTAACACACTTGAGGACCAAATGAAGCCTTTACCGTTATGCAGGAGTATTAGAAGGTCATTAGAAAGGCACATAATAGCAACAGGAAAATGGAATGAGTGCAAGGTATTTTGAAATCTCAACATGTGTTATTTGCATAGTTTGAATTTACTAAGCAAACCAGTTCCTAATTTTACCCTGCTGGTGATGATATGTCATGTAACAGAAACAGACCTCATTGGTTTTGTAAGAGTTGTTTCGTGCAACTTTACTGTCCTCTCTCAAGTATCGAGGCAGGAGGTCAAATTAGTCCATTTCTGTTGTATGTTCAAGAAATTTGGATTACAGACCGAAAGACAAATACGAGACAAAAGCAGAAAGTAGGCTATCCCCTTTCGTCCTGTGGGTAATTTCTATGCATACATGCTTCACTGTTATAGAACAATAGCCCAGGCCTCACATCCATCATATACTAGCTGATGAGTATCTGGCCAAAGGGCTGAGTTTACATGTTTCTAAATGCCCCTGTGCAATACATTTTGCATATTTTCTCCAACTACTTTCTAACTTTGATGGTCTAGGCTGAGTTTTTCTGAAGCTACTTTGGAGTCCTCTATGTGATCTAGTCAGTAAAAACTAAAAAACACGACCAGAGAACTATGTCTTACAGAAAACAGTGGCATGTTGAAGATAAAATGAAAGAAAACTACTGTATTACAGGGAAATAGGTTAAACGTTGGACACTGACGAATCAGCAATCTCGAGCGTACTTGCACAAAAGTGAATGGTTAGGGTGTCTGGGTAGTGTGGCGGTCTACTTCGTTGCCTACCAACACGGGGCTCGCCGGTTCAAATCCCTGTGTTATCTCCGGCTTGGTCGGCACCCCTACAGACACAATTGGCCATGTGTGCGGGTGGGAAGCGCGTCCTGGTTGCTGCACTAGTGTCTCCTCTGGTCAGTCGGGGCACCTGTTCAGGGGGGAGGGGGAACTGGGGGGAATAGTGTGATCCTCCCATGCGAAACTCCTCACTGTCAGGTGAAAAGAAGGGGCTGGCGACTCCACATGTATCGGAGGAGGCATGTGGTAGTCTGCAGCCCTCCCCAGATCAGCAGAGGGGGTGGAGCAGTGACGAGAGTGGGGCAATTGATTGGATACAATTGGGGAAAAAAAGGGGGAAAATCCCCCCCCCAAAAAAAAACAAAAACCAAAGCGAACGGTTAACTCATCAATTTACTGAAACAAAGGTAATCCAAAACAGACAAGTGGAGTAGATGATCTTTAAAGTGTGAAGAAAGGGGCCCTATTTGTAAGCAACTATGAAGATGAGAAGCAGGAATTTTAGAGCAAGGTTTTATAGATGGATGAGACCAAACTAAACAGCTATCTAAGTGATGGAAAGGCTGTGTATGGAGGAAACATGGGAACAGCTGTTAACCATTAACACTCCACTTTCAGTAGAGCAGAGGAGGTTTTATAGTGTAGGTTGTAGATTGGTATGTATGTACATACGGCTGCTTACCAAACAAAGTTAAATGGTATTTTAATGGTTGACGGACATGACTGAAGACGCCTTCTAACAGATATTGTATGCAAATGTAAAACAAAATGCCACCAGACTAACTGGGCACCAGTTCATTCTGCAGCAAACCAAAACACGGCATGTTTAGGGGATGGATTTTATTTCTAAAGGAGACGACGTTCCTAAATTAATAGTTGTTTTTATAAGTATTGAAATAACAGAGCGATATCACAAAGCATTAGTGACAAAATGCTGTCTTTGAACATGTGGGATGGATTCTCAGGCTTTTTATACACTTGAGACGTTCAAATACATTTAGCCCGACAAGGAGCATAAGGAGGCTTATGAAAGCAGATACTGCTGCTTGTAAGCAGACAGGAAAAAAATTTTTTTGGCTGCAATTGTAAGGTGTGATTTAGCACTGAATTCTCCAATCCGTCTTGATGGAGAGGTAGTAAAAGTCAGGAAAAGAGCGTAATCCATAATCAGAACAAACATTCTCTAAGTTAAATGGTGCAATTTGGACTTTTTGGTGTACCAGGGGTGATTGAATGTAAGTTTTTGCCATTTATCTGTGCACCTGGAGCCCCTTAAAGTGGCCCCGGTGGGTCCCTGGGAGCCTCTCTGCCAGGACCTCACACCCTTAACCATAACTCTTCCTTTCCCGTTCTCCACTGTAAGATTTTGATAACTCCTTCTTGAAGTTTCCCCTCAGCGGTGTTTGGAAATAAAGCAATAGACGTTTTGCTGCATTTCTTGTTCGTCTGCCAGACCACCTGCCCCTGCCATTCACCCTATGTGAAATATAATGCCGCTGTTCAGCTGTACTAGTCGTCAGCTCGATCGTGGCCAAGACCCGCTCTCAGCCCGACCCCGGAGAAAGCGGTGTGCGTTTAGACATCATCATCGATTCTATTTGATAGATGATCCTTGCTCTGCGAAGGCATCGCTATGTCTGAAATGGCAGCCGAAAGGCATAGCATCAGTTTGTGTTTCTGCTTTGTGTGTGTGGTAATATAAATCTGGGTTATAAAGGTAATACACGTTCCAACTGGGTGGACTGAGGGGTCCCGAAGCAAAACAGAGAAGGAGCCCTCTGGTCTGCGGCATCTACTCGTTCAGGTCTAATCATGTTTCTATTGGTAGGGGAGGTGAAATCTAGCTGTTATGCT
This sequence comes from Lampris incognitus, assembly GCF_029633865.1. Taxonomy (NCBI): domain Eukaryota; kingdom Metazoa; phylum Chordata; class Actinopteri; order Lampriformes; family Lampridae; genus Lampris; species Lampris incognitus. The sequence continues at coordinate 27,716,816 of NC_079227.1, read as the reverse complement.
GATTTGCAAGACTTTTTTGGAGAAGGGTTGATTACAGCTTTATATTTTGAAACGAAATAATGTGATATGTTAATGTTGCCCTTTGCCAACCATTTGGGCTGATACTTTCTAGAAATGAGGAAATGTCGTGGTAAACAGAACACATGTCAGCCTTTGTTGGTGGAGCGTCTCATGTCTCATTTCTCTGAATCACAGCCCTGTGGTTTGTGCTCAGTGGTTCAGCTGTGGTGTTTTTTTGTGGTATTAAACTATTCTACCAGCTCTGAAGAAGGGGGGGGGGGAGTTGGGGGCATGTTGGTTAGTCTTGATTTTGAGCAGATCAGCATTTAAGCTTTCAAACTTGTGTCTTCATGCATGCTCAACAATCCAGGTAAGAAAATCAAATAAAAGTTGAATCTGTTCATCGGGATACAATGTTTATTGACAGATCATCACTCATCTATAAGGGTGGGGATCCCTGCAGTCAGTTTATACTGAAGAGGTCACTTAGATGAGTGGTGAAACGTATGTCAATAAATGTTGTATTCAGATGAACTGACTCAACCTAGACTTTCCAACTTATGTGAAGAACAGGAATGGTGAGTTCAGCGTTTATGGCCCATCATGATATGATCAGTAGATGGCAGACCCAAACGCAGACACCGATAATGGAATATGAAAAAAAGATTTATTACAGGAATAAAAGGTGGGAATGTGGATGGCAGGCAAGGCAAAAGGTAGAAAAGTGATGGTGGATGGCAAAGCTGGGCCAAGCAGGATGGTGGACAAGGAGTGGCTAGCTGAGGATAACCTTGGGGGTGTAGTAAGCGAGCAGGCAAGGCAGAAAGGCAGGGGGACTGCGGAGTAGTGATCCTGGAAGTACAAAGAAACATGGTAAATACAGGTAATGCAAACAACACCAGGATTAACTCTGAATATGTGATTGCAGAGTGGCTGAAAGCGAGAAACTACCACTGTAGCTGAAACAACGAGCTGGGGATGAGTGGATGGAGAACTGCAATAGATATACTGTTGAGTTGATGAGTTGATGGAAGGCAGGTGTGCAGGCTGGGTAGGTGAGATGAATGAGCCGCAATCAGGAAGGAGCCGGGGAAGGAAGCCACGCCCACACCATATACACACAGAGATAGACAGGGGAAAACAGGAGACATGGGAAAAGGGAAACACATGGAAACACAAGGGAAATAACTGGAGGCATGGCCAGGGATGTTACAATACCCCCCCCCACCCCCCAACAAGAACCTCCAGGCAAACCACCAGGCTTGTCAGGGTGGTCTTTATGGATGTCCCAGATGAGGGCAGGGTCCAAGATGAGTTGATGGGGTATCTAGCTGCATTCCTCTGGGCCGTATACCAGATACTGGTATCCACGGCCTTGGCAACATCCATCCAACAGCTGCCGGACAGCGTAGGCCGGGTGGTCGTCGATGATCCAAGTGGGTGGAGAAAGAAAGGCCGGAGGGCACAATAGACTGATAGGAACTGGTTTCAACTGGGAGACATGGAAGGTGGGACGAATTCTCATGGAGGGAGGCAACTTGAGTTTAACAGCAGAGGGATTGATGGTACAGTCTATTTCATAAGGTCCAATGTACAACTACTACTACTTTTGGCTGCTCCCGTTAGGGGTCGCCACAGCGGATAATCCGTTTCCATTTCTTAAGGTTCAGTTCCATAAGGTCGAATGTAACAGGGCCTTAATTTTCTGGTTTTGGTTTATAAAGGGGGCAGCATGGTGCCACAGTGGTTAGCGCTGTCCCCTCACAGCAAGAAGGTCCTGGGTTTGATTCCCTGCCGGCCAGCCAGGGTCCTTTCTGTGTGGAGTCGGCATGTTCTCCCCATATCTGTGTGGGTTTCCTCAGGGAGCTCCGGTGTCCTCCCACAGTCCAAAGACATGTAAGTCAGGTGAATCGGAGATACTAAATTGTCCCTAAGTGTGAATGTGTGCATGAATGTGTCTGTCCGCGTGTCAGCCCTACGATGGACTGGCAACCTGTCCAGGGTGTTTCCCCGCCTTCCGCCCAGTGACTGCTGGGATAGGTTCCAGCAGCCCGCAACCCTATTTAGGATAAGCAGCTTGGAAAATGAATGACATGAACAGACTGTAAAGGGATGCATTTGGGAAAAAGCCAAATTCTCTGACCTGGCTGGTAATTGGGTGCTGGAGTCTGGTGACGGCAGTGATGCACTGGTTGCGGTGGACAGAGCGGGCATCCTTCCACACCTTGTGACAGCTGTGAAGATGGGCCTGGACTGAGAGTACAGCAATGTCATCCTCCTGAGCAGGAAACAGAGCCGCCTCTGTTCATTCAAAGGGTTACATACATGTGACAGCACTGGGCAAGGAATTGTGAGCATATTCAATCCAGGGAAGATGATTACTCCAAGAAGAGGTGTTCCAGGCTGTGACACAACGAAGCACAGTTCCCAGGTTCTGGTTGGCCCGCTACATCTGTCCATTCACCTGGAGATGCTCCAAGAGCCCGAAAGCATGCCTTTCATACCTGGGATATGAATTGTGGTCCATGGTTGGAGACGATGTCAGATGAGATCCCATGGAGTCGGACAACATTGTGGACCAGGGGGTTGATGGTTTCCGAGGCTGTGGGAGTTTGGGTAGGGGCATGAAATGTACGGTCTTGGAAAATCTGTCCACAATTGTGAGTATTGTTAAGTTACAGATACCAAGATTTTTCTACTGGTTGCAATATATCCAGTTGGCCAAATAACAGCCTGTGTGAAAGTATACATGTATTGGGAGGAAGTAGGAACTTCTATTGTGAAGGTACAGGAAGTGATGTGTAAGTTGTTGAACATGGAGTTTATTGTGAACATGGCGGTTGCCAGCAAAGCAGCTGTTGACTAATTGTAAATGGTTGTTTTCTTGTCGAGTAACATTCGTAGCAGAGAGTGGTTAGCAACTACAGGGTCCTGTCAGGCTTTGATGAAGGGAAGCTATGCGAAAGTTGGAAGAATGAAGTCCAAATTTGGACCAGAGTTATGGAACTTGAGAAAAATACGCAAGCGCTTGCTGTGGTTTTGGCGCTGTCGGGAAGAGCAAGAGAAATGGTGATGGGAATACTGGTAGATGATTTGAATAAAGAGATTGGTATGAACACTTCACTTGCGAAACTTGACAATTTGTTTCTCAAGGAAGAAAAACATCAAGCCTATGAAGCTCAGTCCAGCTTCGACTGGATTACAAGAGACTGTAGTGTATCCATGGCGGACTCTATGATCGATTTTAAACAACAGTACTCTTGGATGCGTAAGTACAAGATGGAACGTCCTGATCCAGTGTTAGCTTTCAAAACTGCTGGATACTACATGCTTGGACACGAAAGATAGACAGTTAGCTCTCACAGCATGTACAGACCTGACTTTTACATCAGTGAAGTCAGCATTGAAGAGGATAATTGAAGGAAAAGTGTCTGCTTCCAGCATGGGAATTAGCCGAGAAACTGCATATATATAATGGAGCAGAGACGACAGACAGGTAAGTCATTGCCCCAAAACGATCAAGAGGAGACACCATTGCCTGGCACAAACCCATTGGACAGGTATGGTCGCTCATCAAAGTGTGCCATTTGTCAATCCACATTTAACTGGGCCAAGGACTGTCAACACAAAGGTGAGCAAGTCAAGCTGACTGAAAATAGTAACACGCACGGATGAGGTAGAGGAGTACAACATCACTCTACACACAAGAGTCAACCACTGAAGAAGAAATCTTTGACAGAGTGTTTTGGTTCAGCAATTATCAACACCGCATGCACACAGACTGTGTGGACAGGAATGGCTAAATAGCTACATTACAGGACTAAGCCAGAACGAGTTGAATGACTTGAGGAAAACAAACACCCAGTTGTAAACCCTTTAGATTTGGAGATGGAAAAGTGGTCTATTCCGTTAAAAGTCTGAAAATTCCTGCAAAAAATTGACAGACTGTCATGTTGAAATTAATGTAGGCCCAGCTAACATTCCACTGCTTTTGAGCAAAGCCTTCATGAAAAGAGCAGGGACAGAACTGGATATGAAAAATGACAGGATAGTGATGTTCAACAAACCTGTAAAACTTGACTTTACAAGCTCTGTGTGAAAATTATGCACAACAAAAACAAAAACATTCAATGGGATGACCAGGTCTTGGCAACTGCAGAAGATGGCACTCCAAAAGAAAAAAGGAGAAAGAGCATGAAGAAAGCCAGTGTGAGGATGAAATATTGACAATCTCAGAAAAAAGGACCTCAGCAACAAAACAGAAAATCTTGTTGAAGCGTCATAAACAATTTGGTGATGCTTCCGCTGACAGACTACAGATGCTTCTAAAATGTTCAGTCAATAAAGATACAGAATGTAACACCATCCCGCAGAAAATTGTGGGTGAATGTGAAATATGTCAAAGATACAGTAAAACTACACCATAGCCTGCTTTTGGCCTACCACTGGCATCTCAGTACAATGAGACAAGTTCAAGTTTCACTTTATTATCATATACATATAAAAAGTACCATGTTCCTTCAGATGCAGTGAGATGCATATGCCCTGGCTCTCTCAGCTCTTAAGACTAATATAAGGAAATCATAAATAATAACAAAAACAATAAGAAATTATTACTCTGACCTCCTGGGGGTAAAAACTGTTTTTGAGGTGGCTGGTCTGAGCTCTGATAGCATTGTCCTGAGGGAGGGAGCGAGAACAGACCATGTGCTGGGTGGCTGGCGTCCCTCATGATATTTAGGGCCTTCCTTCTGTAACAGGTGGTGTAAATGTCCTGAAGCTGTGGTAGTGCCGTTTGTATGATTTTTGAAGCTATTTTTACTAACCTCCTCGGTTATTTGTGCTTCTGTTCTGTCAGGTTGCCAAACCACACCAGTATGTGTCCAGTATGGATGCTCTCTATGGTAGTCTGATAGAAATTGACCAGGGTTTTTGTGGACATTCTGAAATTTTTAAGACATCTCCAAAAGTATAGTCTGTGTTTTGCCTTCTTAATGATACAACTGGTGTTTGAAGACAAGCAGAGGGAGTTTGAGACCTAAATGCCTGAATATCTGAAGTTCTTCACAATTTTAACAGGGACATCGTTGATGTAAACTGGTGTCCGAACTGTTTTGGATGTTCTAAAATCAACAATTATCCCCTTTATTTTTTCAACATTTAGGGAGAGGTTAGCTTGACACCATATGGATATGTCTCTCACCTCCTTCCGATAGGCATCTGTGACTGTAGGTCTGCATGAACTTGAGCCAGGTATGTGGTATCTCCACATTATTGACCAGTTCACACGGTTTAGTGCAGGCAGAATTCTGACCACAAAGAAATCTTCTGAAATAATGGATTACATTTATATAGCGCTTTATTTAGACACCCAAAGTGCTTCACCTTGAAGGGGGGAAACTCACCTCAACCACCACCAATGTGTAGCATCCATCTGGGTGATGCAGAGCAGCCATTTTGCGCAGAACGCTCACCACACGAGCTTGAGAGGGAGGAATCATTGAGCGAATTACATGGGGGATGATTAGGTGGCCAGATGGAGAGAGCCAGGTTGGGAATTTTGCCAGGACACTGGGGAACCCCCTACTCTTTGTAATAAGTGCCATGGGATCTCTAATGACCACAGTGAGTCAGGACCTCAGTTTAATGTCTCATCCAAAGGACGGCATCTCTTATAGCACAGTGTCCTCGTCGCTGCCCCTGGGCATTGGGGTTTTTTTTTTTTTTTTTACTAGGACCAGAGGAAGACTGCCCCCTACTGGCCCACCAACACCACTTCCAGCAGCAACTCAGTTTTCCTGTGAGGTCTCCCATCCAAGTATGAGCCAAGCCCATACCTGCTTAGCTTCCGTTACAGCCAGGGTACATGTTGGTATGGCTGCCAGCAATAGTGAAACACTTTGTCCATGTCTGGATAATTGTGCATGGTCCACCTCAGAAACTGTTCAGTGACAATGGGGGAGAGTTTAACAATGAGGTGACATATATGGCAGAAAACTTGCAAATTGAACTAAAGACAACAGCTGCCTATAGCCCATGGAGCAACGAACTTCTGGAGTGACACAACCAAACACAGATCATAATGAAAGTGAAGACAATTAACTGTTGTGACTCGAACACTGCAGTGGACTTGGCTCTTATGGCAGAGAACACCATGCAAAATGTCCATGGCTACAGTCCTCACCAGTTGGCTTTTGGACAGAATCCCAACCTGCCCTCTGTGCTAAACTGATAAACCCTCAGCTCTAGAGGGCATCACAAAAAGTGAATGAATGGCAAAACACATCTCTGCTTTACATGCAGCAAGAAAGGCTTTTACAGAAGCAGAATGTTCAGAAAGAATATGGAGAGCACTGCGGAAACAAATACGTCATACAGATGAGAAATATGAAACTGGAGGCAAAGTGTATTACAATCAAGTGGATTGTCCAGAGTGGAAAGGATCAGGAGTTGTCATCGGTCAGGATGGTGCAGTGGCGTTTGTCAGACATGGAGGAACCTATATTAGGATACAATATCTCAGATTGAGAAAAATGAATACAGAAAATTTGGATCAATGTGTCTCAAAGGATGATACCAAAAAGGACACAGACCTTGAGCAAGGACAGGAGACTGCTGACAATAACACAGAGAGCACAGAAGACACTGTAACTGAGGTACAGCAAGGTTTGAGACAAATGGAGCCAACAGGAATGACCACTAGGGCGCAGATTGAAACAGAACATCACACAAAATGACAATACAGAGACACATAGTGGTACCGAGCAGAGATCAGATGTCAGTTTGAAAACAGAACAAATTATGAAATACAGCGATAAAGACAGAGGTATTTTACACACATCTAAAGTCTTAGGGCATACAGGCAAAGCTATGGGTAAATGGTGCAACTTGCTGTATATTGAGCCCACTAATGTTGCAGGCACTACATGGTTAGCTGACAAGTCAAGCATGAAGAACCTTCAGGTAGAAACAAATGCTACTGACACTAATACCACAGATGTATTTTAGGATGTATTTGTACCAAAATGTGTACCATTTGACTTAGCAAAACATGAGGAGATAAAGAGATGGAGTGATAACAATGTGTTTAATGATGTTAGGGATGAGGGACAGAAGTGTGTTTCTACCAGATGGATGTGCACCCTCAAAGAGACACTCACTGGGCCAGTACCAAAAGCACAGCTTATGGCTAGAGGTTTTGAGGAGTTAGAAGTATCAGTGCTGCAAAAGCAAAAAGATTCACCCACATGTGCTAAAGAGTCTCCTTGGCTACTTATGACAGTAATTTGTCACAGTGTACACGTCATTCTATGGATATAAAATCTGTATTTCTACAGAGAATGAATCTATCACGTGACATTCACATCAGGCCCCCTCCTGAGGCTGAGAGTGAAGGAACATTATGGATGCTCAAAAAGTGTGTGTATGGTCTGGCAGATGCTTCCCTGTACTGTTACAACAGAGTAAAGGAAATATTGCTGACAGCAGGAGGAAAAATGTCTCAAGTTGATCCAGCTGTTTTCTATTGGCTGGATCAGGACTGTGCTGTAACCAGGGTTCTTGCCTGCCTTGTAGATGACTTCATATGGGGGGGGGGGGCACACAAGGTTTCTCCACAACAGTAATACCTCAGCTCATATCTGCATTCCAAGTTGGACATGAGGAACATGAAAACTTATGTGGGGCTAGACTTTGTGACTATTGACAGAAAAGTGCAAATACACCAAGAAAACTACAATCAACATATGCAGCCCATACATATGGATCCCTTCATGAGCTGTGGAACAAGGTTAACCTCTCTGTGAAAAGGAAAAGGATCAACTCAGGTCCAAGATAGGCCAAATCCCCTGGGTTGCAAAAGATAGCAGGCCAGATGTAAGGGTTGATGCCAGCAACTTCGCATAAGGCATGAAAAATGCAACTGTGCAGACTATTTGTGAAGCAAACAAAATAGTGTGTAAACTTAAGTCCAAGAATCACAGAAAGTTGAATCAGTTCATCTGGACAGGTTTATTGAAAGAGAAAGGTTTCATCACTCATCTAAGTGACCTTTTCAGTCTCAAATGACTGCAGGTATGCCCACCCTTATAAACAATCCAATGGCATGATGACCAAAAACAACGATCGGTTTCATATGCAAATTGCCGGGACCATTAACTAGAGTTTCAATGGCAATGTGTACTATTCACAGAAGATTTGAAAATGGTTGCAATCACAGCATTGTAAGATGGCAACAGATGTACTCTTAGCACACCCCCCCCCTCAAACCATTGCTCCTCTTTATCAAGGATGTGCACATCCTCATCCTTGGAAGAGTGGCCACTGGCCTGTAGATTGTGTAGACTGTGGAGTCCTGGCTTGATGTGTTAGCTCTCCTGTGTTCTGCCATCCTCTTGGCCAGCATATGTTTAGTTTCCCTGATGTACAATTCATGGCAATCCTCCTGGCACTTAACAGCATATTCTATATTGCTCTGTTTGTGCCGGGGGACCTGATCCTTGGGGTGGACCAATTTCTGGCGCAGCGTGTTTTGGGGTTTGAAAACAACCAAGATGCAATGTTTGGAAAATCCACGTCTCAACTGTTCCGATGCTCCTGCCGCATACGGAATCACCACTGGTTTACGCTTCAGCAGCTGTTGTCCTTCTCTCTTCGATTGGCTGGTGTACTGTTTTGGCATATTCCTGGCTTTGACAAACCCCCAGTTAGAATAACCACATTAACCAGGGCCTGTTTAATGTGGGATTTCTCCCCTTCCCCGGCCACTGTGTCGGTGGAGATGTTGTCAGCTTGGTGGCACAGCATCCTGATGACTCCTAGCTTGTGCTCCAGTGGATGATGACAGTCAAACCTTACGTACTGATCAGTGTGTGTTGATTTACGGGGTAAACATCAACAATCAAATGTCCCCCATCACCAATTGCAATTTCACAGTCTAAGAAGGCTAACCTGTGATTTAAAAGTCGAGACAGTTTGAACAGGCAGCTGGAAGGATAGAGAGCTCCTGGGAGCAGATCAATTGCACAATCATAAGGGCAATGTGGGGGCAAAGAGAAAGAGCTCCTGACTAAAAATGTCTCCCAGGTCATGGTAAACAGAGAGAATAGATGACAGGTTTGGGGATTCAGTGTCAAATGAGGGAGCAGCAGCCTCTGCTGGGGCTAGGACAGATGTCAGGTGAGATGAATGACCAAAAAAAAAAGAGCTGCAGCTCTGAACTTTATTGGTGGACCAATTGATGTGGGGATTATGAAGTTTTAACCAGGTTTTACCAAGGACCAAAGGGGTATGAGAGGAAGAGATGATGTGGAATTGGGTGGATTCACAATGATTGCCAGATAGGATGAGGTGCAAGGGCTTAGTAACATGAGTTACTCCAGCAAGGAGCTTTCCATTGAGGGTGTGGGCATCAAGGGGAAAGTCGAGTGGGTGAATGGAAATGCTGGCTAGGGTAACAAGGTTGGCGTCAAGGAAGTTTTCATCAGCTCCTGAGTTCACCAAGACACACAATGGAAGAGACTGTTGGTTCCACATAAGTGTGGTGTCAATCTTCATTCTGGACCAGGGAACAGAAAGGGGAGGTGGTTTGGCTCACCAGAATCCCCATTCTTGCTGGTGAGCTGCCTCTTTTGGCTGAAGGGGGCAGGAGGCTAGGAAGTGCATGGAGGCTTGGGGAAGGACCAGGGCTAGTTCTTGCAAGAGAAGGATAGGATGAGCAAGAGAAGGCTTACAAAGATGATTATCCAAATTAATAGCTAGGGAGATTAAAGTGTCTAAGCTGCCTGAGTGATCCCTAGCCACTGACTCATCTTTAACTGAATCATATAGTCCATTGAGAAACACCCCCTGAAGTGAAGCATCATATCTGCAACTATGGTCCTTAACTCAACTGAATATTCAGCTATGCTGCGGGAACCCCGACGCAGTAACAGGAGGCATTTGGTAGCATCCCTAGCGTTCACAGAGTCGTGAAAAAACCTCTTTCCTATTTCAGAGACAAAGCTAAGGTAAGAGGCGCTAACAGGTGACTGGTTATCCCACACAGCTGATGCCCAGGCAAATGCATTCCCCCTAAGTAACCCCATGATATAAGATATTTTTGCCTTATTGGTTATATAGGTAGAGGGTTGCTGCTTGAACACTAGGGAACACAGAATCAGAAAAGACCTGCATGTCCCCAAGTCTCCAGCACAGTGCTCCAGCGCTGGGACATGAGGTTCTCTGGACTGGAGAGCTAGCTGAGCTGCAGGTTGTACTGGAGCAGGGAGGCTAGCCAGGGCGTCAGGGATTGGCGAGGAAAGATGTATGGAAACCTGGTCGACTTGAAGTCCAGTCTGGGCCACATTGACCAAGAGTGACTTGAGGGTCTCCACAATATCGTGAAGGACCTGGTCACGTTGCCCCATGAGGGTGCCCTGGGCGGCGAGACCTTGGCAGAGGTGGTCTGAGTCCACTTCGTCCATGATGGCCAGATCGTTTTGTTTTGATCAGGACAGTTGGACCCAAACACAGGCACAGACAATGGAATGAAGTAATATGAAAAGCATGTTATTGCAGGAATAAAGGGGGGAATGAGGATGGCAGGCAAGGAAGAAGGTAGAGAGGTGATGGTGGATGTCAAAGCTGAACTGAGCAGAATGACGGATGAGGGATTAAGCGTGGCTGTCTGAGGACAAGCTCGAGGGTTCAGTAAGAGAGCAGCCGAGGCAGACAGGCAGGGGGACTGGTGAGTAGTGATCCTGGAAACAAGGTAAATACAGGGAATGCAAACAACATGAGGAATAACTCTGAATATGTGCTTGCAGTGCGGCCGAGAGCGAGACACTACCACTGAAGTAGAAACAACAATCTGACAATGAGTGGATGGAGAGCCAGAGTAGATATACTGTTGAGCTGATGGAAGGCAGGTGTGCAGACTGGGCATGTGAGGTGAAAGAGCCAGAGAGTGCCAAAAAAGGAAGCCATGCCCATACCACACACACACACACACACACACACACACACACATATATATACATATATAGTACATACATTAGCAGCTGATGATGAGTGCGCAATGCACAAAACAGGCCTGTACTGCAATGTATTAAAACTTTTTTCCCTGTATCTGTATTTTTTTTTTCGGTGTCTACAGCTGGTGGCCAATTCGTTTCTAGTTTGGTGTTTAGACAACGAAAAAATATCTCCTTTGTAACTAAATAAAACGTCTTTATTATCCCCCCCATTAGATACATATATGACATTCATTAGAAGATTTTTATTTAAATATCTTTTTAATATTTTAACTGCCTGTCCTTCCAACTGTGCCCCAACACCACCCTACTGTATAATTCACATAAATCACCTTGTTATATTTTTAATGTGTGCCATTTCAACAGCGCCCTGGCCCCTAAATGCTTTTCAAAACAAGCCCCAGTCCCTTAACCCATTGGTTGTAATGTTTTCTACTCCTCCATTGGTTGCTGTGCATCATAAGTACCTATCCCATTGGTTGTTATAGTTTAAATGTTTCCTCATCGGATTGGTCGCTGTCCAACCAAAATTAGAGGCGTGACGCTGGGCAACGCAAACTGTATGATTCTTTGTTTAACCACATAAGCAGCTGGTGAGTACGCTACGCACGAAACAGGCATGTACTGCAATGTATTAAAACTTTTTTTCCTGTGTTGATATTCCGCTCCTCATTAGTCGAGCACTTATAACACCATTGATGGTTTCGGAAAAAAACGCTATATATATATATATATATACACTACCGTTCAAAAGTTTGGGATCACCCAAACAATTTCGTGTTTTCCATGAAAAGTCACACTTATTCACCACCATATGTTGTGAAATGAATAGAAAATAGAGTCAAGACATTGACAAGGTTAGAAATAATGATTTGTATTTGAAATAAGATTTTTTTTACATCAAACTTTGCTTTCGTCAAAGAATCCTCCATTTGCAGCAATTACAGCATTGCAGACCTTCGGCATTCTAGCTGTTAATTTGTTGAGGTAATCTGGAGAAATTGCACCCCACGCTTCCAGAAGCAGCTCCCACAAGTTGGATTGGTTGGATGGGCACTTCTTTGAGCAGATTGAGTTTCTGGAGCATCACATTTGTGGGGTCAATTAAACGCTCAAAATGGCCAGAAAAAGAGAACTTTCATCTGAAACTCGACAGTCTATTCTTGTTCTTAGAAATGAAGGCTATTCCATGCGAGAAATTGCTAAGAAATTGAAGATTTCCTACACCGGTGTGTACTACTCCCTTCAGAGGACAGCACAAACAGGCTCTAACAGGTACTATTTAATGAAGATGCCAGTTGGGGACCTGTGAGGTGTCTGTTTCTCAAACTAGAGACTCTAATGTACTTATCTTCTTGCTCAGTTGTGCAACGCGGCCTCCCACTTCTTTTTCTACTCTGGTTAGAGCCTGTTTGTGCTGTCCTCTGAAGGGAGTAGTACACACCGGTGTAGGAAATCTTCAATTTCTTAGCAATTTCTCGCATGGAATAGCCTTCATTTCTAAGAACAAGAATAGACTGTCGAGTTTCAGATGAAAGTTCTCTTTTTCTGGCCATTTTGAGCGTTTAATTGACCCCACAAATGTGATGCTCCAGAAACTCAATCTGCTCAAAGAAGTGCCCATCCAACCAATCCAACTTGTGGGAGCTGCTTCTGGAAGCGTGGGGTGCAATTTCTCCAGATTACCTCAACAAATTAACAGCTAGAATGCCAAAGGTCTGCAATGCTGTAATTGCTGCAAATGGAGGATTCTTTGACGAAAGCAAAGTTTGATGTAAAAAAAATCTTATTTCAAATACAAATCATTATTTCTAACCTTGTCAATGTCTTGACTCTATTTTCTATTCATTTCACAACATATGGTGGTGAATAAGTGTGACTTTTCATGGAAAACACAAAATTGTTTGGGTGATCCCAAACTTTTGAACGGTAGTGTATATATATATATATACTAGAAGAACCCCGCTACAATGTAGCGGTTTGGTTATCCACCCGTCTAAATTTCCCTCCTCTTCATCCTGCCAGCTAACCGCCTTCCCCCTGCCCCTAAACCCCCCCCTCCCTCCCCCCAAATGCTCAGAATCATCTGAAATGCCAAGAAAAGTGGTTTTTAGCCATTTTTAGAAAATGCATATTTTGCATAATTATGCATATTATAATTATATTTTAATTTTCTGCTATTTTTCTGGTCCTCTCTGGAACAATACCTACCACCTCCAAAAAAAATTAGGATCATAATTGCATTTTTGCAAAAATGCATATATTTTGCATAATGTCAAAACATTTCTAAGTCCCAGAATTTTTTTTTAAATAGGGGAAAAAAATCAAAGATGCTCAGAATCATCTGAAATGCCAAGAAAAGTGTTTTTTTTTAGCCATTTTAAGAAAAATGCATATTTATGCATAATTTTAATTTTCTGGGATTTTTCCCGTACTCTCTTGAGACAATACCTACCACCTCCAAAAAGAATTAGGATCATAAGCGCTTTAGTTTTCGGTCCCGCTATCTACACTAACACCACACACACACACATTACGAAAATATATGAGTAGATATACACAAACACACACACACACACACACACACACACACACACACACACACACACACACTATATATATATATATATATATATATATATATATATATATAAAAGCTATAGCGTTTTTTTCCCCGAAACCGTCAATTGTGTTGTGAGTGCTCAACTAATGAGGAGCGGAATATCAATACAGATACAGGAAAAAAGATTTTAATACATTGCAGCTATACAGTGCATCCGGGAAGTATTCACACCCCTTCACTTTCCCCACATTTTGTTATGTTACAGCCTTATTCCAAAATGGATTAAATTCCTTTTTTTTCTCATCAATCTACATACAATACCCCATAATGTCAAAGTGAAAAAGGTTTTGTAGAAATTTTTGCAAATTTATTAAAAATAAAAAACTGAAATATTGCATGTACATAAGTATTCACACTCTTTGCTATGACACTCAAAATTGAGCTCAGGTTCATCCTGTTTCCACTGATTATCCTTGAGATGTTTCTACATCTTGATTGGAGTCCACCCAAAGTAAATTCAATTGATTGGACATGATTTGGAAAGGCACACACCTGTCTATATAAGGTCCCACTGTTGACAGTGCATGTCAGAGCAGAAACCAAGCCATAAAGTCAAAGGAATTGTCTGTGGACCCCCGAGACAGGATTGTATCGAGGCACAGATCTGGGGAAGGGTACAAAAAAATTTCTACAGCTTTGAAGGTCCCAAAGAGCACAGTGGTCTCCAACATTCGTAAATGGAGGAAGTTTGGATCCACCAGGACTCTTCCTAGAGCTGGCCGCCCAGCCATACTGTGCAATCGGGGGAGAAGGGCCTTGGTCAGGGAGGTGACCAAGAACCCGATGGTCATTCTGACAGAGCTCCAGCGTTCCTCTGTGGAGATGGGAGAACCTTCCAGAAGGACAATCATCTCTGCAGCACTCCACCAATCAGGCCTTTATGGTAGAGTGGCCAGACGGAAGCCTCTGCTGAGTAAAAGGCACATGACAGCCCACTTGGAGTTTGCCAGAAAGCACCTAAAGGACTCTCAGACCATGAGAAACAAGATTCTCTGGTCTGATGGAACCAAGATTGATCTCTTTGGCCTGAATGCCAAAGGTCACGTCTGGAGGAAACCAGGCACCTCTCATCACATTGCTAATACCATCCCTACAGTGAAGCATGGTGGTGGCAGCATCATGCTGCGGGGATGTTTTTCAGCGGCAGGAACTGGGAGACTAGTCAGGATCGAGGGAAAGATGAATGGAGCAAAGTATAGAGAGATCCTTGATGAAAACCTGCTCCAGAGCGCTCAGGACCTCAGACTGGGGCGAAGGTTTACCTTTCAACATGACAACAACCCTAAGCACACAGCCAAGACAACAAAGAAGTGGCTTTGGGACAAGTCTGTGAATGTCCTTGAGTGACCCAGCCAGAGCCCAGACTTGAACCCCATTGAACATCTCTGGAAAGACCTGAAAATAGCTGTGCAGCGACAATTCCCATCTAACCTTACAGAGCTCGAGAGGATCTGCAGAGAAGAATGGGAGAAATACCCCAAATATGGGTGTGCCAAGCTTGTACCTTCATACCCAAGAAGACTTGAGGCTGTAATCGCTGCCAAGGGTGCCTCAACCAAGTACTGAGTAAAGGGTGTGAATACTTATGTACATGCAATATTTCAGTTTTTTATTTTTAATGCATTTGCAAAAATTTCTACAAAACCTTTTTTGCTTTGTCATTATGGGGTATTGTATGTAGATTGATGAGAAAAAAAAGGAATTTAATCCATTTTGGAATAAGGCTGTAACATAACAAAATGTGGGGAAAGTGAAGGGGTGTGAATGCTTTCCGGATGCACTGTATATATATATATATATATATATATATGATTGCTTATGGCATGAAACAGGCTAACAGGCTTGTACTGTCTCATAAAGAATTTACTTGAGTCACTGGATTATATGTATATATATATATGTATATGTATATATATATATATATATATTTAAATACACACACACACACACACACACACACACACACACACACACACACAGAAAGACAGGGGAAAACAGGAGACACGGGAAATAACTGGAGGCATGGCCGGGGCTGTGACACAGTGAGAATGGACAAAATAAAGGGCATCTGGGTAGCGTAGCGGTCTATTCCATTGCCTTCCAACATGGGGATTGCCGGTTCGAATCCGCTTGTTACCTCCGGCTTGGTCAGGCATCCCTACAGACGCAATTGGCCGTGTCTGCAGGTGGGAAGCCGGATTAACCGAACTGTTTATCCTGCTCTCAGGATCACGGGGATGCTGGAGCCTATTCCAGCAGTCATTGGGCAGCAGGTGGGAAGACACCCTGGACAGGCTGCCAGGCCATCACAGGGCGCGGACACACACACACACACACACACACACACACACACACACACACACACACACACACAGTCAGACAATTTAGTATGGCCGATTCACCTAACTTGCATGTCTTTGGACTGTGGGAGGAAACCAGAGCCCCCGGAGGAAGCCCACGCAGACACAGGGAGAACATGCAAACTCCACTCTGAGGACAACCCGGGATGGCCCACCAAGGTTGGACTACCCCAGGGCTCGAACCCAGGACCTTCTCGCTGTGAGGCAACCACGCTAACCACTGCGCCACCGTGCCGCCACAAAAACAACAACCTCTCCCTAAATATAGAGAAAACTAAGGAGGTTATTATTGACTTTAGAAAGACCAGTGCCCACCATACCCCTGTGACCATCAATGGTATGGATGTGGAGAGAGTCAGCAGTGCCAAGTTCCTGGGAGTTCACGTCACAGAGGACCTCTCCTGGTCCTCACATGTCACTGCGCTCTCCAAGAAGGCCCAGCAACATCTTCACTTCCTGCGGCATCTGAAGAAGGCGAGTCTCCCCCCACCCATCCTCATCACATTCTACAGAGGCACCATAGAGAGCATTCTGACCAGCTGTATCACTGTCTGGCATGGGAACTGCAAGGCCTCCGACCGCAAATCCCTACAGCAGATAGTGAAAACAGCTGGAAAGATCATAGGAACTGTTCTCCCATCCATCCAGGCCACCTATGATGCACGGCGCACCTGGAAGGCCCTCAGTATCATGAAGCACCCCACCCACCCTTGCCACATCCACTTCACCCTCCTACCCTCTGGCAGGAGGTACCGGAGCATCCATGCTGCCTCCACCAGACTATGCATCAGTTTTATTCCTCAGGCTGTGAGGTTCCTCAACAGCCTGAACACTCAGACCTTCCTCAAAATTACTTTTTGACCTTCTTACTCACTGTCCGTGTCAGGTGTGCTTGTGATGTTTAGGTCTATGGAGTAATTTTTGTTTTTAATGCACTTTTTGTTTTTAATATTTATTGTGTGTTATTTGTTTTTATGTGGCACTGTGGTCAGTGTGAAACGTAATTTCGTTCCCCTGTATGTATGAGACATGCATATGAGGCAATGACAAATAAAAGCAGTCTAAGTCCTTGCCAATACATTGTCACACATAACCGTACAGATAGAGATGACAGAGGTGTAGTTCAAGAATCAGAATAGTATTTATTGCCAACTACAACAACAAACAATGAATTTGTCTTGGTATGCTGATGCAAGAGGGAAATATAAACAGTAAATAGTAAAGATAAAAGTTAAAAAGAATAATAAACAAAATATATGTACAAGATAAAATGAAATAAAAATAAGGTGCACCCAACACCAGTTTAGAGTTGAACATGAGACCATGTAGCAGCCCTTGTTGCCCGGCACTGGGTGGCAGGAGCTGTATTTACAAAAAGTTAAATGAGAATATCAATCCATTATCCAAGTTGCTTATACTAATTGGGGTCGCAGGACGCTGGAGCCTATCTCAGCAGTCATTGGGCGGCAGGCGGGGAGACACCCTGGACAGGCCGCCAGTCCGTCACAGGGCCAGCACATTAGGGACAATTTAGTATGGCTGATCACCTGACCTATATGTCTTTGGACTGTGGGAGGAAACCGGAGCACCCGGAGGAAACCCACACAGACACAGGGAGAACATGCAGACTCCACACAGAAGACGACCCGGGATGACCCTCATGGTTGGACAACCCCGGGATTCGAACCCAGGACCTTCTTGCGGTGAGGCGACTGCGCTAACCACTGTGCCACCATGCCACCCTAGTTCATTTTGTTTTAAGTCAAAATAAGGGAAAAATAGAAAATCAATTGTTTTAAATTCACTTTTGAGCCCAGTTGAAGGTTTTAATGATTTCTAATTTGATTTCCTTTCTCCTCAGTTTAATACAACCCTCGCTCACTTTCCTTATTTTTCCTCACTGTCACACTGAAGTACAGTTGGAAAATGGCTTATAGGTTTCATTCTGTTCTGTTCTCATGTTTTGTTTTGTTGTTTTTTTGTTTTTGCTCTAAAAGGAAACAATTAAAAAAAGGAATAATAAATATCCAAAAAAAAATAATAGTGGCCCCTTAGCGGTCTACTAGTTAAGATGCAACTTAAGTCTTAAATGACTTAATTCTCTAAATGAGAATATAAAGAAGTTATTTATAGAATAAGAGGTGTTTACACGGTAGTGCGGTTTTTATGTAAGGTGACCAAATACAGAGAGCACTAGGGAATATAAAAAGGGGGGGTGGGGTGGGTGAGGGGTAGTGCCAGTATCTGTGGGTGTCTGGGGGCTTGTTAGAAAGGCCTACTGCTGTAGGGAAGAAACTGTTCTTGTTGCACAAGGTCCTGGTTTTTATAGACATAAGCCTCTTGCCAGAGGGGAGTGTTTAGAAGAGACCATGGCCTGGGAGGGAAGGGAAGGCCATGATCTTTCCTGCTCACCTCAGTGTCCTGAGGCATACTACAGGTCCTGGTGGGATGGAAGGTTGCAGCCAATCACCCTCTCAGCAGAGTGAATGATACGCTGCAGTCTGTCCCTGTCCTTGGCAGTCGGAGCAGCATACAAGATAGTGATGGAAGAGCTGAGGATGGACTCGATGATGGCAGTATAAAAGTGCACCACCACTGGTTTTGGCAAATTTAATTTTTTCAGCTGCCACAGGAAATACATCATTTGCTGTGCATTCTTGGTGAGGGAGCTGATGTTCAGTTCCCATTTGAGGTCCTGGGGGATGATGGTGCCCAGGAAGAGGAAGGATTCTACAGTGTCAACTGGGTAGCCACACAGGGTGATGGGGGCAGGTGGGGCTGGGTACTGTCTGAAGTCCACAACCATCTCAACTGTCTTCAGAGCGTTGAGGTGGACTCATCCCTACCAGAGATGAGCCCAGTGAGGGTGGTGTCATCAACAAACTTCAGGAGGTTGACTGACTAGTGACTGGAGGCGCAGCTGTTCATATACAGGGAGAAGAGTAGAGGGGAAAGGACACGCCTTGAGGAAAACAGGTGCTGATGGTCCGGAAGTCAGAGAAGTGTTTCCCCAGATTCACATGCTCGTTCCTGTTAGATAAGAAGTCGATGATCCACCTGCAGGCACACGCAGCTGGGAGAGCCTGTCCTGCAGCAGATCTGGGATGATGGTGTTGAAGGTAGAGCTGAAATCCACAAACAGGGTCCTGGCATAGGTTCCTGTAGAGTCCAGGTGCTGGAGGAGGAAGTGGAGCGCCATGTTTACTGTATCGTCCACAGACCTGTTGGCTCTGTAGGTGAACTGCAGGGGCTATAGAAGTGGGTCAGTGATAGTTTTAAGGTGGGACAGAACAAGGCGCACTAAAGACTTCATTACCACAGAGGTCAGGATGATGGGTCTGTGGTCATTGAGTCCTATGGTCCTTGGTTTTTTGGAGATGGGGATGATAGTGGCAGTATTGAAGTTGGCGGGTACAGGGTATGTCTCCAGTGAGGTGTTAAAAATGTCTATGAACACTGGAGACAGCTGATCTGCACAGTGCTTCAGGGTGGAGGGAGAGACAGAGAGGCTGTTTAGACCTGGCATTAACATGCGTCTTGGGTGAGCCGATCACAAGTAGACAGCTCTAAGTACGTCAGTTCACACCTGGCATTAGAATGTGTCTCCACATGCATCTCGAGTGACCACTTGTGATTGGATTTCCCTTCCCTGCTCCATATTCAAATAAACACATGCATCACTGTGGTAGGAGGGTGTGGTTTGCGGCTGCAAGCGGAGAGAGGGAGTGTGGCTTGTGGGAGAGCAGCGCACCTGCCTAAGTGAATGAATGAAAGACATTATTAAATAAAGCCCGTGTTAATTGCCCAAAACCATGTCCGCCCTCGTCTCGAACCCTCCCCATGGCACATGTCACAGACCTTTCTTGTATTCCATTCCTCTTTGTTGTGAACCACAACAGGTTCTTAAAAAGTGCAGAGTAAATAAACATTATTCTGATGATGGGGACATAGATCTGTCTGAAAGCCTTCAGATCCCTGACCTGGTATACTATTGTATTTAAGAAATAGTTTATTGTGGGTACATAGTTTCACATTATTACAATGGCATGGACGCAGTAAATGCATGTTGCGCCAGATGGAGACAAAGAATCTGAGGAAAATTAACTGCGTGAATTAGGAGCGTCAGGCTCCAATTGTTTGCCTTCTTCCATTTTGTGCTCAAAATACACAGCAAAAGTTGAAACTCATTCTGAAAACTCGTTATGTGGGAAAATGTAAATGTCTCTGAACACTAGAGTTTGTAATTCTCAGCCCGAACCTTGTCAGGCTCGACCCGGTCACGTCGGTTCAGACTGAGATTAGATAGAGAGGGTTGGGCTCTGTACTGCGGTGGGTGTATAAATGAATTTAAAGATTAAATTGAATGTGCAAGCAGGCGGGGGCTCTTCCACAGTTGTGGGTCTGATGTGTGTCAGAAATTACGGATGAGGTAAACAATTAAAAAAAAAACCCCCACTAAACTAAACCCAGAGGAGGCGAGGCAGTCTTTCAATGTGGCCTGGGACACGTGGGTTTACACTTCAAATGCGATGTGGACAAATAAATCCCAGGCCACCTCAGGATGTGGCCTGAGTGATCAAGACACATTGGGTGCAGGGTGCAGGGTGTCCGGGTGGCGTGGCGGTTTATTTCGTTGCCTACCGAGACGGGGATCGTCGGATTGAATCCCAGTGTTACCTCCGGTTTGGTCGGGCGTCTCTACAGACACAATTGGCTGTGTCTACGGGTGGGAAGCTGGATGTGGGTGTGTGTCCTGGTCGCTGCACTAGCGCCTTCTCGGGTTGGTCGGGGCGCCTGTTCAGGAGAGGGGGGGGACTGGGGGGAATAGTGTGATCCTCCCACGTGCTACATCCCCCTGGTGAAACTCCTCACTGTCAGGTGAAAAGAAGCTGGTAGTTTGCAGCCCTCCCCAGATCAGCAGAGGGGGTGGAGCAGAGACCGGGACGGCCCAGAAAATAGGGTAATTGGCCAAGTACAACCGGGGAGAAAAAAAAGGGGGGGGGACACATTGGGTGGATTCACACCTGTACATAGAGCTGTCCACTTGTGATTGGATCATGCAAGACGCATGTTAATGCCAGGTGTAAACAGCCTCAGAGTCTGGTCCAGCTGCATTGTGGGGGTTCTTTCTCTTGAACAGCCTGTTAATGTCCCTCTGCAGGATGGAGAGTTGTCCTTGTGGTAGGGGAGGAGGGGGCCTCTAAAGTAGGCAGTTGTGGAGAGGCCCGGGCCCCAGCTGAGGTGCAGGAGGAGGAGGTTAATGTCCTTACAAGTACATCCTTTAGAGAGAGTTCATCTTTTTTATAGCAATACGTGGGTGACGATGACAAAATGTAAAACGTATTGGAAATGTTTCACTGGAGTTTTGTCAATGGTTTTTCATTGATGACCATTATCAACATGGCCTCCAATTTCACTATATCAGCTAAATTCATCTTAAAGGTGCTCCGCCAATATGCTTTAGCAGGGACTAAAAAGAAAGAAAGAAGGGACAGGGAGAGGTTGTATAATAAAATACTAATGCAAAAGAATAAAAAAACAGATGTTTCCTTGAAACCACGAGGAAATGAACACTATAAAGTTAAAATGACCACTTAAGTACAATAGCTATATTTGTCCGGAAGAAACTGACCATGACTACAACAGATGACTGCCCTGTCAGATATCTTTGTTTTGAAACCCTCTTGGAGATGAGTTATAATTGCTTGCCCAAGGCAGTGAAAGATATTACATAAGCCCACGTAGGTGTCTTAAAGAACACATGAGGCCTATCTCCGTGGAGGTCAAGCCAAGCGTTTATCTGGTGCGTTCCTTGGGTAACAGCTGGGCTTCTCCCTCATGCTTGTGGGCCTAATCCAAATGAAACACAATGAGGGCAAGACGGCTTCGGGTTCGTTAGTGTGCAGTAATTGGTCACATGGTATCGGACGGGCTCCGTGTTCTCTGGGATGGATGTCTAATGGAATCATTAGCGAGGGGGAGAAAGTGAATGAGTGAGAGAGAGAAAGAAAGAAAAGGGGTGGTGGGGGGGTATCCAGGCTTTGGAGGACTCCATTGTTTATCCTGATGGTTTCCAGATGATGGCAGTGGGAGGCGGCCAACCTCCTGGGCCCCTCTCAGCAGGAACAAGGATCCCAGCCAAGCCTATCCAGCACAGTGGGGAAATCTAGTTTTACCTTTCCAGGTCTAATTTAACTGAATACAGTACAGAAGATAAGGTCTTTAGATAAGCTGCTTATTAGTGTGCTATACTAATTAACTTACTATAACTAACTGTAACCAACTATATGTAATTAGACAGTCATCGATCAATAGATTGTGAGATAAGTAGAAAGGTAGATACTATACAATTACAATAACACATTGTCTACAGTAGTTTTTCTTAACAAGTACAATTCTGAAGTGCATTTTGGACTCGAACAGCTTCACACCTGTTGTGGTTTCTACTTGCAAAGCTCTCAGCCCGATATGAAAACCAGACACTTTATCCCTCTTTTGATTTTCAAACCCAACTCTCCGATTGCATTCTTGGATACAGATGTCATCGTGAGAGTTGAACCTTTTTCTTTTCCAAACATAGATTTACTTATACTTTCCCATCCACTCTTAAGAGGCCATTCTGTTTCCGCTTTGTGCGTTTCCTTTTCACGTGTCAGTTGTTGGTGTGACGGCCTTTCTTTGTTGAGGCCAGTGGAAACTGTGGAGCGCCGTGCCCACCGGTACCCTTACATTCCGCAAACCGTACGCACAGTTTGTTTTGCTTGTTCTGTGGGGAGCGAAAGCTGTTTCCTCCTCCAGGAAGGCGATGCTCCCTCTGCTCTCTCCGGGAGCGGCCTCGGGGTTGTCAGATGCATGTTATCATGTGCTTCTTTCCCAGGGACCTCCCACAGTGCCCCGCAGTGGCAAAGCGGCGCTAACGCAGGCCCTTAATGACACCGCGTCACTCAGCCAACATCGACAGCGGGTTTAGGAACGATTCGCTGATTGGATGTTGAAACACTTTCTGACAGTTTCACTCTGTGGTGGAGAGACCAACAAAGGGTTTCGTTCACCCGCCAACGTTTTCTCCTCGCTATCATGTTCAAAACAAAGGTTTGACGTAGGCAGGTCTGACAGTACTGGTTCCCCACATCTCCACGCCTAATCTTGACTTGCCCTACTTTTCTGCCAAGGTGCCTCTAATTCAAACCACTCATGTCAAGATGATTTTTTTTTCAACAACGGGTTTAAGATTTTGGTCATGATATACAAGTTCAGGGTTCATCTGGGTTTGATTTCCTCTCCACCAAGTTCTCTGCGTGCCGATTGGTGGACCGCGGCCAGCTGGAGGGATGACTGAGAGCCGGAGGTATTTGTCCCGTAGAGGAGAGGCCCCTCTCATTGGTCCCCTCCGTGAGGCAGGGGCCTCCTTTATGGTCTCTAGGGGACACAGCTGGAGGGAGGGAATTCATTTCTAATGGGAAAGTTGAAACTTCATCTTTTTTTCTGTCTTATATGTGTACATTTATAAAAGAGTAACACCATCATTTTCCAAATGTGTTTTTTTTATCTCTTACCTATATACTATATAGCCCATCTAAAGTAAGCAAGAATTTGCATGGTCTGTATCATAAGTATTGCTCTTCACATCACACCTATGGATCTAAAATAGAACAGATAAGCGAGGTCCCTTAGTTAAAATGTAGGCCAGCGGAAGCGGGCAGGCTTTCTCAGACCGAGACCTTTCATATGGAAACTCCCGCCTGCAGAATATTAAAACAAATTAACGGCAGATTTGTGGTTCCTGCTCTGCGATAATCATAAACCTTAAGTCATCCGCCAATTGCTGATTGTGATCTACTTTATAAACTCCACCACCTCGGCCACCGGCGAGGCTGCTTTCCATTCCCTTCTGCAATCATGCAGCGCTTTGAATTGGCCGCTGTCCAGAGGACCCAAAGAGGTCACCCCTGCAACGAGGTGCTGAGAGGAGGGAAGCAAAAATGTTTTCAGAGCCCTTGGTGTTTTACACACATTGAGAATTATATAATTTCTTTCATGGCCCCAAGCAAAAGCCTTAGTTTGTGGTTAACTTACGAGGAGTTTTTCACCGATTATTCATCAGTCCCACTTTAATGTTGATGCCTCGATATGAGCTAACAAGACCACCAGCCAGAACATTAGATATTGTTCTATGATGATTTCAAATGCTTGCATCCGGCTCAGATTCCCTGCAAGATCTGACCAAATGATTTACAGCAACACAGACAGGTTACATGGTGAAAACTGGAGCTATAGCTCATCGCTGTATATCTTGCAAACCGCTGTTTTTCCAAAAACCACTACAACTTTCACTTTTCTCATCAAAACAGATGCACAAGCTACCAGAGAGTGGATGTAAGTCTTTATGACAAGAGGCAATGCTAATGCTATTGCTAATGCTAAATTAGGTTCGTATGTGAAAGTGCCGCTTTTGTCCACGGTGGCGCGAAGTCAACAAAATTCCAAAACTCCCCGTAGCGCTTTAAAATGACCTGCCTACAAGTGAATGGTTATTGGTTAAAACATGGGTGTCTATATGTTCACCGCAGATTCAACTGCGTCGTGTTCGCGCCTGTTCTGTTTTTTTGTTTGAAAACTGAAGCACTGCATTTGATTCACAGGCTCGCCCTAAAGGTGAAGGCCTGACCCCGTATCAGGGAAAGAAGAGGTGTTTTGGAGAATACAAGTGTCCCAAATGCAAGAGGAAGTGGATGAGTGGGAACTCCTGGGCCAACATGGGACAAGAATGTATTAAGTGCCACATCAACGTTTACCCTCACAAACAGGTAACCATCGATCCCAACACCAGCATCACAGCATCAACTACAGATGCTGTGGGCTTTTTTTTCTTCTTCTTTTTTACATTTTTTATCAATTAACACACTTCATTATTTTACTTCAGTTTAGTTCACTACAAACTGACATGGTGGAAATGTTTCGGATAAAGACCGCTTCACAAAACACAATGACACCTCAAACTGATGCCTACTTACATACATCCCTATGTATGCAAGTAACATCTATTTCAGCATCTCTGATATATTCTTTGCACCATATCACCTCTTATTTCACCTGTATAAGCCAATCCTTGTGTATATATCTGAAGATTGTTGTGCTGTAGTGTTGTTATTCTATGTTAAGTACACTGAGAGAGCCACGAAACCGGAGACAAATTCCATGTATGTGTAAACCTACACTACCGTTCAAAAGTTTGGGATCACCCAAACAATTTTGTGTTTTCCATGAAAAGTCACACTTATTCACCACCATATGTTGTGAAATGAATAGAAAATAGAGTCAAGACATTGACAAGGTTAGAAATAATGATTTGTATTTGAAATAAGATTTTTTTTACATCAAACTTTGCTTTCGTCAAAGAATCCTCCATTTGCAGCAATTACAGCATTGCAGACCTTTGGCATTCTAGCTGTTAATTTGTTGAGGTAATCTGGAGAAATTGCACCCCACGCTTCCAGAAGCAGCTCCCACAAGTTGGATTGGTTGGATGGGCACTTCTTTGAGCAGATTGAGTTTCTGGCGCATCACATTTGTGGGGTCAATTAAACGCTCAAAATGGCCAGAAAAAGAGAACTTTCATCTGAAACTCGACAGTCTATTCTTGTTCTTAGAAATGAAGGCTATTCCATGCGAGAAATTGCTAAGAAATTGAAGATTTCCTACACCGGTGTGTACTACTCCCTTCAGAGGACAGCACAAACAGGCTCTAACCAGAGTAGAAAAAGAAGTGGGAGGCCGCGTTGCACAACTGAGCAAGAAGATAAGTACATTAGAGTCTCTAGTTTGAGAAACAGACGCCTCACAGGTCCCCAACTGGCATCTTCATTAAATAGTACCTGTTAGAGCCTGTTTGTGCTGTCCTCTGAAGGGAGTAGTACACACCGGTGTAGGAAATCTTCAATTTCTTAGCAATTTCTCGCATGGAATAGCCTTCATTTCTAAGAACAAGAATAGACTGTCGAGTTTCAGATGAAAGTTCTCTTTTTCTGGCCATTTTGAGCGTTTAATTGACCCCACAAATGTGATGCTCCAGAAACTCAATCTGCTCAAAGAAGTGCCCATCCAACCAATCCAACTTGTGGGAGCTGCTTCTGGAAGCGTGGGGTGCAATTTCTCCAGATTACCTCAACAAATTAACAGCTAGAATGCCAAAGGTCTGCAATGCTGTAATTGCTGCAAATGGAGGATTCTTTGACGAAAGCAAAGTTTGATGTAAAAAAAATCTTATTTCAAATACAAATCATTATTTCTAACTTTGTCAATGTCTTGACTCTATTTTCTATTCATTTCACAACATATGGTGGTGAATAAGTGTGACTTTTCATGGAAAACACGAAATTGTTTGGGTGATCCCAAACTTTTGAACGGTAGTGTATATGGCCAATAAACATGATTCTGATTCTGAAACGGATTTGTACTTGGTAACTGCCTGTTTGTCAAATTTCAACCCTCAACTTTCACCGCTGAAGACTTTACCCTTTCAATGCTAAGCCTCAAAGTGGCCGCCTGTGCATATCCTGGTATTTTTTGACTGTACAAAAGTGATAAATTGCACTATAATCAAGTGGTTGCTATCTTTTTCTTCAGCAGAAATTCATCTTTTCAGACATGTCAGTTTATACAATGCAAGAGCTATTGCGTGTTTTCCTGGTGCCCCACGGTAAATTGCTTCACTGTGGAAATGAAATATATGGGAACCTTAAACAATCACAATAGCAACAACAATAGCAGGACTTCTTAGCTGCGAGATGAAAACATGTAGGTGAAAGGATGAATATACTTTTGAAGGTTTTGTCTGAACATGAAGTTAAAAGTATATTTGCTGGGCAATCTGGGTAACATAGTGGTCTCTTCCGTTGCCTGTCAACACGGGGATCGCCAGTTCAAATCCCCGTGTTACCTCCGGCTTGGTCGGGCATCCCTACAGATACAATTCGCCGTGTCTACGAGTGGGAAGCTGGATGTGGGTATGTGTCCTGGTCGCTACACTAGCGCCTCCTCTGGTCGGTCGGGGCACCTGTTCAAGAAAACTGGGGGGGGAATGGCGTGATCCTCCCACGCGCTACGTCCCCCTGGTGAAACTCCTCACTGTCAGGTGAAAAGAAGCGGCTGGCAACTCCACATGTATCGGAGGAGGCATGTGGTAGTCTGCAGCCCTCCCCGGATCGGCAGAGGGGGTGAAACAGCAACCGGGATGGCTTGGAAAATAGGGTAATTGGCCAAGTACAACTGGGGAGAAAAAGAGGGGAAAAAGCCACAAAAAAAAAGTGTATTTGTTGGTGTAAGGTATTGTAGTAAGTAGCTAAGTGTGTGGTAGGCGACAGGGAGAAATGCATCTCGAAATTATGTGTGTTCTCTATGCAGCATGTGATGTACCAGACTAATCCTCCGTGTGTGTTTGTTTGTTTCAGCGCCCACTAGAGAAACCTGACGGGCTGGATGTGTCCGACCAGAGCAAGGAGCATCCCCAGCACCTGTGTGAAAAATGCAAAGTCCTCGGCTACTACTGTCGCCGCGTGCAGTAAACTCCACCGCTCGCCTTAAAACTCAGATAACTCCTCCAAAGCTTATCGCCGAGCGGTGACGACACTTCGGTTACTAAAACGTCCCGACGGTAAACTTCACTGTACTGTAATACATCAAACTAACTGTTTATTCCCATAATGTGTACTTTTATGACTTTCAGTATTTTCACATCTTCCACACAGTGGATATTTTGGGGAGGTGGGGTTCGTGAAGTATTCCTCAGTTTGTTTGCTGGCTTCTTTTTCGCTTTTGCAGTCGGACCCCTCATCAATTTATGTGAACATGTCTCTTCCATCAACTGTGAACCGAGAAATTTGCGGATTGTCACTTTCTTTTCTCACGTCGGACATGTTTCTGCCTGTTCTCTGTCTGTACTGAGCTACGTTTTGAGACAGGGATCGTCTCCCTACATTTGGATGTATATGACAGAAATAATAACTTTATTAGAAAATGTACGTTCTGCAACATACTATGTATAAAATACGCAACAAATCTTTACTAAGAAGGATATATTAATGTGTATCTATCACTATCAGTTTTATAGAAAGGGTACATATTTTTACTTTTTTTTTTTAAAGCTGTTACTGTTTTGGTAATGACACTTTGTGAAGGAGTATTATATATTAGCCAGCAATTGGTTATTCGTTGCATACTATGTGCCATTTTTTTATTTGCGATAATATCTTTCAGGTAGTTTTATTAGCTATTTTTTAAGAGACTGTGTTCATAAAGCTAATATGAAGTGCCATTTTAGTGGTTGACCCATCGGTGGTCATTTAAAGTTCAAGTATCTCATCGTTTCTGCACTGTGTAGTAGGAAAAACTCACCAAAGTGCTTTTTGAAGAACTTGGTCTTTGCTGTGGTGTCTATCCAGGAAACTCTGACCAACAAAAAAAGAAAAGGAAAAACTCGGATATACTGGGAGCGTGCTATGTGGAAAGGCCTCAGTAAGGGAAAGGCTGAATGAATGTGCATGCTCTTTGTTTGAAACGGATGCCGAAGGCTACAATGCTACAGATTGTATTTGTTGCATTTGCTGACATTTATGGTGATACTGGCAATTGTATTGTAATGACTGCTCCAAATCTCAGACATCCATTTGAAATTAAACTAAGCACTGCCAAGAAAATAAAAAATACCCATGGTTGCTGTTGATGTTGTGCTATCTGTTGGCAAAAGTCTTTTGTGATCTTGTTCCATCAAATCTGCTTGTTGGCCAACACGACTTGGCTTTCTTGATGATCTCACCCCTACTTGCCTTATTCAACATTTGGCTGCTACGGTGGACATGAAACGTTATTCATCGAAATCATTTTTCCCAGCAAAGTCCAACCTGACAGCAACCATTAAAATGGGCAACTACTAAAGCGTTCATGATTTGGATACGTGTGTGTACTGGCGATGGTCTTGAATACACAAGAAATGTAAAGTATGAGAATGGACATTTGGTTGCATGCAAATCTTCAGGAATGTAGCTTCAAAGATTCAAGAGCCCTCTGTCCAGGAAAGTGAAATTATGAATTAAAGGGAAATTTAAACAGAAATATTCCCAAGTTTGTGGTTGTGATATATTCATTCAACCTTTATTTAAACTCAGAAATATATTGATGTAGAGACCTCGTTTAAAATATCGCCGAGCAAAAAAACACAACACATCCTACGCTCCAAGAAACACAGATAAGATACTTGGGGGGGAAATGGCAATAAAAAAGCAGAAGTAATAAAAAAATCAAATCAGTAAAATACGAACATATTAAAACCTTAAAGATTAACTGAAGCAATTTAAAATTCCCAGTAAATGAGCCAGGTAAAAAGAAGAGCAACCGGAATTGAAATAAAATGAAATTAAAGATTTACATTTCCATAAGGATAAAATGAGGTAAGCTCTGCATCTTACCCAGGTTGCAGGCGCACAGTGCAAAAAACTGGATTTGCTAAACTCAGTAAATACAGCCAGCACCTGCAATGTAATCCAATCATTTGAGCGTGTTTGACAGGGGCCCACACTAAAAGATAAACCAAGTGTTTATCACACCTTACAGAGAGACAGGGCCACCCCTCCTTAACATACAGCTCATAATGAAAAGTATTATAATTATCACTGGTAATAAATCTTAGTGCAGAGTTATAAACAGTATCGAAGGGCTTCAGGGTTGCAGCTGAAGCATGCATTTATAAAATGTCACCATAATCCAATACTGGTAGAGAAGTTGCCTCAATAAGTGTCCTTCTACAAAGCAGAGGAAAACATGTTTTATTCCTATAAAAGAAACCTTTTTTTTCCCCTTAATTTGCTCACCAGATTAGTCACATGATATTTACAAGTTGTGTCCTCATCAATTCAAGTTCCAGGATACTTGTATTCTGCGACTTTTCAGTGTTTGTACCATAGTACAGATGATGAGATTATCATAATATATTTGGCTCTGGTAAAAAGCATGAATTTAGTTTGATTAGCATTAAGAACTATTACTACTACTGCTACTACTTTCAGCTGCTCCCGTTAGGGGTCACCACAGCAGATCATCCATTTCCATCTCTTCCTGTTCTCTGCATCTTCGTCTGTCATGCCAGCCATCTCCATGACCTCCCTCACCACATCCATAAATCAGCATTAAGAACTAATTTATGGTTATTGAGTGCAACTTGTAAATCAGTTAAGTAGTGCTGAAGGGAATTAACAGCAGAATGTACAGAATGTACATTGCAGTGCAAAATTTTGTCATCAGCAAAAAGATGAATATTACACCAGTTACAGAAGAAACAATATCATCTATATACAGAATGAACAGAACCGGTCCCAGGATTGAGCCTTGAGGTACACCTTTTTTTTTAACATGCACAAACTCAGATTTAACATTTCCAATAGCCACACACCATTGTCAGTCCACGAGGTAACTCTGAAACCATCCATTCCATTCATTTTCCGAACCGCTTATCCTGCTCTCAGGGTTGCGAGGATGCTGGAGCCCATCCCAGCAGTCATTGGGTGGCAGGCGGGGAGACACCCTGGACAGGCCACCAGACTGTCACACAGGGCCCACACACACACACACACACACACACACACACACACACACACACACACACACACACACACACACACACATTCATACCTAGGGACAATGTAGTATGGATGATTCACCTGACCTACATGTCTTTGGGCTGTGGGAGGAAACCCACGCAGACACGGGGAGAACATGCAAACTCCACACAGGATGACCTGGGACGACCCCCAAGGTTGGACTACCCCGGGGCTCGAACCCAGGACCTTCTTACTGTGAGGCGACCATGCTAACCACTGTGCAATTTTATCAAATCCAATATTATGAAGCCTTTTAAAAAGCAATGTATGGTCATCTGTATTGAATATCTTTGAAAGATCAATAAAAAGAGCTGCACAGTGTTTCTATCCAAAGCCAAAATAATGTCATTTAAAACAAGAGTGGTGGCAGTAACAGTGTTATTCTTTTCTCTAAAACTCAATTGGTGTATGCTTATAATAGAATGTGCCGAGAAATTATTTAGGATGATTATTTACAAGGAATTCTACTATTTTTGCTAGGCAAGGTAGTTTACATATAGGCCTATAATGGTTAAGGTCGGTTGTTCCATCGCCTCTATGTAAAGAAAGTACATAAGCGACCTTCCAGACCTTAGGAACTGTACCAGTTAAAACTGAAAGGTTAAAAAATAATGTTATGTAGCTGAATACCATTGGAGAAGCAAGCTTTAAAAAGTATTGGTCAACTTTATTCTCACCAACCGATTTCTTTGTCTACAGCTAGTAATACATTGGCCACGTCACCAGGAGAGAACAGAATAGATTCCCATATGTGCCTTAGTTAAGATTGCCCATGAAATGGATATCTGAAATGGATATCTCAACACAGTCGATGGCCTAATTTGTATCTCAAGTACATTAAAATTGTGTTTTGTTTGAATGTGTTGCTTTTTCTTCTATTGTTTGGTGGATTTTGACATTCACATCTGTGATGGAGTTACAATCAAGCAAGATTGAAGACATAAACTGATATCATAGCTGTAATTTAGCAACACATAAAACTGCTAAATCGGGATGGAAGGGTCTGGAAGAATAACGTGAAGGCCATGACTTTTTTATTACTAAAATTTAGACCTCTAGGAGAACATATTTTCAACAAATATGTTTAAATTTAAGCCTATGGTGTTTTAAGTCACTTCTTTTAAAGTCTACATTTCATGATAACATGCTATGAAGATGTGATATACTGTATTAGATTGTTTCAATGTTATGTCTCATTCAAGAGAAAATATTCTGTTTCTATAATCCCTGTACATACATTTCGGATTGACAAGACCACACCGGATCAGTGGAGGCCACCATCGGTGCTGTGCCCTCGCAGGGTCCTGACGGAAACCATAAAACCCGCTGTGGCGACCCCTGAAAAACAGGGAACATGCCTAAAGTAGAAGAAGACATACCTATTGATGAGCAAGGGCGTAGGAGAGAGTTTTATATTGGGGGGGACAAAACCCTGTAGGGCGGCCTGGGGGGCAAGCTCCCCCGGGAATTAAAGAAAAAACTGTTTTAAACTACCATTTTACAACATTTTTCAGCAAAGAAAAACATGTTTCATTGGCCGTATGATAAGGCCTCCCCCGAAAGATTGTACTGATAATAAAAGAGTATGGAACAGTGCAAGAAAGCAATATGCAACAAAGTGCAACAAAATATGCATTTAACCTGCCTGTAATGCATACTGTAAATGCTGTGCAGCCTTGCAAGGTCAGGGTGCTGTACTGTATGCAACGTTTCCATTTCTCATATTAAGCTTAACTAGCTAGCAAAGTTACCCAACAGCTTAGCAACACATTATGAAGTTCCCAGACTACCAAAACACGGTACTCTGGAATGAATGTAAACGCTACATAAAACATTGTATTCGAAATGAGGTGAACGTAACCCGTTCCGTATTAACTTCATGACCTTTGTGATTTATTTGCGTGTGACTATCACAGCGTCTCCGCTAGCTAAAGCTAGCCTTCCCGCTCACTGACTAGCATTGACAGCAGCTAGCAAAAATACATTTACTTAATCAAATACAAATGTTTCAACCTCAGATTTAATCATAACGACATGTTTATCGTTTAAAAATGGGTAAGCACACTTGGTTTTGTGAGGGAATTCACAAACCTGTGAGCGATGATGAATAGAGGAGGATTCGTCGTTGCTGCGCTTAAAAGTCGTGCCGGCCACTGCCACGTCACAGCAGTCACGTCTCAGCGCGCCGCCGCCAGTGCCAAAGACATGGGGAGGCGGGGGAGGATTTTGTTGTTGTTAATACTTTTACATATTGTGGGATGGGAATACAGAGAGTATATGTCCAATATTATATATATTTATGCATATATCTAGTAGTGGATGTTCTTGTTTATGGGGGTGGGGGGACTTTTTCCGCCCCCCCTCCCACATTGAGGGGACTTGTCCCTTCCGCCCCCCCCCCGTTCCCACGCCCTCGCTGATGAGACAACATATTATGACCACTCATAGGCGAACCCAATAACGATCGTCTCCAAACAAGGGCACATGTCAAGCAAGGTCTGTGTAGATTAGATGGTAAGTGAACAATCAGTTCTTGTCGTCAGCGTGTTGGATGCAGGAGAAATGGGCAAGAGTAAAGACCTGAGTGACTTTGACAAGAGCCAAATTGTTATGGCCAGACGACTGGGTCAGAGCATCTCTGAAACGGAAAGGCTTGTGGGGTGTTTCCGGTCAGCAGTGGGGAGTACCTACCGACAGTGGTCCGAGGAGGGACAAACCGGTGACAGGGTGTTGGGCACCCAAGGCTCATCGATGCAAGAAGGCAACTAAGGCTACCCATCTAGCCTACTGTGGCAGAAGTCCGAGAACATTTTAATGATGGTTGTAGGAGGAATGTGTCACAACACAGTGCATTGCACTCTGCTGCGTAGCCGCAGACCGGTGAGAGTGCCCATGATGATCCCTGTCCTCTGTCGAAAGCGCCTACAATGGATACATGAGCCTCAGAGCTGGACCTTGGAGCAGTGGTAGAAAGTCGCCTAGTCTGATGAGTCTCGTTTACTTTTGGATCACATGGAAGGCTGTGTACGTGTGTGCCGTTTACCTGGGGAAGTGGTGGCCCCTCAAAAGAAAGAAAAGAAAGCCAGTTTATTTTGTCATTGTACAGGTTACAATGGAATTGTCTTCTGTATTTAACCCATCCTATTGTATAGGAGCAGTGGGCAGCTGCAGCGCCTGAGGACCAACTCGTTTTTTCCATTGTCTTGCTCAGGGGCACAGACAGGAGTATTAACTCTAATATGCATGTCTTTTTGATGGTGGGAGGAAACCCACCCAGACACGGGGAGAACATGCAAACTCCATACAGAAAGGACCTGGGACGGCCTGGGATTCGAACCCAGGACCTTCTTGCTGTGAGGCAACAGTGCTAACCACTGGGCCGCTCACATAATGCACTGTGGGAAGACAAGCTGGTGGAAGGAGTGTGACGCTTCGGGCAATGTTCTGCTTGGAAACCCTCGGTTCGGCCATTCATGTGGACGTCAAATGTGCCACCTATACCTAAACATCGTTGCAGACCAGGTACACCCCTTCATGGCAATGGTATTCCCTGATAGCAGTAGCCTCTTTCAGCAGGAAAATGCACCCTGCCACACTGCACACATTGTTCGAGGTTTGAGGAAAATGATGTAAGTGTTCAAGGTGTTGCCCTGGCCTCCAAATTCTTCAGATCTCAATCCAACTGAGCGTCTGTGGGATGTGCTGGACCGACAAGTCCGATCCAGGGCGGCTCCAACTCACAATTTACAGGACTTGAAGGATCTGCTGCTAATGTTTTGGTCTTGTAGAGTCCATGTCTCAGCAGGTCAGCACTGTTT
Organism: Lampris incognitus; assembly: GCF_029633865.1. Lineage (NCBI taxonomy): Eukaryota > Metazoa > Chordata > Actinopteri > Lampriformes > Lampridae > Lampris > Lampris incognitus. Next base: position 27,682,352 of record NC_079227.1, on the reverse strand, counting down.
GGTGGTGCACAGAGGACCAACATCATATAAGGCAGGTGGTCATAATGTTTTGGCTCATCCGTTATAGCTTAAGATCTGCATAAATGTTATCTTTGCAGTGCAGTATACTTTAAAGCGAGTACATTGGAGACCTGCTTCTCCAGCTTCTGGCTTTTTTTTTTTTACTACTTTTACAACCTCTTCTACACAGACTGACTGTTGTCTAATATTTGCACAAACTTTACAGCCACAGAATTTGGTACATACACACACCCACTTTTATAAATTTCAAGGATTTCATAAAAGCTTTCTTGGCATATAGAACAGATTCTGATGCCAAATGGAATGGAAACATTAAAATCACAAACTTATCTAAAAAGGCTTTATTTTATATAATGACATCTCCCCTTCCCCAAATCTACAGCATAACTCTGCATCACAGATTACTACACAGTTCTTTTTATGAAAAAAAAAAAGAGCATTCAGTGTCTACTTATTATTCAAATTCACATTGACTAGTATTACACACAAACATGTAAGCACTTGTTTATCATTGCCCATTGAAAAAGCATAGGATTAATGTACCAACAAGACGACTAGCGCCATATGCCTGCTGGGTGTATTATTAACAGTCAGAGGTACAACTCTGCCACACCCTTAAAAAATAACATCCCTGCAAGTCTTTCTATGTCACATTGGAATTGCAACAGGAGTTCAGACCCCGATCGTGGCTTTGGTCTACTGAAGTTCTCCGCAGTCTGTAACAGTGATCTTCTTTGAGGTGCGTCCAGAGCGGGAACCAAAGGACTCCACTTTTTTTACCACCTCCATTCCCTCCTTGACACTGCCAAAGACCACATGTCTGCCGTCAAGCCTAAATGAAAAAAGAAGAGGTTTTATTACTCCCCCCCGTGCAGTATAAATGATGCTCCAACCTCATAAAATGGTGAGGTTCTCACGACATACCATTCTGTTCTTTCGGTGCAGATGAAGAACTGAGATCCATTGGTGTTGGGTCCAGCATTGGCCATAGAAAGGATTCCTTGAATGAAAAAAAAATTTTTTTGAACTGAAGTTTAAGACAATGAGACCTGCATGAAAAGTTCTTCACCATCGCTTAGCTGTATATAGCCTCACTTTAATCCGAAACCACACTGACTTTTGTAAAAGATGTTAATTTTATTTTTAACCCAGACCTTATTAAAACACTGTTGTCATTTATAATTCTACAGAGAAAATGTCACTAATCATTTTAGTATTGACAACATTGTCACATTGCTGAATCTTAATCTAGCTTGGCTTCAATGCAATCCAATGGGACAATTGGTTAAGCCTTTGCAAATATGGGAAATGTACAGTACAGTCACATGTATCTTCATTATTTCATGTTTATTAAGACTGTGTTTTGAATAAGAATAAAATCCGATTTGATTTGGAACTGCTTTTTGCATCCCCGACCATTTGTACACTTCTGAACTTGTGAGAGCAGGAAGTCCTGTTGTCTGGCAGTCCAGTAAAAGAAGAAATGGTGGGGAAGTAGTAAGGAAAACAAAATAAAGTCATTTTAACTTGATTGAAAGCAACGTTACTTACTTGCGACTACATTTTCCAGTTTAACCTATTGAGATGACTGTACTGTGAGCGTCCCGTTTTTGAAAAGGAGATAGATCATGATTTCTAAAGGGTTAAACTATTTCCCCATTGGATCCCGTATTGGAACCAATCAGTAAAGTTTTGTTTGACCGATTCTAAATGATGTAAGTTTTATTGAGATTCGGGTTTAAAAAAAGTATGTTAACCTATCAATTTAAGGATCAGTAAGCACTTGTTTTTATCTTGTCTACTCACATTTAAGAAAAATACTGATTTTCACCCTGAAAGGCCGTGTGAAAAAAGCCTAACTGCAGCCGTGTGATGGTTTATCAATTTTTGTTGAATTTACTGAGGGCAATTAGTTTTGTCATCCTGGGCTCATTAACAAGTTTTCAGCTCCAAAAAAAAAGAAGCTAAAACAAAGGTTCACTAATCTTTATTAGGGGCTGAAACATTAGTGCAATGCTACCACCTGGTGTTGAATGGCATACAAGGCATAATACATTCAGCCATCATTATCAGTACACAAACAGTTAAGGACAATTACCAGGTCCGGTGTGCTTCAGTTTAAAGTTCTCATCTGGAAATTTCCATCCGTAGATCGACTTTCCTCCAGTTCCATTGTGATTAGTGAAATCTCCACCCTGAAACAGTAAACACGCCATTAGTTTGTTGACCATGAATTGAATACCACGGCTTATAAACCCCCAACATAGATACACCCTCTGCTGTACCTGGCACATGAACTGGGGAATCACCCTGTGGAAAGTTGAGCCTTTATAACCGAAGCCGTGTTCTCCTGTGCACAGGGCTCTGAAGTTCTCTGAGGGACAGATCAGGATTTATTCGTTTTTCCAAATACGACGATAATTAAGGTTTTAAGTGATTGACAGTTGTTTCAAGGTGACGCAGCCATGCCAGCGTCACGTAACACTGGAACAACTGGAAGCGTTTACCTGCCGTTTTGGGCACAACATCGGCGTTAAGCTGCGGGGGGAAACGAAATGATACCAGATGAGAACACACTGTTCCCCTTTGACGGGTTATTGGTGAACTTAGCAAACTAGCACACGGGGCAGATCTGATATCGGCATGACAAGTGTTTAAATCCATGCACAAGCACGCAGTCGACGGGGGCTAATGCGGTGCACTTAATTTTCTGTTTTACAACTCACCTCGAAAGTTATTCTCCCCAGGGGCTCGTTGTCCGCAGCAATGTCAAAGTACACAGTGGGGTTGTTGTTGGCTGTACTGCTGCACATCCGCGCTGCCGTGAAGGCAAACGCGCATATTTTGTTCCTGTTTAACAAGGTTAACATCTCTATCCCTGACGCTGGTCGGTTAGCTAACACGGCGCCGTACCAACTGTACGAATGTCAAACACATGCGACGCCGTGACCTACGCACCGGAAGACATTCGTGAGCCGGCGGAAGTAAAAAATTCCTTTTCCTGTTCTGAGACTCAGTGCTGCGCTACTTTGCGCAAACGAGGTAAATTATGCGTCTTCTCAAAGTCAAGCCAATCTTATTTGTATCGCCCTACATCACAGTTGGGTCCCAGACGGCTTTATGAGCATATTAAATTCTCCAGTAGGTGTTAACAGAATTAATAACAACGCGCAACAATCAATGACAATGTGGGCAACACTCCCAGATGACCTTATTCGACAAAAACTGGGAGAAACCTTATGGAAAGCGTCAGAGGAAGGATCCCTCTTGTAGGACAGATAGACATGCAATATGTGCCGAATTACATATTGAAGATTAGACAAGCAGTAACACATTTACAATAGTGACTCAATGAGGCATCAAATGAGTACATAAGCTGTACAGAAACGAGGCAAAATATATGTACGGAGACGGCAGGCACCCAGATAATAATAATAATAATCATCATCATCATAATCATAACAACTTTCATTTATATAGCACTTTTCGAAAACAATGTTACAAAGTGCTTTGCAAGGAAATAAAACCAGACAAGGTAAAAAATAAACGTAAGACCAAATAAGTAAGAGTAAAAATAAAAACAGTATAAACAAGTAAAAACAAATGTCAAACACTTGTAAAAGCTTTCATAAAAAAGAAAAGTTTTAAGACGGGATTTAAAAGAAGCAAGAGACTTGGTTTGTCTTAGTTCAATAGGTAGAGCGTTCCATAGTGTGGGGGGCTCCAACAGCAAAAGACCGAACACCCGTTGTAACAAACCGAGACCTGGGAATAACCAGCAAGGTTCCATCTGTGGATCTTAATGGTTGAGGGGGCATATGCCAGGTCAATAAATCAGAAATGTATGTAAGAGCAAGACCATTTAAAGCCTTACAGGTGAGCAATAATTTTTTCAAAATCATTTCGAAATATGACAGGGAGCCAGTGTAGGGGGGCAAGCACATAAGTGCTAGGGTCATGCCTCTTTGTCCTGGTAATGAGCTGAGCAGCGGTGTTTTGTAACTGCAAACAGTGGAGGGAGCCCTTGCTGATACCAGAATAAAGTGCATTGCAATAGTCAAGCCGAGAATAGATAAAAGCATGTACACCTTTTTACAGATCGGCAGTTGATAAAAACGACCTAATTTTGGAGACTAGCTTGAGCTGGAGAAGGCATGACAGAACAACATGTGTGATTTGATTATCAAAACCGATGTTAGCATCGAATATTACCCCAAGATTGCTAGCTCTGATGAAGGCCTGTAGCGGTAGGCCAAAACGCTAGCATGTTTTGCTGGCCAAAATAAATTGGTGAAAATGAGGCACTGTCCCTGCCCTTTTTCAAATTGGTGAGTGCTACCCTACATCCTTGGATGTGGTTTTTGAAGTGTATGTTTTTTTGGGTTTAGCATCACAGTAAGTTTCTTTTTGGGGAGGCGCATCCAACTCCTCCATTCCAACATTCAGGATTTAATGCCAGAGGCAAGTTGTGAGATTTGCTAAGGTGTTAGGATCTGTGGATTTTAGTGGCATGTATAACTGACAACACTCCGTGTTAGAGGCTTTACTCTCTAACACTGAGTGCTGTCAGCATGAAAATAGTAGAGCACATCATAATTTTGAATGACCTGGCCAAGGGGCAGCATGTATATAGAAAAGAGAAGGGGGCCAACAACTGAGCCTTGAGGGACATGTAACCAGGTTAAAATTAATGTTTTTATTTTATTTTGTTTGAGTATGAAATATCACCAGATCCTGTCTGTGTGCTGTTATTTGTGTTTACTACATTTTATTTTATGTCATTATTTACTTTTATGTATGTTTTATAACGACCGTCATATACTTGTACTGTCGCTTTAAGAGAGAGGTCTTGTGGGTACACGGAAGAGGGAACGCGGGAGAGGCCATTTTTGTTTTGTGGGAGGAGTCTCAAGCAGCGATCGAGCCGAGCCACGCGTGTTTCTTACGGTAGGACAGTTTTGCTGGTTGAGGAGAACGTAACCTTGAGTATCCCTGTAAGAAGATACTGCAAGCTGTGGGATAAAATACTTGTTTATCCTTTCTTACATCGGAGTCCCGTGGACGGTTTCTCCTTCTAATGCACACGAGTGAAGTCCGGGCAGTGGTTGAACTTCGACCCCCACGTCGGTAAGAAACACCGCTCCCGCTGAGGACTGGACGTTTGTCGAAGGGTTTGAAACCAAAATAAATGGCAAGGTGGGCCAAATAGAGTCCTGTGTGTCCCCCCTCCTTCCTTGATCATGATGATGATGATGATGAGAGACTGAGGGTCTCCCACAACACCTGGGGCCCCACCCAAAATAGAACACAACGCAGAGCTAATGATGAGAGTGACGGGCGTGCAGCAGGCTGACCAGCATAGGACAGCATAGGACTGCCCCCGTTACAGACATGACAACTCAACTGAGCCACCAAGGAGGTAGAGTTACCCAGAACAACAGAAAAAGTTCTGTTGGTAAGGTAAGAGTGTAATAAGCTAAGAGTCGAGCCCTTGATGCCAACCCAAGTCTCTAAATGATGTAAGAGGATGTTGTGATTGACTGTGTCAAAGGCAGGACGTAAGTCTAAAAGAACTAAAACTGAGCAGTCACCTCTGTCTGCAGACAGCAGTAGGTCATTAGTGACCTTAACTAGAGCTGTCGCGGTGCTATGAAGTGCTCTAAAGCCAGACTGGAAACTATTAAAAACAGTGTTAGTGTTCATAAAAGAAATCAATTGAGAAGAAATTACTCTCTCCAGAACCTTAGATAGAAAAGACACTTTGGAAATTGGTCTGTTGTTACTTAGGGACAGGGGATCTAAATTAGGTTTCTTCAGCAATGGGTGAACAATGGCATGCTTAAAACTGTCTGGAAAAGAACCAGAGGCCAGAGATTTATCAAGAATTTGCAGAATAACAGGGCTCATAGTTGAAAATACCTCCTTGAGCAGCTTAGTGAGAATGTCTAAGATGCAGGAGGAGTAGTTCATATTGGAGACTTTACTCTCTAACACTGTAATTGTAATTGGTTGAAACTGGGTAAAAGAGGAAGAATTAACATGGGGAATGGAATGAATGCAAGAGCCTGGCTGGATTTGGGACCTAATATTCTCCAACTTACTTACAAAATGAGTGAGAAAATTTTTGGACAACTCATGTTCAAAAAGAGAAGTGGAGGGACCGTTGATAACAGAATCAATTACTCTGAAGAGAACTTTAGGATTGTGGTTATTTCTTGATGTTAGTTCAGAGAAGTACACTGATCTCGCATCCTTAACTACCTTCTGGTAAATTAACATTTGGTTTTTAAGGGTGTTATGTGCTAATTCAGACATGCTGACCTTGTCGTTCTGATTTTATAGAGTCTTCTAAAGGCACGAGTGTAATGCCGCCACAGAGCAGGGATGGCCCCATGCACTGACAACAGTTTAGTAACTAGAGGCCTTGGAGTTAAAGAGAGCTCTCATGCAAACAAGGTCTTCTAGATATCATGGATCCTCATCTTTAGGGAAGGTTATACCCATGTTAACGCGAAATAATGAAAGTTGTATTTCTGCAATTGTTAAGTTACCTTTGCCACGTTAGCGAGTACCCCCTAAGATACGAGTTGACATCTTTTCCTTTTAAGTAATTGTGGGGCTCTCACCAGTGGTATTCAATTGAGTCCTCAGATACCACCACTAGTACTGGTTTTCTACCTGGCAGAATTTCAGGCGGCATGGTAGCCGAGTGGTTAGCACTGTTACATCAAAGCAAGAAGGTCCTGGGTTCGAACCCCAGGCTGTCCCAGCTCCTTTCTGTGTGGAGTTTGCATGTTCTCCCCATGTCTGCGTGGATTTCTTCCGGGCACTCCGGTTTCCTTCCACCATCAAAAAGACATGCATGTTAGGGTTAATGCTCCTGTCTGTCCCCCTGACCAAGGCAATGGAAAGAAGAACTGGAGTTGGTCCATGGGCACAGCAGCTGCTCACTGCTCCTGTACTATAGGAAGGGTTAAATGCAGAGACCACATTTCGTTGTAACCGTACGTACAATGACAAAATGAAGTGGCTTTCATTTTTCATTTTCATTACATTCACCTACTGTTTCAGGTATTCCAGCTATTTGAACCTGAAACAACAGGTCATTGTAACAAACTGTCTGGCACAACAGAAAACCAGCATTACTGGTGGTATCCAAGGATCGGATGGACTGACTGCTGTAAAAGACACAAATGACAAGACCACAGTGGCATACAGGTATCATCTGAATACATATTTATTAGATAAATATTAGGTTGTCACATCATCTAACTACATACATTTCTGCAAGACTAAAAATCACAATTAGTTCCTTTATTTTCTGAGCAGTTTAGAATATGAAATGATTGTACATACAATGTACAAACATAGAGACAATGGCCACATTGCATGAATCACCTTAGATTGTACCATTTTTTTTACCCATCTGCTCATGATATCAAAAATTGTACAAACTATGGATTTGGTTACAATCTTCTGGACCCATCCCTCCCACCCGAGTTGTCTTTCTTCCTTCCTACCAAGTGTTCCCCCAGTATTTTGTTTTAAACTTCTTTTTTTTAGCACCTCAACAGTATGCAGGTGACAGACTTGAACACGTAGGCTAAATATTACATGTAAAACATAGCCGTCCCACATCCCCTAACTGAAGAGGTCAACGTATATTAACGGGGGAGACAAAATGCTGAAAGATGTCCACGGACACAAACTATCAAGGGGTCAAATTTTTCCATATTCAGCCACTTCCAGTAGAGGGGTTGCAAGCTTTTTTTTTATTATTCTGGAAAAAAAAAGACAATGCACATTCCCAGGGAAAATGAATACATTTCTGTTCACATGTTTTATATTCATATACATATGTACAGGCATCCTTAGGACATACACCTACTTTGACCTAGCTTTGCCCAAAAGATCATTTCTAGGCCAGAATAGGTGAACACGTCCTTCCTCTCGGTCATTTTTTTTTCTTTTTTAAAACATTATTTCCCCAGAGAAATGGCCGTTTATTGTGATTGTGCAACTACAGATTTGGGGTGCTGCCTAATACACAAGATTGGCTCACATGTAAATTACAAAAGGTAACATGATAGCTATCTTCATGGGATTGCAAGAGGGCTTCAATTCAGATAGTGGATAAAAGTAAATAATTATATGGCAGTGTATCGTGAAAAGATGGATTTCACTGATTCAACGTCGATATCTCTTGGTGACTTAAATATGAAACAACAAATAATGGGGTTGTTTTGAGACGAATTATATTTCTAAAGCATAATAACGTTTAAAATAATGTTTACATATAACCAAAGTGTTTTAATCAGCTCTTTGCTACAAACTGGAAGAAATTATATTTCTAGCCTTTACAGTTTTATAAGAAAAAAAAAATAATTTACCAAAAAAAAGAAGAGATAAACAAATATAAATGGTCTCAAGCTTTTAAAAAAGCCACATTGTTCTAACAAAAAAAAAAAGCAATATCATGAATTTCCTTAAAATAAGGTTGTGATATATCTTTTAAAATACCACGTGTATTGACAAATAGCAACAATTAGGATATTCACACGGTTCACTAATTACACTGAAAGCCAGCTGATACCACAGCTTTTGAAACCATCATTGCTCATCAATAACCATGAAACGTTCATGTGAAAATTCAGCGATCATTTTTCCGTTCGATTAATCGGAGCGCTGAAGAAGATACTGCTTGGTTCGGGGCTTGACATCTGAAATTTTTTGGAAAGTGTGTCACATGACCATCTTCACCTGATGCAAAAGGATGGGGACCCGGGAGCCAATGAGAACAGAGAGAGAGAGAGAGAGAGAGACGTCTGCCTATGAGAGATCGAGTGCACTGGTTGAAACGTGAATGCAAAGCACGATGACCCCACCGGAAATAGCTTATGAGAGGTTTGGACTGGCTTGTCCAGAAGTAAGGAGAGAAAGACACCTTTTGTAGGCCGGTTACGAACAAAATCAGTGGTCAGGTGGAGTTTCCGAGGATACATGGTTAGGTTGGACGACCAACTATGAAAGGACAAACGTTATCAAGATGATACAAAAATATTCACAATGGTATTTACAGTACAATAGCTTTTCTTAAAAAATAATACATTTGCATACTGAACAGCACTCTTCTCGAAAAAATGGAAACTGAAAATAAATGTGGCAAGAAAAAAAAGAAAAGAAGAAAAAAGGTCTGCTCCAATACTGCTTTAAAAATGACTTGAACAGTAGCGTTGGACACGATGGTATTCGTCTTGCCCTACATCTTTGAAATTAATATCGTCTCCTATCGCACAAAATGGTTCAGCCACACTCATGTGCACGCACACACACACACACACGCAAAAACAAACACACACACACACACTTGAATGCACACGCACAAGAAACAAGCAAACACAAACATCTCCATTCTCATCCCCCAGATTTTGGTGATGTTGAGCAGTTTCCCAAAGATTTATGGATGTTTTAAATTTGCAGCAACAAAATACAGAAAACAGAACAAACAAAAAAAAACAAAACAAAAAAAATCAATACATACAGCCAATACATTATAAATGGTACTGCCGATAACAGCATTATCCCTTCAATGTTAGTGTTAAATAACTCATACTATATCAGAACACCCCCCCTCCAGAAAAACAAACAAACAAACAAACAAACAAAAACATACAAAGAGACAAAAGAGCTGCAGAAACAGCAACTGATAAAACCACACTATCTTTTACCACTTGGTATATCACTAGACAAGGGCTTGGCACCATGCACTTTGAAGACTACTTAAAAAACAGTACATCATTTAACAGGTACAAGAGATGCAAATTTTGCGGAGATGCTGACGCAAGCAGACGGTGGGCTCATGCGGAGCGGACAGCATGAAAGGAGCTACAGGAAGAAGCAATAAACTCAAGCCGGATAACCACACCACCACCACCCCCACCCCATTCTCTCGTGTTGTACCTTTCTTTTCCATTGACATCACTCCCCCGTTCAGGAAGATGCACCGTATTCAGAGGTATAGTGTGCTATTGTGAGTTTTTTTGTTTTGTTTTGTTTTTTTGATAATAAATACCCATTTCGGCTTCTTGTTTGTTTGTCTTTAGCTGAGTCGCTTTCGAAAAGACGGTCGGCCAAAAGTCCTCCCCGTTCCAGCTGTGAGCCCTCGGAGGAGTGAGAAGGAAGGACGTCTCTTTATGAATCACGATGATTATCGCAGAACGAAGTGGAAGCCAAACGGTCTCGGAAAAAGAAAAGTTTCCGGGATTTTGGGGGACAGCGAAAGACAGAAAGTAAAACTACCAAGGAAGTAACGATGAAATGAATGTTTTGTAATCGACAGATACAGGCTTAGTTCTCTGACTGATCGTGTCACCCCCCCCCCCCGACGGTAAAGAGAGAGATTAAATAACTTGTTTTTTGCATTGCCGTAATCTCTTGTGCTTTTAAATGATGAGTGGCAGACAAAACAGTGCTACTAACCAGTTGGGAAAGAGGAACCATGACACTGGGAAGCTGCAGCCTCGCCAATCGGTAAAAACAATACGGACATAATGCACACTGACCAGATAGGGAAGGGTTTTTTCAGTTGTTTTTTTTTTCTTTTGTATACAATGAATTCCTTTTTTTTTTTCTGAAAAAGGAAACAAAATATGAATTTAAAAAATGCTACAACACTTTCCTAATGTGCACACATACACCTGTGTGACATACAAAAAAGAAAAACGAAAAAAAAAAGAAAAAAAAACAAACAAATCAACCGAATATAGCTGCACAGTTCAAAGGTTATCGCCACAGGGCAAGAGGGCAGGCCGACCCCGAATACCGCCGTGTCTTTGAGCATAAACCTCACTCAGTCATTCTGCGCTGGCGAATGAAAACTGTACAAGAGGAAGAAGAGAAAGGGAGTGCATCTTTGTGTTTATCAAGTACTGAGCGACTGCCCCTCCTCACCCCGGATCACAGGTGAACTCTAGGCAGTCTCAATAGTTTATATATGTGTGTGTGTCTGCGTGTCCGGATCGCCTCTCAGTTGTTTTCGAAGAGCGAGAGAAGGTCGTCGTTGCTATTGCTGGGGAGGTCTGGGGGATCCAGGTAGGACAGCAGCTCATCTGGGTTAGCAAGCTCTGGAAGCAGCTGTGGGGAGAGCGATGGACAGCGCTTGTTAAGCACGGCAAGCGAAGCCCTGAACAAATCCGTGTCTACCAACTTTCCATGTTTAATGAGCAATGCCAAAGTACGGTTCTACTCCAACGGAGCATGACGGGAGACAAAATCGGAGCGGGTTTCCACTGTACTGCTTTAATTCAAAGACATTATAACGCATTAAAGAAACAACGGAAAATGGACATCTCTACGCTTCAGATATCCAACAGCGCCACTGTGACTTACGTCCAAAGAAGGCTCGGGCATGTCCGACCCTGCTTGACTGTCCAAGCTGTTGGACGGGTTGAAGGCCAGGTCTCCGTGAGGATGGTTGTTGGGGCCCGGTGGTGGTTGTTGCTGCTGTTGTTGTTGCTGCTGCTGCTGCTGCTGTTGCTGTTGAGGTGGCAGAGGCTGTCGTGAAGACTGAGGAGGCCCGCTGTGGTGTAGCTGCTGCCCTGACTGGTTTCCAGGATGGGGAGAGGCGTGTAAGCTCTGCTGCAACGAGCTATGCGACTGATCAGTGCTGACAGGGTGAGGTATCTGTTGAAAGACGAGAGGAGGCCCAAGTCATGTAAAAAGCTCGACTCTGTAATGGTGTGAAACGGTGGCCTCTAAGGACATTTATGATAACAAAAACAGCTTTTGTTGTTTGGTGAAACCACCGGGTGGTGCTCTCTCACCACGGCATCGCCCACTTCATCAAACTAACAATCTTCCCTCCGAGATAAAGACAATAATAAATCGTCACTTACTGGCACAATAAACATGCTGCAAACACAGCATTCTTGTCAACCCCCCCCCCCCTTGGTTTTAACATATTTCCATTTCAGTAAAGCGTATCCAGTATTCACATAATGGCAAGAGTGGTCGCATATACTGTTAGTTTGGGGGGTTTTTTTTGGACCTTTTCCCCCTTTTTCTCCCTGATTGTACTTGGCCAATTACCCCACTCTCCCGAACCATCCCGGTCGCTGCTCCACCCCCTCTGCCGATCTGGGGAGGGCTGCAGACTACCACACGCCTCCTCTGATACATGTGGAGTCACCAGCCGCTTCTTTTCACTTGACAGTGAGGAGTTGCGCCAGGGGGGCGTAGCGCGTGGGAGGATCACGCTATTCCCCCTAGTGCCCCCTCCCCCCCGAATAGGCTCCCCGGCCGACAAGAGGAGGCGCTAGTACAGCGACCAGGACACATACTCACATCCGGCTTCCCCCCCGCACACGGCCAATTTTGTCTATAGGGACGCCCGACCAAGCCGGAGGTAACACAGGGATTCGAACCGGCGATCCCCGTATTGGTAAGCAACAGAATAGACCGATGCCCCACACTCAACAAATCTAACTGGTAAATTAAATGGTAAACTATAAACAAAACAAAAAAATCACAAAGTATAACAGTGTTACCAAAGGGTGTGTGGAAAGACTGGAAACTGACAGAGACCGAATCTGAAGAGATAACTCACCGAGTCGGGCATGTTGTGAGAGAGTGGCTTGTCTTGGTTCATCAAGCTGTTGGGCATGTCGGGTGGGTGGGACAGCTGGGGGCCATGCATGAAATCATTCATCGACGTACCACCAGGGTTTCCATGAGGGAAGTCAAAGTTCCCATGGCCCTGGTAACTGTTGCCTAACGCACAAAATCCAGAGCAAACACATCCATACGCACATTCGCTTCAAATCATTTCAAGGCTTTTCTCTAGAATGGCTACCACTCGCTCAGCAAAACTTTATCAAGGGGCTAGTGGTACAACAGGCTTCTTGAAGAAGAGAGAAACTCTGCATCACTTACACTAATGCAAATAAACCACTACTTTCATCTGGGCAAAATCACTGCTACTTCCTCAAGTCTTTCCAGTGACACTGGATACGGGAATACAGTCCCAACGGTAATCCTACCTTGGTTGTACTCGCTGTTGTTGCCGCCTTGCTGCATGGGTAGCGATGGGTAAGGTGAAGGCCCGGGGCCAAGCTGAGCTATCATCTCCATCACATTGGGCATGATCATCTGACTAGGACTCATGGTCTTAAACCGCTTGGCCAGCGGTCCATCTGGATCCTCTTTGATGTGGATGTCAGATTTGATGGCCACGGGCCGCCAGCTACACGTTGGGTCAATAGTCACCTCCTCAAATTCAGAGCTGGGGAAAGACAGAAGGAATTACAAATAGCTTATAACAGAATCAATAGATTAGCACTTTTTGATCGAGATTGTTATAAAAAAAATACCAGCCCTGTATTGATTCTTATACAGCGTGTGAATAATAATAATACACTTTTATTTATATAGCACCTTTTCAATACTATGCTGTAACTTACTTTTGGATAGCATTCAAGATCCCCCACATGTACTGGTCCACTTCAAGTCCCTCTAACAATGCTGTTTTACTAAGGAGAGATATAAAAGAGCAGAGGGGTGAGGCAGGAGGAAAAAACAGCAAGGGGGGGGGGACAAACTAAAAACATGGCTGACGCCCAACAGCTTGTCGTATGATGTCGGGGTGGAAAAACTTACTTGCATACAGGACATCGCCAAGTCCCTCGCTCACAGTTCAGTTGTAAATACGATTCCAAATCAAAACACTGGACAGACAGAAAAAAAACAGGACCACACATCAGCTACCCTGTGAAATATTTATATACAAGTTCTCTGCTTGAAGGCATCCAAATATCCACAAAGAACGTGGCCGTTTATTCTTGCACGGCGTACCTGGACATGTTTGCAGTCATGTCCTCTTGCTGGAAGCTGTATCCGCCGGAAGGTGATGGGACATTTGAGGGAAACCTTGATGGCCGTCTGCTCCACGCCGTCCTCTCCATTGAGCGCGGCGTTGCCAGAGGACGCTGCAACGCTGCTGAAGTTCCTCTTAACTGTGGGGGAGTAAGATGGGGAGAAAGGTCAACAAGAGTCAGCCGGCTTAAAGGTGTAGAATCTGTGGGTCCTGTGTTAAACACGACACGAGTCCCATCATATTCAATCGCTAATCTCGTGACAGTCAGTCACGAAAGAGACCGGCGGGGGTGTGCACGTACTTTTGGTGATGCAGTGCTCCGCAGGCAGTAGCCTTTTCTTCAGTAAGCCCTGGAGCACGGAGCGAACCGACGGCCTGTGAACGAGCTGTAGCACGAACAAGTGCGACTGTGGAAAAGAATCGACATCATCATGGTTAGCATCCATCGCCCTCTAAAGTAATGTCCTGTTTTTGATTGAAAGGACCAATGGAAGACAACAAAATGCAAGTTGCACATTTGGGGAGATACTTAGGAAGTGGCGCTACTATCATCTAGGAGGAATTTGTCTATTCAACATCATATAGAATTGGTGCAGAATTCCCTTTCCTGAAATACTACACAGCCTCTTGCTCTTTTTGCGGTTTTCATAGGTTGACGGCAGAGCGGCAACAACCACATTAGATATTAGCGATTCTGTTGAAAGTGACAGTCACATCTTCTGGCTTGAAAAGAAGCCGATTTTTTTTTTAAATTTCAGATCACCACATTTACTTAGCACTTAAAAAAAATGTGACACAAAACAATTCTGACAATATCACAGCAGCGTGTTAAATGGTAATTATGGCCTTGATTTTTATGAAGTCAGTTCCCCACAACAAGTGAGACTTTGTGTGAGGTAAGGAGGAAAAGACAATGAGGATTTTTCTAAAAGCAGGTATTTCATATTTTGCATCCACATCAACCCACAGATGTCTTTGCCTGCTGTGGGTAATAAAACACAGGTTGGGCTTTAACTTGTGTGGTATCAAGACCAAATACATGTTTTTCCTTCTTTTTAAGCCTATTTGATTGTTGGGGTTCAAATGAACCAAGACCCGGGTAACTGTCAAATGTGTGTGTGTGTGTGTGTGTGTGTGGGGGGGGGGGTGTACTCACACAACAGCAGGCGGTGACCGTGATCTGGATGGTGTTTCGTCCTGGCTGGCACACATGCTTCAGGTGCAGAGGCTTGTGGGACGTCTTATTGTCGCCCCTCTCAATGGTGAGGGGTGTGGCGTTGACACTGACCTGGACCGACGCTGGCCAGTTAGTGTTCATCTGCCGGTCCTCGTGGTGGTAGCACTTGAACTGCAGCTCTAGATCCGATCTGCCAAAAAAAGTCAACAAACAAATGAAAAAACATTCACATCAGCGATTAGCACAGGACCAACCAGTTTGACCACGACAGTAAAACCTATGGTGGTTTTGGAAACGCTTGGTCTATATTCATCTGGCATTCTATCTGGTCTGAAATCAGTTTCATGTCTAAATACAGCAGTTTTATGAGGTGAACTAATCAATCTTGTCAATGACAATTGTGTGACGGACGTCCGGGTGGCGTGGCTGTCTATTCTGTCACCTAACAACATGAGGATTGCCGGTTCGGATCCCCGTGTTACCTCCGGCTTGGTCGGGCATTCCTACAGGCGCAATTGGCCATGTCTGCAGGTGGGAAGCCGGATGTGGATATGTGTCCTGGTCGCTGCACTAACGCCTCCTCTGGTCGGTCAGGTCGCCTGTTCGGGGGGGGGGGGTACTGGGGGGAATGGCGTGATCCTCCCATGTGCTATGTTCCCCTGGTGAAACTCCTCACTGTCAGGTGAAAAGAAGCGGCTGGCGACTCCACATGTATCGGAGGAGGCATGTGGTAGTCTGCAGCCCTCTCCGGATCGGCAGAGGGGGTGGAGCAGCGACCGAGACGACTCAGGAGAGTCGGGTAATTGGCCAAGTACAATTGGGGAGAAAAAAAGGGGGGTAAAAATCCAAACAAAGAAAAAAAAAAGTGTGCCTACATCTGCACTGACTTCATTGACAATATGCAGCTTTATAGATGCTGGATGAGCCAGTGGATGGCGTGCTACCTCCACATAAGGGTCTGGTGTATGGAGGGCCTTAAGCAATCTTGGAACCCAGAATCTAAATCATCATGATTTAGACTCTGGGGACAACGGCCATTATTTCAGGGCTTCCGGTGTAGCTGCTGGCTGCTGGCTTCCGTTTCCTATGAGGACTTCCTCTTCTGTGCGCCCATCATTGTTTACAGTCAGATTAGCAACTTGAGATGCGAGAATGGAGTTGGAGTTGAGAGACGATTTCTACGAGCGGATTGTTTCACAAGTATTCGACATGGGTCAAAGGTTTCTCCACACAATACTTTTTGTAGGTGTTTTAGGTCCAGATGACATTTCGGCCAATGCGTTCTGTCTCTTTCGCTCCCCACATGGACTGTTACCAACATGCAACCAAAGCATGTTCCTGTAGAAATCGCTGCCTATTCAAACGTGATTGGTCAATACTACTCAGACTAAAACGGAAACCAGAATGCTTCCGATACCAAAATCTTGCCCCATGCTTACAGATTCTATATATAAATACATAGAATCTGTTAATAGAAATTAGTGTTGATAACAGTTGTGTGCCTATACATCTTCTTTGACAATATACAGCTTTATAAATGCAGGTTGAGCTAGTGTGGTTGGTGCACTACCTCCACATAAGTGTCTGGTGTACGGAGGGTCTTAAGTGGAAGACGTGGTTGCTGACAGCCAAGTTATGCTCAAGCCTGAAGGGCTCCAGGACCACCCCATCCCGCACCGGGAATGTCAGCCGCAGCTCCTCATTAGGATTGGCTATGAGGAGAGAGAAGAGTGTCATCAATGTCTGATTTAAAGCAAAGTTCTGCAGGAATAACTGACCTCAAAGGTAATAAGAGCAGTAGTTATTTGAGTGATGTGATAATACTGAACATAAGCTGTGGATGGTAAAAAATGTGGTTGCAAAAGTAAGCATCAATGCTTGATAACTGAACTGTTAACTTTCTTGACAACTATGCAGATATGTTTCCATTGAACTGGTCCACCAAGACTTCAGGACAGTGTACCGAGCAGGTACAGCATACTGACCTGGAGGAGGTGGAAGTGCAGTGATATTTGGTTTGATGTCTGGGGGGAAGGGTGGCTTGACGTCCTGGTTTGGCGACAGGTATGGAGGGATATTACTTCCTGGGGTCATCGGGGGAGTAGGGTTACCCGGCACCGGGGAGTGGGGGTAATTCCCTACCTGTCTGGGAGGCTTCAGTGAGGACAAAAGTTCAAAGACGAATCAATTAATTTCCTGTGTTTATAAATGTCCAGTAAAATACTGTGCTCACACCTGTGTTGGAGAAATGAACTTACTCCATTCATATTGCCTTGGTTGTACTGATATCCACTCCCAGAGAAGTTATTGGTTTGGCCATTGAAAGGTGGTTCTTGCTGTGATTGGAAAACATGTAAATGCTCAATAAGATCTTACATTAAGGGCAACTCTCCACAAAAATACCATATCATACTGCATTATGTTTGAGAGATAGAGCGGACGGTCTCTTACCTTATAGTACTGGCCCATAGCAGCACTGGGTGGGGGGTACTGGCCCTGAATCTGCTGTCCTGGCATCCTTTGGCCGGGATAGTTGGGGGATGGCAGCGGCCTGGAGGCATTAGCTGTGGGGTACTGCCCTTGCTGGTTAGGGAACTGGTTGTTTGGTCCATACTGCTGTCCACCATAATTTGGCTTGGTAAGAGGAAGAGAATTGAATAAAATCACAAAACCGCTAAATGTACAGCAATGCTTTTCCAAAGACATGTATTTCAAAAGAACATGAACATGAGGCTGAGTACAGGTATCAAGTCCAGATCTACTCACCTCCCCTGGGTAGGGTCTTTTCATGCCTTGCATGCCCATGCCCTGAGGCCGAGGTCCTGCATAGCTTTGCTGCGGCATCCTTTGGCCATGAGCCCCGAATGGCCCTATGCCTTGGCCCCTGGGCTGGTTCATTCCCATAGGGGGACCGCTCATGTTGGAAGAGTTCATACCTGCGCCCATGTTCCCAGGGAGGGACGGGGGGCCACGGGGTCCTGGCTGGTTCATGAACTGGCTGTTGTACGCCTGATTTGGTCCCATCTGGAAAGAGGAACTCATCTGGAAGACAAAATTAGTTCATTTATCCGTTTTGGAGCTAACCGTCAGTGTTGCGAGTACGCTATTTATCATCGATCGCAAGCTTTTACAAACTAATGCACACAATGAGCCAGAGCTGGGTGCTAATATTTATTTACCAACTGTTAACCACATTGTCCAATAATGTAATTTGTATTGTATGTCAACATTCATCACTGGTCCACATAGGAGCCAGCTGGCTTTTGTTCTTGGTAAATGTGCTACCTGTCTCCGTTTCACAGTCTAGTTAAGCTCTTCGGTCTCGGTATAACACCCTGACTTTATCAGCTATAAGATGAAATTTAATTCTCTCAGCTCCTCGTTATAAAAGCTACTGCTGGTCTGGAAAATGACTTTTGGTATTTAAGGTTTGGTTTGAGGTTTTGATAAATGCACTTTCACACCCCTCATGCTCTCCGGCCACAACACACAACCAACTACACCCCCCTGCAAACCGCTCTCCCCTCCCCACTGAACCCCCACCCGCACTCAGGATCTGTGTTGAGGACATGTGCCAGCTCTTCCAGAGACAGAAGTCCAGGAAGGGACCGGGCCCGGATGGCGTGTCACCCTCCTCTCTGAAAGTCTGAGCTGACCAGCTGGCCCCCATTTTCACACTGATCTTCAACAGATCACTAGAGCTGTGTGAAGTTCCTCCTGTTTCAAGAGCTCCACTATCATCCCAGTCACCCCAGAAACCCCATATCATAGGATTAAAAGACTACAGGCCTGTTGCCCTAACGTCTGTGGTCATGAAATCCTTCGAGAGACTGGTGTTGAGAGACTGGTGTTGGCCCACCTGAAGGAAATCACAGGCCCCCTGCTCGACCCCTTGCAGTTTGCCTACTGAGCAAACAGGTCAATGGAGGATGCAGTCAACATGGGATTGCACTCCATCTTCCAACAACTCGACTCCCCAGGGACCCACGCAAGGGTACCGTTTGCGGACTTTAGCTCGGCGTTCAACACCATCATCTCAGATATCCTCCACTCCAAACTGACCCAGCTAGCTCACTGTACCAGCCCCCATCTGCCAGTGGATTAAAAACTTCCTGACAGACAGGAGGCAGCTGGTGAGGCTGGGGAAAATCACATCCAGCACCCGCACAATCAGCACTGGCACCGCCCTCCCAGGGATGTGCGCTCTCCTCTCTACTCTTCTCCCTCTACACAAATGACTGCACCTCAGGAGACCCGTCTGTTAAACTCCTGAAGTTCGCGGACGACACAACCATCATTGGCCCTATCCGGGATGGTGTGGTCATAACAACCTGGAGCTGAACACGCTCAAAACTGTGGAGATGACAGTGGACTTCAGGAGGAGCCCCCCCCCAACACTGCCCCCCCCACCATACTCAACAGCACGGTGTCTGCAGTGAAAACCTACAGATTTCTGGGTTCCACAATCTCCCAGGACATAAGGTGGGCATCCAACATAGACACAATCATCAAAAAGGCCCAGCAGAGGATGTACTTTATTTGCCAGCTCAGGAAGTTCAACCTGCCACAGGAACTGCTGATTCAGTTCTACACTGCAATAATCCAGTCTGTCCTCTGCACATCCATCACTGTCTGGTTTGGATCGGCCACCAAACAGAACAGGGCCAGACTACAACGGACAGTTGAGTCTGCAGAGAAAATCATTGGTGCCAACTTGCCCTCCGTTCAGGACTTACAGACCTCCAGAGTCAGGAAATGGGCAGTCAACAGCACTGCAGACCCATCACACCCTGGTCACAACCTGTTCCAACTCCTCCCCCTCTGGTAGGTGCTACAGAGCACTGTACCCCAAAACAACCAGTTATAAAAACAGTTTTCTTTCACGGGCTGTCATTCAAACGAATGCTTAACATTGTCAAATAAATCCAACTATTTTATATATACTGTACTGTATATTGTACGTATACTGATACGCTCTGTCATGTCCATCTACTTCAGGCATGTATGTAAGTAACTGCTAACATCTATTTCAGCATCTGATATATCCTCTGCACCATTGCACTTTACTGTCTCTCATTTCACCTGTATATAGTCAATCATTGTGTATATATATGAAGATTGTTGTGTTATAGTGTTGTTAATCTATGTTAAGTACACTGAGAGAGCCACGAAACCAGAGTCAAATTCCATGTGTGTGCAAACCTACATGGCCAATAAACCAGAATCTAATTCTGATTAAGGCTGGAGGTTAATAAGTATACATCAATATCTATCTACCAATATCTTGATATCCATCAAAACATACAAAGAATGTGATATGAGGAAAATGTGCCTGGAAGAAATAAATAATATATTCCTCATCTATAAAGGTGATACCAACTGAAGTGGATATATCTTAATGGAGCATATGTCTGTGAATGCTCTCATTCATCCAGGTCATGGTTATCCAAAGGAATTGAATCGAGTGCAACTGGACTTGGTATATATATATGGATGGAGCATATCACTCAGCAGTCAAGCCTGATGCTTCCTTTTCTTACCGGTCCATATTGGTTCATGTCCTTGTTCTGCGTTTCCTGCAGGGCAGCAACAGTTGCCGTGGCAGTGGCGGTTGCCGTGGCAGCGGCGGCGGCGACAGCTGCAGCGGCGGCAGCGGCAGCAGGCTGTGTGAAGTCCGAAGGAGGACGAGAATGTGGAGGGATGCCCATGCCACCGGGTCCAGCATTAGGCCCTCCAGGGTAACTTTAATAGAGGAGAGAGGGCAATAAAAAATATGATCTGTTAGTACGAGGGCCGCACTATAACTGCTGCTAAACTGACCCCATGCATTTAAACTCACAAACAGAGCCATAAAATCCTGCATCCCTCTTCTTTTTTTATTTTGTACTATGTGCATGTTTGATGTTGACGATTCAAAGTGTTTCACAGCTCACGAAGCCTTCAAACGAGCTGACCAAATGTGCAGTCTAGGCACTCACTTGCTACCGAAGCCTCCTCCTCCACCGGGGTAATTGGGTCGCCCGTACATGCCCTGCTGCATGTAGCCCTGGTTGGAGTTGCCCTTGTTAGGAAACTGCTGCTGAGGACCGGGGAACTGGGGGGAGTTCATCCCTGGATTGTTGCCAGACATACCCGAGCCCATGGGGTTGCCCCCAGGATTCATGGGATTGTTGTTGTTGGCCATTGGATTCCCCAACACCTAGTGTTGGGCAGAGAAATCACCAAAATCAAACAAAGGTTGCATGCTTTTAGAAACCTCCTGTCAGTTCCACTGAGAAAAAAACATGCTGTGGGTCTGAGACTGTCATCATGACATGCAAAGAAGGCCAAAGATTGACGGTTATCAAACCAAACCTCAGTACTTCCACTTCCTATTGAGCAGCAGCACAGTGTGCCTCAACAGTTATTAGGATTTGTGTGGGTTTATCTCAAGTTTCTTTGTTCAACAATCATAGAGGGGTACAAATATTTGGGAAAAATACAGATTGTGATCATTATGACAAATAATCAATGAGACAGAAGTGGAGTTCTTTCTTTTTTTTTTTGGATCTCCCCTCCCCCTTTTCTCCCCAATTGTATCCGGCCAATTACCCCACTCTTCCGAGCTGACCTGGTCACTGCTCCACCCCCTCTGCCGATCCGGGGAGGGCTGCAGACTACCACATGCCTCCTCCGATACATATGGAGTCGCCAGCCACTTCTTTTCACCTGACAGTGAGGAGTTTCACCATGGGGATGTAGCTTGTGGGAGGATCACGCTATTCCCTCCAGTTCCCCCTCCCCCCGAACAGGCGCCCCGACCGACCAGAGGAGGCGCTAGTGCAGCAATCAAGACACAGACCCTCATCCGGCTTCCCGCCCGCAGACATGGCTAATTGTGTCTGTAGGGATGCCCAATCAAGCCGGAGGTAACATGGGGATTTGAACCGGCGATCCCCATGTCAGTAGGCGATGGAATAGACTGCCACGCCACCCGGACGCCCAGAAGTGGAGTTCATTACAATAAACACATTCTATTTACCATGCAGGACATGGTTTGCTAGGTGGGGATTAACCCAAAGCACTACCTTTAATTAGCTTCAATAACGCAACAACGGAGGGTAAACCTGAACGGCACTGGAGACGTGTTGTTTATACCAGTGGGCTACAGATAGTGTAAAACACCAAGGACACTTGATATCAGTTTGTTTTGTTTGACCCACTATCATCTGTATGGGTACTATGCAGATGAGCAAATGTGGGTAACAGTGTTGACACACTCTGTAGTCTGGTTGGCTTAAAAATGTATGCCGCTTGGAGAACATGAGTGCCTGAGACGGGAAAACATTTGTTTTTGGAGGTGGAGTAGGTCCTGAGTCAAATGAAATGAACGTAAAGCTGAATGGTGCGGGACAGATGTGTGTAGACCAGTAGGCTAAAGATAGTGTAAAGCATGCAGGACACTTCACATCAACTTTGTTTGTTGACACGCTATCGTCGCTAATGCAACTACTATTGCGAGTCACCCCTCAAGCCTCTGTAGTTGGCACAGTTGTGTCTCACCTCCTGATAATACAACACCTATACGTGTAGCGATGAAGGAATTCTGCAAACACATTCCTCCTATAAACCTCAGATACGCCTTTGCGTTGCTGTTGTTGTGACCTGAGCGTATGTATGTACCTCCCTATGTACACGTGTGGACTCTCACCTGACTTTGTGAGGTGTTGGTGACGCCCCAGACAGTAGTCACCACTGACAAGGAGCCCGGGGGCTGGTTGGTGTTCTGCTGCCAGGGAACCGAGTCATACGGAAAGGACCCGTCTCTGAGGAGAAAAGACAGAGGAGGGGGGAAAAATAACCACCATGTTGACGAAGCGAAACCCTGACTCGCTTCGCCGGGCAGCACAGCGCAGTCACATTAAAGTGTGTTTGCTTTCGACGAACGATAGGGAAAGATAAAAGGTTTTAATGTCAAGATGGTGTAAGGTAGGCATGTTCTTCCGTCGGCGGCGTGCTGACATCGCTGCACCGTAATCACGAGCTGCTGATAGCAGGGGCCGTGAGCTACGGCTCGCCCCTATCGATCATGCTGCATTCACTGGCCACTGATCCATGAGGAGCAACAGTCTTCGCAGCGAGAGGAGGGATTTCCCCGTAGGGCCTGATCTGTCTGTTCTCTGGTCTGTCTGTTCAGGCACAAAAACACATGCTCACACTTTCACTCACTCACACACACACACACACACACACACACACACACACACACACACACACACACACACACGTGCGCACACAGACCGATATGTACACTGACCCATGTGAGAGGCCGGGCTTCATGGAACTCATGGGAGGCTGCATGGGCACTTTTCCCGGAGGCTCGTTCTGTCTGTTCTTCTGGTGACGGAGGAGAAGGAGGCGCCCGAGTTCCTCACACCAGGAGGACAGGAGAGCTGGAGAAGAGGAGGAGGAGGAGGAGGAGGAAGAGGAGGAGAAGAAAGAAAAGAGTGTATGATTGATGTGACACTCGTGTAAAAAAAAAATATATAACTGCAACATTAACAGCCCTGCAAAGCAGCCACTCCCCCCCCCACCCCCCGCCCCCAGGGAGACTGAATGTGTTGCGAGAGAAAGGGCAGATGGAACAAAAACAACAACAAAGGAAGAAAAGCCTCTGAGCAAAAGTAGGAAAACAAACTGAAAGGCAATGGCCCGGCTGACAGAAAGATGTATAAAAGCCCTGTATAAAAAAAAAAGAAAAAAAAAGGAGGTCTCCGGTATACTGCAATAGAAAATGCTCAATCTCCACCTAGCCTGTCACTGCTGGCCTTGGCCACTAGGGTTCAGTCTGGGCCTACAGATGGACTCCTGCCCTTCCCATTCTCTCCACCCTACCGCCTTGTTAGGTAACTACCACCGAGTGTGTTTGATCAAATCATATGCTTTTCATCTGCAGTGCATCTTTTACACCGTGCCAACTACAAAAGACCCACTTTTCTTTCTTTCCTTTTGCGCTACCCCACCCTCCGTCTCTCTCTCTCTCTCTCTCTCTCTCTCTCTCTCTCTCTCTCTCTCTCTCTCTCTCTCTCTGTCCCTCTCTCCCTGGCAGCAGAAAAGAAAGGGTATGTGGATTCAATCAAAGAGGAGGGCAGCCACCTCCTCTTGTGTTTCACTACAGCAGCACTCCTGTGCTGAGGAGTTGGGGGTGAATGGGAGTGCTTGGCGATTTCAGTTGTGGCCACGGCTCATGCATGGCCACGGACCGTCCCCTGCAGCCAGTCACAAGGAAAGACCACCAAGCTGTCATTAGAGTGAGAGAGAGAGAGAGACAGAGACAGAGAGAGAAATATTAGGGAGAATAGAGGAATAAGTGGGTAAGGAAGGATGGACGAGAGATAGTGAGTGAATTAGAGAGCGAGTGAGGGAGTGATTGAGAGACACACAGACAGGAGAGAGAGACAGAGAGCAAGAGAGAGAGAGAGCAAGAGAGAGCATAAGAGAGAGAGCATGAGAGCGCGCACGAGAGAGAGCGAGAGAGAGCATGAGAGAGAGAACATAAGAGAGAGCGAGAGAGAGAGCGAGAGAGCATGAGAGAGGGCATAAGAGAGAGAGCGCGAGAGAGAGAGCATGAGAGAGAGAGAATAAGAGAGAGCATGAGAGAGAGCATAGAGAGAGAGAGTGTGCGCACGAGAGAGAGAGAGAGAGAGAGAGAGAAGGGAGAGAGAGAGAGGAGACAGCGGGCTAATGGGGCTGATGGGAGGGTGGAACAAACAAAAGTGTCTGACTCCCGTCATAAACATGGCAGCCTGGAGAATTTGACCACACATGAGTGCTTGCACGCACACTTCATGCCTACTCACTGATGGATAAGCTACACACACACATACACACACACACACACACACACACAAACACGCACACACACACACGCACACACATTCCCTGATAGACATATTACCAAGACGTGCGCTCATGTTCACGGATGCCCACGCAGACACGCACGCTCGCAGTCAAAATAAGTAGGACACGCAGCGTCTGAGTGCGCCAAATTTCCCAGCGTGAGAGTGGAAGTGAAATTTCAGTACGAGCGCCCGCCCGCCCGCATGCACGCACACACACACACACACACACACACACACACACACACACACACACACACACACACACACACACACACACACACACACACACACACACACACACACACACACACACACACACACACACACACACACACACACACACACACACACACCTTCCTTCTCCTCTCCCATCAGCCCATTGGAGGCAGGAGCATCTCACCCCAAAAGGCATCTCTCCTTTCATTTGAACACCGAGCACACCAGCCTCGCTCTGTGTAAAGATGAGGGCTGGAATACAAAAGACGTGTACAGATGGTGCCAGCAGTCCTCCCTGCCTCTCCCTCCCTCCCTCCCTTCCTCCGCCCCCCGCCCTCTTCCTCCTTTAAAAGCAGCACGGGGCCCCGGCACAGAGGCAGCTGGGTTTTTCCTCCTTCTACACCCCCCGCCCCCCCCCCCCCAGTCACCCTGTTCCTGGCAACAAAAAAAAAAGGCAGGTGCCAGGAGACAGACTGCACGGTTCCTCCAGAGGATCGATCGGACTCTTCTGGGGCCGGGCTAAAGCCTGAACTTGGGATGACAGAACGGGGATTTTTTTTGTTTCAGATGTGAAGCAACTTATAAACCCGGGGCCTCATGTATCAATCGTTACTATGGGCAAATTTGTGCATACACACAACCCATGGAATTTTTTAACCCTCAAGTTTGCCTGACAGCAGTTGCAAAGCATGATGGTTATTTGTACTTCCTCCCTCCTAACATCTATTGTCTCCCTCTTGCAACGGGAAATCACCCCGGGCCCACAGAAACATCAGTGTTAGCCCAACAGTGTCTAAATTTAGGGGCTACCCGGGTTCGACGCCGGTCTCTGAGACAAACTTCAGGGCTAAAAAATCCCACGGGTGTGTACACACAAATCTGCCCATAGTAAGGACTGATACACGGGGCCCCTAGGTTCTGCCCCAGTCACTCACAAACCTTTCAGTCACACGTTTAGCTGCACCATCTGGGAAGTTGTTTTTTTTTTTGCACAAATCTGCAAGATGTTAAAGACGATGTTTAATCAATGTTAGAATCCTTATCAGTAAGAAAATGGGCCAAATATAAAATTTCTGTACCGCCTCTTCTCCACTCCTTCGTATTCTGTCGCTTTGTTCTGCCCTTGTGGTTTTATTTGAGATATGACTTCACACTGACGGAGATGCAAACATGCTCAAACAAGTCAATCTGGGCATTAAAAGTTGTGTAGCGTTTCTGATGTGTCATTGCTTTTCTGGGTTGTCGGTTGGCTAAAAACAAGCTAACGTTAGCTCTGTTGAGACTGGTGCAGAAACATCTATTTTACAATGTCAGTTTTTTTGTTTTTGCTTTGTTCCGAGTCATCCCGGTCGCTGTTCCCCCCCCCCCTCTGCTGATCCGGGGAGGGCTGCAGACTACCGCATGCCTCCTCCGGTACACGTGGAGTCGCCAGCCGCTTCTTTTCAACTGACAGTGAGGAGTTTCACCAGGGGGGACGTAGCGCGTGGGAGAATCACGCTATTCCCCCCCAGTTCCCCCTCCCGCCCCGACCGACCGACCGGAGGAGGCGCTGGTGCAGTGACCAGGACACATACCCACATCCAACCCGCAGGCATGGCCAATTGTGTCGTGCAGGGACGTCCGACCAAGCTGGAGGTAACATGGGGATTCGAACTGGCGATCCCCGTTTCGGTAAGTAACGGAATAGACCGCCATGCCACCCGGACCCCCACTCCTTCATGTTCTGTCCCTTGGTGTTGCCCATGTGGTTTTATTCAACATATGATTTCACACTGACGGAGATGCAAACATGCTCAAACAAGTCAGTCTGGCCATTAAAGTTGTGAAGCGTTTGTGGTGTGTCATCGTTTTTCTGGGTTATCGGTTGGCGAAAAACACAATTGTGACAAGCTGGTGCGAAAAGTTCTATTTTACAATGTCCGCGTTAAGCGTCCAATCAGGATATGATGCAAGCAATGTGTGCAGGCAATGCTAGGCCTACTTCCAGATGCAAAGCTAAGGTAAAGTTCCCGTCTCGTTGTGGTCACAACGAAGTCAACACAACCAGCGGTGCTTTGCGGCCACGACGCCGTGTCCCACTTCCTCTTAAGGTGCTCCTCCACGAAAACATTAACACTTGGCACAGGAAGCACACAACCAGATGGGAAGGTTAGACTTAATCACGGCAAACCGGATCCAAGTGCAGCTAATAGGTTTACAGGCGTGTCCGTCTCCTGTATATGTTTCGAAGACACCGCGCCATTTTAAAACAGTCCCCTCCCGTTCCCCTGGACCCCTTCTGATGGCGAGGGTTTTGAGTTCCAGCCCCTGGCCACCGGCCAGCACCTCACAGCTCAATTAGGTCCCGTTATTCTCTTGCAACAAGGGGGAACTTGCACTTTTCCTACGTTGATAAACACGTCTCCACAATTTAAACCCCCCAACCCCCCATCCCGAACTGTGCCACCCTGAGACTGCCTGGCTTGGACTTGGAGGGATCGTATCCTCATTCTGCACCGAGGCTGACATCAACAGCCGCAGGACTGTCTCAGGCAGGGTGCGAGAAATTTAAAAAAAAAACAAAGAAAAACTCTATTATGCAAAGAGGCGAGCGGAGGAGAGAAGTGACGATGCATATCTAGGAGAATGATTATATACAGAGCGAGAGAGAAGGAGAAAGAGAAAGAGAGAGAGAGAGAAAATCTCTCGCCCCACCACTTAGAGGAGAATTATGCTACCCCACCATTAGGTAGAGGGCTTATCACCCCACAAAATTACCACCTCCACTGAGCCCCAACCTGTTTTCGAGGGGAGGTGCTGTGTCATCGAGTCCAAGGATAAACTTCAGGTGTTATATGACAGGGCGAGACCAGCCTGCCCCTTCCAATTCTCTTCCTCATCGTCCTCCTCCCTTCTTCGCCCCAGCGTCTCTCAGGACCGCGCCAGTGTCGAACACAAGAGTATTACTGTTTCTCCTCTCCTCTCTCCCTCAATAGACATCTGTTTTCCTCCGGCGTCCCAGGCAAGAAGTGGTAAAACCGGAGGTGATCGCCTCAGGTGCTTTTTCGTCTACCCCATCCACTTCGCGGAAAACTGTGATGGAGTGAACGCGTTTACACCGTTTTGATGGCATCGCTCTGCCATGTTTACATTGGCTCGCTATACTTTTGTCTCCCGGGCAGGGACGGGCCCCGCTCCTCTCCCCGTTTCTCCACCTCTCTCTGTCTCGTTGCTATTAGAAAAGAAGGGGGGTAGCCGATCCTGTTTGCCTTGTAGATGATCCCAGGGGCCCCGGCTGTGTCTGAGCCATATTGATATTCTGGTGCTCAGCTGCACAGCCTGATTGTGAGCCACAGCGGAGGGCTAGTAAACGCCGGCACAAGATGGGTGGCTCAGTAGCCGGCGCTGCTGCTTCCAGCTTCGCTCTCCGTCAAGACGCCCCCGGGGAGCCATGACAAATGACATGGCCTGCATCCCTGACAGTTGCTCAATGCTCTCTCCCAATGATTACACTACCACCCCCGCTGCCACCGCCGCCACCCGCCACCGCCCCAGCCACCATGGCGCACATGTGAATGCGTGCAACCGAATTCGAGACAGTGCGCCAATTTTGAATTGTCTTCACCTCTATAACATAAAAGACGCCTCCGAAACAATAAAACAATACAAAATAGAAAACAAAACATTAGGTTCTGGAGGTAAAAAAAAAAAACCCCAAACACATGGGATAAGATGAGCCCGGGAAAGGAGGTTCCCGCTCCCTCTGCCTCAAAAACCTCCCCCTCTGTTTCTGGAGGGGCGTGTGTATGTGTGTGTGTGTGTGTGTGTGTGTGTGTGTGTGTGTGTTGTCACAGGTAAAGCAGATGCCAGGGGCTCTTGTGAAATCCCTACCCCACCCCCCCCACCCCCTTGCTCCCTCCCACTCTCCTCTCCATCTAATAGACACTTGCTCCTTCATCAAGCCAGGGCCCCAGATCCCCACCTGGCATTGTCCCAAATGGCTCAGGCCAAAAAAAAGCTCACCAACCCACCCAAATGTACACATCGAGCCCTTGCATCCCACACACACTCAGCCCTGCATGTGCAAACACACACACACACACACACACACACACACACACACACACACACACACACACACACACACACACACACACACACACACATCTGCAGTACTTAATCACCCATTGTCATACCGAGGTGTAACAGTAAAGGCCAACGGGGGTTTGTGCAGTAAACATGACGGGATCACAATCCCCAATTGTTGTTTTGGGGTTTTTTTAAGACAGCCGGAGAGGCTGAGAGGAAACAAAGGATGAGCAAACTAACAAGACGAGGCCCTAGTGGGCTGCACCATCTCGTTTCTAAAGCAGCTCTGTTGACATTCACTTGTGGGCTGAGGCCCTCTTCCCTCCGTCCCTGACCAGACTGGAGTGAATGGACCCAGGCCTCCTGCAGGCCAAAGTCAATTAAAATAAGAGAGTGGCTAGGGAGCACTTGTATCCCTGGTTACTGACTGCACCTAAGGGGCCACGTAAAACATTCGTGTCTGGCTTCGGCCAAAGAATTTCTCCCAATTTGGGCTCACAGGCTTTCTGGAACTTTAACATGTTGAGATTCACCTCATAAAATAAGGAAAACTATATGAAAAACTGGTTGCTATGACATTGCTTCAATAGTTATATAGGCCCCGCGCCAGACTATCCTCAGCGCGCTACAGGCCCGAGCGGGGCCTGGGGTCGTAAATCATCTCCCCCACACTGCCTCACAGCTCTCTGACAGTCACCACGGAGCCATGGACGTCTGCCTGGCAGCCATCAAACCTCCCTTTGTCTTTGCCCAGATGCCACAAATTATTCATCAATGCCAATTTGATAATGCAATGGAAAGCACTCTGCAGACCTCAGCCTAGTGTGCGTTGTGTGTGTGCGTGTGTGTGTGTGTGTGTATCCATCAGACATTCTTTTTCACTGGCAGTGAGTGGGCATAACAGGTTACAGACCTGTCAAGCCGTGACAGGCCGGGCATGTTCAGCTGCGCTAGTTGTTCATCCATGGGGGGATAATTAGGTCAAAGCTCCTGTGTGGCAGGGACTAAACTCACAGGTGTGGCGCCTTGAGCAAACGGCACATGTTCTACATCCCTGGTCGCCTTCTCAACACTTCACGGAGAGAAAATAGTGCCTCAGCATGGAAGCAATTGTGATTTGGGCGTTGTAAAAAAAAAAAAAAAAGAAAAAAAAGACCCGAGTCAGTAAACCCACTTCATTAACTTTGCACCGTACACAGACTTTTCCTCAAAGCGGAGCGAGCCGTTCCACATTCCACGGCACGTTTTGCCGCGACCGATCCATAAACTCAACAAGCTGATGTTGTAAACAAACAGGATGCGTGAAGTAGATACCCGCCGTGTACCTTTTCAAACGCGGCATGATGTTTCGCCCCGACCTCCTCAGTGCACAAGGAATGCTTTAGCACTTCAATTATATGTTGCTCGGGGGCGGGGGGGCGCCCCCGGTGGCTCACCTGGTAGGGCGTGTACCACGTAAGGCTGAGTCCTTACCGTAGCGGCCCGGGTTCGAATCCGGCCCGGGCCCTTTGCTGCCTGTCATTCCCTCTCTCTCTCTCTCTCTCTCTCTCTCTCTCTCTCTCTCTCTCTCTCTCTCTCTCTCTCTCTCTCTCTCTCTCTCTCTCTCCCCTGCCTTGCCTTTCCTGTCTCTCTTTCTACTATCACTGTCAAATAAAAAGGCGGAAAATGGCAAAAAAAAAAAAAAGTAAAAAATTACATGTTGCTCAAGCTTTAAATGAAACAAATCCTGAGCCTGGTGAAAAAATAATGTCACACACACAAAAAAATAAATATTTGTCGATGGCAGAGCTAATCTCCATAGGAAAAGCAGCTATGCATTGTTGATTTAAAGCCTTTGCTCGGTTCTACAACGTTATCTCTATCTAGGACAGATAACGGCCTCCTCTCTGCTTCTCCTCTTTGTCTGCCACTTCTTTTCTTCCACCCTTTCCTCTCTCTCTCTCTCTCTCTCTCGCTGGGAAGCCAGCAATGCTGGAGCCTTGTCAATGAGTACTTAGGCCCGTTGCCTCATGGGGAGCCAGACTTGCTGGCTAGGTTTTATGGCCCATTTCAGAGCTGCCCCAGCTTAACTACAGCCTCCTGCTGGCCACATGGCCACAGTGTCGTGCCATGTCCATCCGGCGGGGGGGGGGGGGGGGCGCTTGGACCCGTGCCAATAAGGTTTTACCGAGGCCAGAAGCATATGTGGCCATGCGGAGGCAAGCAGCAGTCAAGGAGGGGAAAAAAGCAAATGCCATGGATTTAGTGGATCTGGGTTGTCGTTTTGACATCCTGTGTTTCTTTGACGCAACATCAACAGCGGTTTTTTTTTGAGCTAATGAGAAGTCAATAATTAGTAGCTTGTGAATATCTAGCAAATTAGCTGACATCTAAGGTGCATCGAGAAACGGCCTGTAAGTAGCAATGAGACAAAGCTACAGGAAACCTAGACGAGAACCAACTCTTTGATAGATAAAATATATTTTCAAACATAGTCTACGTTCAGATTTTTCTGCCAAGGATTAACTCCTTCAGAGAAAATACATTTTTTTGCACTCACTCAATGCAAAGTGGAACATGAAATATACCACAAACTCAAGCTGATTTAATGCCGATTTAAACACGGTGGCAGTCATTTCTCGGTCACGGTTAAGGGTAACCAACCTTTGCTGCTTAAGTAGGCCAGTGTTTAAAAGGATAATCTCTCTTGGTGTATGCGACACAATCTCTCCCTTAGAATAAAAAAAAAAAAAAAAAAAAAAAAAGGCACGCCGTTCTGTATGCCTAGAAGACACCAAGGTGGAAATCTATAGCATTTTCACCCCCTACTGAGACTTAATTCCTTATGCATTAAATCCCAAACTCCCCCAACCAAAATTCAATCTTCTGTCTGTTAATGCACGTCTTCCCGGCGTCAGTAAGCTGATTGGGGACAAAACTCCCTCCAAACCTACATCTTTACGTCTTAATTCAAAAGAAACAATCTGGCAGTGTGACGACTCTGTCCAAATGTTTAAGAGCGGGATGGGGGAACCGTTCAAGTGTGGGGCGGGGGCGGGGAATCTTTTTTGGATTGATTTCAGGGTCATCAATACAAGACTTAAGGGAAAAAAGTCAGGATTTTTAGGAATATCTTTATATATGTTGTAGGGATGACACTCCATTAGTAACCATAATACCGAGGAGGAGAAATGCTGAAATTGTGCAGAAAAGGGTCTGCCACTGACCACGTTGGCAGATTTAAATGTGTACGCGGAAACTATGAAAACTTCCTGGTTTGCTGTTACTTTCAGTATGCTACATCGAAATGGGATACGTAGCATAAGAAAATGTGAGTAACAGTGATACATACGGCTGTTGTAGTATCCGCCATTGACGACACTGGCGGGCACTTTTCGGCAGCGTTTCAGAGACACACAGAAGCCTGCTCAGTATTATGGCTGCTAATAGTGTTCTCCGTACAATAGAGATATTTTGGAAAGTCATGTTTGTTTCCCTTTAAGCAACAATTTCTATGTGTGCCGTTATATTATGCACCAAAGCAGCAAGCTCATACGCATACTGAATTCAGATTGCCAACTCCATCATTTGACCGGACAGTTATTCCTCAGATTCAGCCAAATGATACTTGAGGCTTACTCTACTGGTGCAAAGTGTGTATTTAACCAAGAGCGCTCATGTAACCAGATTATCAGACAGGCAAACCTGCAAAAAAGCTGCTTACAGGAGCCAGACTGTTTCCCCAAGCAACAGGCTGCTATTAACAAAGGCAAAGCCTTAAGCCACCGTCTACACAATGATACTAATTTTGCATGGAGCAGATGCGCCCTGGCTAGTGCCCACCTCAGGGGGTGCCGGGCACGGCCGGTAGTGCCACGGTGGCACATGCTGGCGGCTGATTCACCTGTGACCTTTTCACAGTGGGCGTGGGGTCGAAGCCCTTCTATAAAGGCGCAGTGAAAACACACACTGAAAGAGCCCGGGTGGGATCTTGGCACCCCTCTAGGCTCATTAGCATCATCCATATGTGCAAGCAACCCGGGATTTGAATAACACCCGCTTTCCTGATACCCACTCAGCCAAAATGGAAACAACAAAAGTAATTCCTTCTCTATTCCGTTTACTGTGTTTATTTTTTTTTCTTTTTCGAACGGAGCAACACACCTATTTACTCCTACGTTAAAGTGTAAGCATAAGAGATAAAAGTAGCACAGAATTAGCATTAGCATTAAATGTATGAAAATTAATTACCAGCCGCTTATAGGGCCAGCTAGATGAGCGGTATTATGTTTTCTTGCACACTTTCAAAATAACTATAAAATCTACTATACACGGTGCTATATAATCAAATTTGAAGAGGCACCTGGTAAGACAATATCTTTCTATAGACCTATATATATGGTAATAGCGCCAGTGAGTGTTCAAGAGCTACATCCAGTTTTAGTTTGTGCATGCCATTTTTGGCCTCGGACTCAGAAATTAAGGGGCATCTTAACAGGCTAGAAGGAGAATCCTGTAACAAACATGTACAGGTCAACAAAGAGGGACAGCAAGTATACAAGGACCTTTAAATGGCTTCAGAACACAAGTGGGTACCATGATGAAAGCAAAATGATAAAACACTATGTCAGAACAACCATGCTTCATAACAATTCAACAGATGACAGAGCAGCAGCCGACAAGAGGCCATGACGCTCCTCCAAATGGCCAACCAAAAAAAAAAAAAAACAAAAAAAAACAAAACAAAAAAAAAGCACATCTGATGCACAATCATTCCATGTACGCTGCATCAACACATGGTGGGTTTATATGTCCTGTGTGTTGACACAAAAAAAAAAAACTTAAGGACTACAATGACGATGGTTGAATCCAGCCAATGTTTATGATTTTTTTTTTTTCGGTGCACAACTTCAACACACAACCAGTACCTGAGTCAGTCTGACATCTCCTGCAGGTGTAGGTTTCTGTGGGGTTCAAATTTAACATTTTACTATGATTGGTAATGCAAAAACATTTCTGAGGTATTCAGTGACAAAGCTATGCCGTGCCCATAATGCAATGCAAACTGATCACGGGTCATTTATTTCAACCTGAATGAATCTGTCTGCTCTGACACCCGGCCTAGGAAGTGACTGGAGACTGGACGAGTGCGCTCGATATCAGTCGTATCTGCCAACGACGCCCAACACCTAACAAAGACAGCCTGTTGAGCGCTGGGAAAATGTAACTGGGGATAGAGGTGATCGTAAAAGAGGGATCAGACTCACGGACACGCAAAAGACTGCAGATGTTTTCTTAATATGCTTGTTTACCATCATCCGATATCAAATCCCGGGGCTCTACGCTAACTTTTTTTCCCCAAGAGCACACAAAGAAACTTAGGAGCACAGTGAAAAATGTTCAAGTAACAGAGTTCATCAACAAACAACTGATTACACAAATATTTTTACTGTGCGTGCGTACATGTGTGTGTGTGTGTGCACTCCTTCTCCTTGTGTGCAAACCAGTGGAGGGCTATGAAAGTGGAAGACACTGCTATCTAGACACTAGCTAGGCATGGGGCCTAAAAATATTGAAAACAACATTGACACAGCTCTTTAAAACCCTGAAATGTTGAAACACAGCTTTTTAAATAAAATATTGCGAGAGCTTTTTAAAACATTTGGAAGTTTTTTTAAAACACTGAAACAACTTTTTGAAACATTGAAACAGTTTTGAAAATATTGACACTGCATTCTAACAGACATATTGGTTCTGCAATACAGGGGTTTTTCTCCCCCCACGCCACGTGTGTGTCTGTATGCATGCACTAAGGGACACACATCTGTGCATTAGCACACACCGCCAGACTCCTTTCTCCTCGTCTCTTTCTCGCTAAAAATAAAAATGAACGGGCTTCATTTTTAACAATGTTTTCGTGACACTTTTTAACCTGACCCTGACTGACTGAGTGACTGACTGAGTGGTGAAGCCGCACCCCTGGGCGGCCTTGTGTCGCCACTTCCTGTAAACGTCGTTTCCAAAATAAAAGCCCCTCTAGCGTTTCATACACGCTCCAGCCATACACGTACTGGGTTTTGTCTTGTTTTTGGCGTTGTTTGCCTTCCTCTGACTGCACAACGGCTGCGTCATCGCAGAAAACTCTACTGTGATTGGTGCGCTGCAGCTTGTGGAATTTGGGAGGACTTGAACAATCGGAGGCTGGGGAGGGAGGGGGAGACTGCGAGAGGTTGTAACCTTTACTGTGCTTGTAAATTATTTTTTCCGGTTCGCACGTATCTATTTTTAGGGGCAAATGCGAGGGAAATACTTGCACTGCAGACCCCTGAATCCCTGATAACTATCTTGGCCTAATTTCTCTTGTTTCTTCTTAAGTGCCTCTCTCGACCAGCCCCCCCAGCCCCCCCAGTAGATGACTTTACTTTCTGCCATGAATGAAATGGTTTCCACAGCTCCCGCCTCCGTCAGTTGTCAAGAGGGGACAAATATGCTGGATTCATTTACAGTGATGAATGATGAATCACGACTGATTAATGGTCCACCGACAGACCTTATTTGACGGTCTATCTAGTTTATGGGTGACTCTCTAATAACCACCATACTGAAATATGAACTCGGGCCGCTGCTTTACTGTCTCCGTCCTACAAGGGGAGGCGATGGTGTCGGGCAAAGGAGAAAATCTGGATATAGTTAAAAATAAAATTGTCATTTCATTACAATTTTCTAGATCTGGTCACCGAGATCACATCACTTGCGCATCCACACTCGACCTCGAGACGCATGGTATGCGTTTTCCATGACCGTACCCAGTAAAGCACCCGTTAGTGTTACTGTTCCTTACTCTTCCACCCCATCACTTAGTGGGGACTGCAGCTGGGTTTTGTCGACTTTGTATATGATTGCGATAACAGCATGAGCCCGATCGTGTCAGCACCTGGCAAAGGGTTGGCGAAGTGACTTAACAACTTGCTAAGATCAAGAATAAGGGTTTGGGGCATCCGGATGGCGTGGCGGTCTATTCCACTGCCTACCAACATGGGGACTGGCGGTTCGAATCCCCGTTACCTCCGGCTTGGTCGGGCGTCCATACAGACACAATTGGCTGTGTCTGCTGGTGGGAAGCCGGATGTGGGTGTGTGTCCTGGTCACTGCACTAGCGCCTCCTCTGGTCGGTCGGGGTGCCTGTTCGGGGGGGGGGGACTGGGGGGAATAGCGTGATCCTCCCATGTGCTACATCCTCCTGGCGAAACTCCTTACTGTCAGGTGAAAAGAAGCAGCTGGTGATTCCACATGTATCAGAGGAGGCATGTGGTAGCCTGCAGCCCTCCCCGGATCAGCAGAGGGGGTGGAGCAGCAACCGGGGCAGCTCGGAAGAGTGGAGTAATTGGCCGGACACAATTGAGAAGAAAAAGGGGGGGGGGTAAAAATAAAAGACTAAGGGTTTCTCTAGTGCTAGGATTTGGAAACTATTACCATCAAAATAATCATGGGTAATCTAACACGATATTTATGCATAAACTTATCTGCTTACATGTGCAAAAATCACCACATTTAAGAATCCAACTGAGGTTTGTCAAACTGAACTGCTAGGTACCTGAAGCGCAATATCAAACCAGAACTAGTTTTCAAAGAACGCCCCTGTCAAGTCTTCTGGACCACATTTTGGGAGAGTTTAGGTGACACATTCTGGCTGCCGTCAATTTAGACAACAAAACCGTTAGCACAATACGATGACATCCGTATTTCATCCCAATAAAATTCCATCAGAAAGGATAACCAAAAATATTGAACCATCGCCCAGCCCCAAGCTTGATTAACAACGACTTTGTGGCACGGCGCAGCTCGGGTATTTGGATGACTTGTACCGAATATTGCAGAACTCTCTCATTTTAGAGACCCAACGTGAGACATAAAATCCAAGAATAATTCCTCGCCGCAAAAATTGTCATGTTAGGTGTTTCAATTAGATGGTTCAACACTGTGTCATAACAGCTGGACCCCTTTATCGGGTGTTCAAATAATGTGTCGGAAGATGTGGGTACCCGTTTCCCCTAAAAACAAAAAGTTAGGATCCTGGAAAATTGACTCGGTTCTTCTGGACACAGCGTTCAGTGGGAGAAGTGTTTCATCTAAGGGACCTCTTCAGTCTCTTCTGACTGCAGGTACCCTCTATGACATTGACGAGGTCACCTAGATGAGTGCTGAAATGTTTCTCCCACTAAACGTTGTGTCCAGAAGAACTGATTCAACTTCCTAGGATTTCCTCACCTGGACCATTGAGCATGCATCAACACAAAAAGTTGAAATATTAATTCAGGTTAACCTCTAAAAAGAAGCGCCGCTTTTTACTGTTTCGCAGATAGTGAACGCAACACAGCTAAAACACTTAACTGCCCTGCGCGTGGAACGTCATTAAGCCGTCAGCAGCAAGACATACGGGTGGTGGGTGGTGTGTGGGGCGACGACCCTTTAGTCGGAGAACCTGAGATCCAGTCCTCGCGTCCGTTCTGCTCAGGCGTCTCTGAACAGAACTCAAGATTCCCACCGACTTTCGCAGAGGGAGACTTTCACACAGCTAAACCTGTGTTTCGCCATCTCTGCGAGGCGGGCAAAGTGGAGAGAGAGTTTCCCTACGAGGGGCGATTACGCGTCACCCCCCCGACACTATCATAAATGCCAATTCACTGTTTCTAGATGTGAGACTACAAAGGTCCTATGTGGGGAAAATGCTGCGCCGGGCTTGTGGAATGAAGCTGGCTGGTTAAGCCGCACGGTCTCCGAGGGAGTGGGTGTGCCGAACTGCCAAGAGTCTCAGAGAAAATGCCGCCTCAAGTAGGTCAGCGTGACTCCAAGAGATAATCAAGGCCGTTTTGACCCCTTCTGTGTGAGCAGTAAGTGGGTCAAATGCAGCAGTCAGCTGTTGCAACTCTGTCATGTGGAGTGCTGTGAGGCACTAGTCATACTGTCAAACTCCATTCCGTTAGTTTAAGGCATGGCAGGGTGCCCGCCCCCAACCCACCAACGAGGGTTGAAAAAAAAAAAAAAACCTACCACCCCCTCCCCGGGGGTAAAATCATGCAAAGTTACTCTCAGCATGCACATCCACCTTCCCTGTTGTCAGCGAATGCACCTCTCTGCAAACGCAGCCCTCTTCCAAGTGTTGTCTCCTCCTTTTGACAGCTCGCAGCTTCACAGCTCTGTCCTATTCACGGGAGCAGAGTCCCCCCCACCCCTTGTCTGAAACGCCACCCGCATTTCAAGCAGACTTACTCAAGCAATGTCCCTCCCTGCCTGCCTGCCTGCCTGCCTGCCTGCCTTTCTGTCTTTCTGTCTGTCTGTCTGTCTGTTTCATTTCTTACTCCTCGCTGCACAAGAAAAAAAAGGGACTCATGTGTCTAGAAACACTTCTGAGCACGAATCTGCGATGGCAGAACAAAGGCGATACAGGGCAGCCTTAATCTCTGCACTATTGAAGCCAGCAGCTATTTTAAAAGCTTTCTCTCCGTGTGTCCCTGTATCCCTCCCACCCTTTCTCTCTTCTAACATTTTTCCTCCTGCGAACCCCCCCCCGCCAACCCCCCCCACCCCTCCGTGTCTCAGGGCAGCAGCCTCTCTCTCTCTCTGCGTTTTTCTTCTTCTTCTTCTTCTTCTCTCTCTCTCTCTCTCTCTCTCTCTCCCTGCGTGTCCAGCGACTGACTGCACAATACACATCAATTATTCATGGCTGCGCTCTCCGTTTCACAGGCAAAACCAATCACAGATGGAGTCATTGCTAATGGGCTCCTGCTGTACTTGCCACCGGCTCCTTTGCACTCAGGCAACAAATACCCCTGAGACAATGAGAGGGAAAACAAAAAAAAATAAAAAGAAAGGTGTGTGAGGAGGGTGAGGGGGGGGGGGAGAGGGGAGAGACTTCATTCAACACTAACAGCCAAGAGGAGAGGACACACATTTGGGGATCAGAGGGAGAGCAGAAATAAAGGTACATCTCATCACAAATAATTCAACAGAATATATATAAAAAAAAGGGGGGGGCACCGGCTTCTGCAGGACCGGCTTCTGCAGCACTAACGAGTTAAAAACATAAGGGGGGTTGGGATGGAGATGGGAGGGGAGTGAGAGAGGAGAGAGAGGGAGAGAGAGAGAGAGAGAGAGAGAGAGAGAGAGAGAGAGAGAGAGAGAGAGAGAGAGAGAGAGAGAGAGAGAGAGAGAGAGAGAGAGAGAGAGAGAGAGAGAGAGAGCCAAATGCTTATCTCCTCACCTCGGATGTATGCAGCTGTTATTGATGTATCTTCTTTTTCTGTCTAGTGATCCATTGCTTGCTCTCCCAATACACACATCACACAGAAGCAGCCACAGCCAC
Organism: Lampris incognitus; assembly: GCF_029633865.1. Classification (NCBI taxonomy): domain Eukaryota; kingdom Metazoa; phylum Chordata; class Actinopteri; order Lampriformes; family Lampridae; genus Lampris; species Lampris incognitus. The sequence continues at coordinate 27,642,777 of NC_079227.1, read as the reverse complement.
TTCGCCAGAAGGGAGAGGGAAGCAGGGAGGGAGGGAAGGGAGGGGGGGGGGCAGGCAGGCAGGCAGGCAGCTCACATTTCAAACTTGCAAGGGGGGTGGTGCCTAATGTGCTAGACAGCCTGTATGTTGGCCCGGGTCCAGAGCGACGAGTAAAAGAAGCCTCAATCAATTCATTTGAAGCAGCGTTTGTTACGCGGGGGAAAGGAGCTACAAGTCCTCTGGAAATGGCGAGCGACAGAAATGCTCTCAGTAGGCGACAATAGGTCTTGATTTTTTAACACACGCGCGCACACATGCACACACAACACCTCGCCTTTTTGCATATTGTCGACTTAATCCATCAAACTAGCCATTGTAATTAAGGGCCATGGAGGACAAGGAGGAGCAGGCTGGGCACGGTGGCTTCCTGATGCGCAGAGGGGCTGGAATCAGGACTGTCTGAGGAGGAGGAGGAGGAGGGGCCAATTAGAGCACATTTTGTGTTTCGGCAGACATGAGCCGGGGAGAGATTTAGATAAACCGTTGCACAGCGACAAAACACGCAAACGATAGATGAACCACCTGAGGCAGACAATACCGCTCCGACGCCGTCCACAAAATAAGAGGATTCTCAGGCTCCGGCGGGTCGATACAGCTATCAAACGTGCGCAGCTCATGAGCGGCTAAAATACCATAACGGGCGTTTAATTTAAAACATAAGCCCCCAACATAACATTGATTGGAATATGCACACGTGTAATTTCAGTGCAGGCGATGCTGCAAACCGCGGAGCCGCCGGTCCGAGTTACAAAAAAGCACCGTTTCAGTTCCCGCCGCCATAGAGGCGAGCCTGCAGAGCCTCTCAGACAAACAAAAGGAAATCAACAGGAAAGAGGGACAAACAGCCCTTATCTCGGGGCTCCCTTGTATTTGCTCCCCTGGCATTTACCACCTACCCTAATGCACAGCAGGTGAGTTACGGCTCTACACCCCATTGTAAATTACCACATCTATCATGGTTGACTTCCAACACTTAACTTGCCTATGCAGTGTAAAACACGGAGACTGTCTAAACCGGAGACACGGCAGATTTATTGTGTCTTACGGACACGCCGCCCTAAAACAGGCTGTGCGCACTTCTCCGAGGGTATAGGGAAAACATTTGCCATATTAGCTGCCAAATGTAAGTTCGAGTCTTGTTAAAAACTCACCCGCACACATTGACGTAATTACAAAACTAAGCCGTGTCCAAATTGTACGAAGTCCAAGATTACTCAGGTGGAAGACATTCATTTTCTTGTTGATAAAAACGCCGATAATAATGACTCGCTGTTGTCGAAGAAAGGCAACTCGCTCCAAAATCCGAGTCGAATGTGAAGCAATGCTCGGGACAATAAGTCCGTGTGAATTTTTCATGCAAATTGTGCGTGGGATTTGAAACAGATTAACGAAAACCTCAAGTTTTGAGACGTAATAACCTCTTTTTCTAGCTTGCTGGAGGTAGAGAAAAAAAATATTTCACTTCACTGACTTTATGCAAACACCCTTTTCCAAATAAATTACATTCAAAAGTGACTTTCGAGGTGAAATGTTGGTCAAAAGTCTGCAGAGTGGCTGCTAACCATGAACCTTCATTTGCACCCGCGTCATAATGTACATCCGCCATTAGTTGGTGCATCACAATATTGCAGTGTGCATATCCTTGTTTTCGCCACTGGGTGTTATAAAATATTACCAACTTAAGCTCATAAAAAGAATAACAAGAAAGGATAACATCTTTCCAAATACTAATGAGTCCTTCAAAGCCCCAGGTTTTCTAGATAGATGCTTTCTGATGCACTTTTACTCCCAGAAAGCCAGGCGCGGATCTACGGGGTGGCAGCTGCCACCTCTGGGACACAGTCTTGCCACCCCTGTTGCCACCCCATTTATAAATCAGATAATATGTTTTTAAAGTATATTTTATGTACATGCATGGTGAAGGTCAATGAGACCCGCGCAAAACTCATCTCAAACAGCAGAGAACAAAATACATTCGATGAAATCCGAGTTTTGAATAATAATACGTTTAGAATAATGTCCATTGCCCCCCTCCTTGAACCTCATGCCACCCCTTTGCCACCCCAGGAAAAAATCTCTAGATCCGCCACTGCAGAAAGCCCAATTTTCTTTAACACAGCTGATGTAAATGCACCTAATACACATTACTGTACTAAATGAAAATCCACATTTTTACTTAGAACTCCTTCGACAATGAAACTAGCTCGTGACACGAGGACTCGCTTGATTTCTCAGAAATAGTCTTCGGGTTCAGCTGCGGCAGAGGGGTCAACTGTGGTCGGGGCCACCAACAAGGTTTTTTGGATATTCATGTTATTTTTCTATTTAGGAGAAGCCACAGCAAAACTATATGTTCAAGCGAGGCTCGGTGGGGAACGGCAGAAAAACAAGACGCGTTTCGGCGAGGAAAGCTTGGGGCAAGGAAATTACAGCCCTGCAGGCCTGTGTGTGTCCGCCTGACCCCTGTATTGTGTGTGTAATCCAAAACCTCGCCACAGCTCAGTTTCAACAAGTTGGACCGTTATGTCTTCAGCACTATTGCACCCAAACACATGGTGAAATCTTCAACCACGCTGTAGGGATACCTACGGCATTTTGATTACCCTACGTGAATATGAATCATTACATTCTGGCATATTACCAGACAATTAAATAATATCCACTGGAGGACACAATTATTATTCTATTGATGATTTACGATATGAGAAACGTTGATCAGGGTAATTTATAAGATCCTTTGGGGGAATAGCTGCTTATGTCTGCCGTGCTGTTATAAGGACTGGCGTCAGTAACACATGCATCATTCTGTCCCAGTCCGGCTGCTGCAGTGCATGCTTGGATTGGTTGCAAACCAAGAAAAGCCTGCATCTGAAATCAGGCCTGCAAAAACCTGCCCTTGTCAAAACAACCCAACACGATGAAAGAAGTGTAAAACGGTGTCGTCTGCCACCCCGGCGAGACCGATTTTTCCTGCGCACATTTATGATAGCGCGCGCAATATTTAGCTGGACAACCCCCCCCCCCCCCAAAAAAAACAATCTGAGACGTCTTGTGATCAAAACCGGAAAAATGACACGTTGTGTGAAAGCGTAACAGAGATAAAGTAGTGTGACAAACTGAGAATTGTAGCCCATCTAATTAGCTGATGAAAAGCTGGTTTACTAGGCATTTGTTACACGGGAGAATGGACGGCTAAAGGAAAACATTCCAGCGGAGCCTCCTTTTATAAGCTGATACCTCCTTTCACTCTTTTGAATTGAGGAGCTGCAAGAACCCGCTGAGGCGCAAGCAATTTGGAATGTGGCGCTCTGACCCACAAAGAGGAAGAATTGCGATGAAGCATTTTGTCTAAACACTTGTACCGGACTGAACCACTATTCCTGCCAAAGGGGTGGGCAGTTCCCCGATAAGTGAGTGTACGACACCCGGTGAAATGGATCCTACAAGGCCTGTAATGCATCATGGGAGGGAGCGGGGCACTGATGAATTTATCGGCACAAAGTGAGTGATCCCCCTTCCTTTGAGAGCGGCAGAGCGCCACGTGATTGGCTTTGCCCTCTGGTAAGACAGTCCAAGTAATCACAAATTAATAGAGCAGGCTAATCCAATTCACAAAGAGGTCACAACTGGCAGACGGATCCGCTCTCCCCTACTGCCCCCTTGTATTGTGGGCCAACTGCAAAAAGGCTAGAGGACGAAGGCTAGCTGAGCCTACTAAGCACACTCTATAACATGACTGATCGTTTTATTTCCTTCTTTCGCCAATTCAAAGCTTGTAGTACGCACTGAATCCATTTTCCTCGAACTGAACGCAATGTAAACTCACATGATTTGAAACCGTGACATGTAAGTATGGCTTTGCGTCTTTTAGACCAACAAATTGACACACTTGACTAAATCTTCATCTTGTGACCGATATCAATTATCCAAAATCAAGATATTGAAGGATGACGTTGAGGAACATTTCTGCTAATGCCAGTCCACAAAATGTTCTATGCATGGAGAAACCACAGTGACGATGATGCTGTGATTAAAGCTACAGTCCTGAAGATGATGCCCCCCCCCTTTCCTCCCCAATTGCATCCGGCCAATTACCCCACTCTTCCGAGCCTTCCCGGTTGCTGCTCCACCACCTCTGCCACTCTGGGGAGGGCTGCAGACTACCACATGCCTCCTCCGATACATGTGGAGTCATCAGCCGCTTCTTTTCACCTGACAGTGAGGAGTTTCGCCAGGGGGGGACGTGGCGCGTGGGAGGATCACGCTATTCCCCCCAGTTCCCCCTCCCCCCCGAACAGGTGCCCTGACTGACCAGAGGAGGTGCTAGTGCAGCGACCAGGACACATACCCACAGCCGCCTTCCACATGCAGACACGGCCAATTGTGTCTGTAGGTATGCCCGACCAAACCACGGGTAACACGGGGATTTGAACAGGCGATCCCCGTGTTGGTAGGCAATGGAATAGACCGCTACGCTACCTGGATGCCCGGCTTTGTTTCTCTTAGCTCGACAAACTGACACACTTGACTAAATCTTCGTCTTGCGATTCATATCAATTAATATCCAAAATTTAGATACTGAAAGATGACGGTGAAGAATATCTCCTCTAATGCAGTTCCACAAAATGTTCTGTGCATGGAGAAACCACACGGTGACAACGATGCTGTGATTAAAGCTACAGTCCTGAAGACGACCGTTTTTATCTTTACTGACACTTATGGACAACGTGGTAATTGCAGGGTGCCGTTTAAAAATGAATGAACGAGTCCCCACCACCACATAAAGAAAATTACTCTGGGTTTCATTAATTCATGTTGTAATATCTGTAAAGGTCCTCTCGGAGCTTCAGCTACAGTATCTGCTGCTGGTAGCCACAGAAACTTAGCGTCTTTAATTTAAACTTGCCACTTCCTGCTGAATCTTTCATGCTGTTCACCGTCCTACCCGACAGTAACCTTTCAGGATCGTCCCTTTATGCTCAAGGTATATTTCTTATCCCTCCTAACAAAGTAACTGGACCAACGCCATGGAAAATGAAAGTTTAAGGGATTTAATGATAAATTAATATATCCCACATACAATCTGTCACAGCTCCAAGTTGATAGGTAAAATTGATTTCTTACTGCTGAAAGTAGCTTTCCACCTTCCTCAGCACAATTTTCCCAGTTTTCTCCCATGACCGGTGGAGGAATTTAGATGACATAACAGAAGCGGAGTAGCTGACCGCTGCATGTGTCTGGGCCAGTACCCCTTGAGTACAACTTGGTTTAAGTGGGACACCAAATCTTACTTACTTATTAGTTTTCATCCCTTAACCTCATGTTCTATGAGGCAACAACAAAAAAAACACTCCATCCTAACCCAGATATCTAGTTTCTCTCAGTTTAATAACAGCGGATTACTTAAGACAAAGCCAGTGACAACTCCCGCTAGTGTTCAGGCTGCGCAAGTGCCTACCTATATTGAGTTGAGGAACAAGCCAGAGCAAAAAAACAAAACAAAAACAAATAGGACAATCTCAATGGAGAGTATCTGAGTCCTTGAAAGCCCTAAGTGCAGATCTCTATAAAACCGCCCATCGAACATAAGCTTCAGCTGCATCCAGGAAACCCTGGGAGATTTGGTTAAATGAGTTATTGCAAAACATTACACCAAGAACACTGCACCCAATTAGAAACATGCTTCAGCTCACGTTCACGTCAGTGCTTTCCTTAAACTGATCTAATCTGCTACCGTGGAGGTGTTCTGCTCTCTGCTCAGTCCTCGGCGGCTCCCTCGGAGCCTCCTCGGTGAATGGCAGACACTGACTTGCCCGTCTCCGGTGTGGGATGGCTGACTTGTGGCTGCCATAAAGGCCCAATCATGTGATTCACTCCCTTTCCCCCGGTCGCCGGGCAACGGCCCTGCTGGATGTCAGAGAGCGAGGCCGGCCCCTGGGGCCCTGTGGGAGTGTCGTTTAAGAGCCGTCTCCCTGGCTGCCGCTGTGGGCTGTGTGTGTGTGTGTGTGTGTGTGTGTGTGTGTGTGTGTGTGTGTGTCTCTCTCTCTCCTCAACGACAGTGCTCTTGCAAAGTTAGGGCTTTGCAGAAGAATGCGGAGCCTCTGCAGTGGCTTCCTTTGACTTTCTCTCTTTCCCCTGTGTCCTTTTTCGTTTTTTTTTTTCTTTTCCATCCAGGTTTTTGTGATTCTCTCTCTGCTAAATGATTCAAAATGTTTACGCGTATACATAATTGCCTAAGAAATGCAGTTTGGAAGGCCGCCTGGACTCAACTGCTTGCTGCTTTCCAAATGACTACTGCTGCAGTGAATTATTCAGACGGGGAATCAATCGGCGAACTCACAAAGCGAGGCCAGAGATCTAGATGTAGAATTTTACCAGCTTTGTGTCGCTTTGGTATTGTGCGTTAATTCAAGAGCAGTTTTGGTTAATTTTTTGTTTTTCTCCTATGGCTCGCATCATATGATCTGAAGCACAGACTGGCAAACAGTCAGGAGATCCAGACGGCATGTGTGCCTGGATGTGCTAACAGACACGATAGCGCAGCGCACTGGCCAAGGCTCCACAGTAGCAACTGCACAACACATTTCCCTCATATAACCCGAGACAGGTTGAAAACCACAAATCAAAAACAGTTAAAGAACCACAAAATATTCCACTGTTCCAACAGTTATCTCCGAGCTGCTGGCAGCCTCTACATCTTCATTTCTACCATGCCTCAGCATGTTTTGCCCCCCCCCCCCTCCAGTTTGATGACAACATTTAGCCATCCACATCCATCTAAATGATACATCGCTATACCGTTTTCATTTCATTCTGCGTCGCAGAAACAGGAGCTCAATACTGCGGAGATAAAACCCTGACGTGTCCTGTAATCTGTATTGACCACTTTTCTGAGCTCACTCGCTGAAAAAACCCTTTTGGAAGGAAGGAAGGAAGGGGGGGAAAAGTAAAGCAAGAAGGCAAGAAAGAAAGAAATGAAAGAAAAAAGATAACAAGAAATTCCCTAGTGAATGAGGCCGGCGGTAACGGAACTCAGAGTTCTTGCAGATAAAGAAGGACGACGCTAAAAGAGAGACATTAGCGTGTCAAAAGGAAACGTATTTTATGCAATCATTAATGAAAAAGGAGAGTATAAAGCACATCTAAAGAACTACCCACTTAAGTACTATCAGTTACTGAATATTTCTTTAATAGTGATATGTTTAAGCCTCTTTGTCCTTAATAGTTAATTAATGATTAATTAGCAAAGGAAACTTAATTCAACTTAATTCTAAACAGATAAAACTAAACTGAAAAGTCGCAAGATAGTTTCAAGCAGGCGAGAATTAAAAATACAGTTTCAATTTCATTTTGCCGGGTTACAAAGGAATCGGGGGAAACTTTCTTGTGACGTCAGGATCCTCCATCGTCTAGCCTCAGCTGATTCACGAGAAGGGGGGTTTTCTAGAGCCAGATGGAAGGAGGACAGCACACAGAAGAAGACTCTGGCCTTACCTGCTGATTTTGGAGTGAACTTGTCCCTGTTGGCGGCGCACACAGCCAGGAGCCGATAGCCCAGGTCCAAGTCGAAGCCTTGCTGTGCGGCTACGCGGCTGACCACCTGAACAGAACGACAATTAACACCATAGCCAGTGAGGACGCGGCGTGGGATATCAAGTGTCGTTTGAAACATTGGATGCTGTCACTCTAAAAACTGGCTGTCGAGGTATCTGTCAGCTTTACTTATTTACCACTGGAATATAATTAGCACATCTCTCGCATCATAGAAATAGCCACAGTTATGCATGTGTGAAACAGCCCATCTAAAGAGGAACATTTGTGCAGATGTGTTTCTGTGTATGAGCGCAGTGCAGCGGGAAGAGTTGTTTTTCTGAATCTCTCCCCACTTACTCCTCCTCGGGGCCACGGAGGGAGCCTATTCTAGCGTACGATGAGTGGGAGACACCCTCAACGGGTTGCCTGTTCATTACAGGGCCAGATTCGGCAATGAAATTAATTATGTAATTAGCTGACTAAGAATTCATTTAGTCGGGGATAACCAATCTGTTACGAAGTCGTAAATCATCTGATTGACAGACTTCCTAAAATAAGGTTATGTCTCAAGGCTCCAACACAGACTTTGCGGTTTTGGCCATCTTAGGGCCGTCCCAAACACATTTTTCAAGTCATGACAAAACTGTTCATGGTAAACTACAGCCAGCTACGTATCTTGGGGTGCTCGGTGTGACAGGGTTAAGGACAGCCGATCCATGATAGGTGACAGGGTTAAGGACAGCTGATCCATGAAGTAACTGGCTCTGACAAGGACGTGACTGTGGAGCGTGGCAGGGGATATGATGACTACGGACACCATTCTGGTGAGTGACCAGCAGGAAAATTGGTAGAAAATGGCAACATCTACGGGGCATCCAGGTAGCGTAGCGGTCTTTTCCGTTGCCTACCAACACGGGGATCGCTGGTTCGAATCCCCGTGTTACGCTCGGCTTGGTCGGGCATTCCTACAAACACAATTGGCCGTGTCTGTGGGTGGGAAGCCGGATATGGGTATGTGTCCTGGTCACTGCACTAGCACCTCCTCTGGTTGTTCAGAGTGCCTATTTGGGGGGGGGGGACTGGGGGGAATAGCGTTATCCTCCCACATGCTACGTCCCCCCACTGGTGAAACTCCTCACTGTCAGGTGAAAAGAAGCGGCCGGCGACTCCACATGTATCGGAGGACGCATGTGGTAGTCTGCAGCCCTCCCTGGATCAGCAGAGCGGGTGGAGCAGTGACCTGGATGGTTCAGAAGAGTGGGGTAATTGGTCAGATACAATTGGGGGGGGATCCCCCCCCCAAAAAGAAAATGGAAACGCAAAGCGCCAGCGTCAGACAGAATGCAAACACATCGAACAGATCCAAATGCTCCTCGTATCCTTCTTTTTAGGTTTCTCCGGGCAGAAACTTGTCATCGCTAACGTAACCGCACGCATTTTCTGCAAGACCACGTCGGCTGACATAGGTCGTGGCCTTGTCGTTAAACCGAGCACAATCTGACAAGGGGGCTGTATCGAGATTTCCCCTTTCTCTCAGTGTACAACGTGACTTGGTTAAACGTTGGAGACGGCTCCAGCCATGCAGTTTGCAGGGGCTGTAACGGACGTGTAGGATCCGGCGCGGCCTATGCAAAGACACCATAGGGTCATGCATTCCACACCAGTTAGCAGACATACAGATTAGAAAAGAATGTGGCTGTGAGAGCCAGGATGCAGCAGTGCCCACTGAGAGGAGACATTAAGCGAAACTCCAGTATGCCATAGGGAGCCCTGTAAATCACCCTTAAGTGGCACACGTTGCTTTGATTTACCAGTACCATAATCTGCTCAAAGAGGCCTCCTCCGATCCTTTTGACCTTAAGGACACATTACGGTCTGAATAGCCAACATGCTGTGCGAGAGGTGGTTTCTTCCCTCTCTGCAGCCTTTCATATACTTGATCCTGTTGTCACATCCAGAAGTTCGAGACGAGCCCCGAGGTACTACAGCTGAACACTGCCTCGCCACACCGTATCATTATCTTCTTTAAGTATAGTCCTGACGTGACGCCAGAAAAAAAGCACGTATAGCCGGCTGTTATTTATAGGAAACCTCCATTAAGAAGAAGATATACGAGCGTAAGACGGCTAATTAGAATCTACACTTGCGAGGCACATTTTCCTAAATGGTAATTCCAGTGTAAGATGTTGCAAAAAAGTCGCTCTAATTTCGGCGCCTTAATTGCACATGGGCAATGGAAACACGGTCGATTTCCCGGCGTAAGGCAAACACGCGCGCCTTCGGGAGCATTCGTCTTCTCATTTGTTTGACAGGAGCAAATCCAATCATCTGCACCTCAACGTTAATGCCCGGCAGTGTTGCTCAGCTTCTCGGTGAGCAAGTTTTCCTTTTTTTTTTTCAAATCGGTGATATATTCTCATTTTACCAGTACCAGATGATTTACAAATCACTAGTTTCATTTATATGATTTTTGTGGCTTGTGCCCTCATTGTTTGTGCACACAAACCCGACAGACTCTCGACTGCGGTGGACACCAAAACAGAACTGCGGGGGGGGGGGGTGGGGGTGGGGGGGGAGACAAGCCGGTTAAGTGTTTACCATTGCTGTTTAAGTGGGCGCAGGAAGAGGAAATTTACCAAACAACGTCAGAATCCCAAGCGCCGTCTCCCGGCGCGGTTCAGAGTAAGGTCTACACAACCCCATAAACTAAATGGACAGTTTCCCCGTGCGCCACTTGAAAAGCCTTGAGATTTTCACTGCGGGGACCAAATTGAAATGGCAAAATGGAGGGAAAGGCACCTGCTGGCTCACATTAAAGCGATAATACAAACAATCACATGAACGCCGAGATCCGTCAGAGTGGGGTCACCGCAGGGCCGAAGCACAAACCCCAAAGCGGTCTTTTGTGCGATATTGCTGTACTTGTTCTGTGGGGGTTACAAATTGTACCCCTGAGAAGAGCTACAGTATGTGTGCACCTCTGCGCTGGAGGCATCATGGCAATTGTCACGTTACGGCGCGGTATGGCCCAGGGCGACGTGCATGACAGGATCCAAGTCCATCCATATATTATTACTTTCCAAAAGACATGAGGCGGCTCTCCAGTGGGGGTGAAGGCGAAGGGCTCTTCTCTTCAGCGTCGGTGTAGGACGATACAGATGAAGCAGTCGTTGACTTTGCATTGAGCTCGCGGGGCGAAAAACTTCCTCCTCCAGATACGGAGCCAGGTTTATCTTTTCGGGCGGTTTGGTGTAACCTTACAGGGAAACATTTCCACCCCGCCTGTCTGAGCTCCTGTCAAAGTACTTCCAACTTCATGCATGTTGCGTTTTGTTACGAATGAGAACCAATCACGACGTCCAACAGTACCTCCATATATAGTATGCTGTAGGAATAACACAACCTTAGCAGTCATCTGTGTGTCTCTCAAACGCCACCAAAAATAGTGGTTAAAAGTTTCCACCAGTGGGGGTGTCCGGGTGGCGTGGCGGTCTATTCCGTTGCGTACCAACATGGGGATCGCCAGTTCGAATCCCCATGTTACCTCCAGCTTGGTCGGACATCCCTACAGACACAACTGGCCGTGTCTGCGGGTGGGGAGCCGAATATGGGTATGTGTCCTGGTCTCTGGATCAGTGCACTCCTCCGGTTGGTCGGGTTGCCTGTTCAGGGGGGGAGGGGTAACTGGGGAGGAATAGCGTGATCCTCCCACATCCTACATCCCCCTGGTGAAACTCCTCACTGTCAGGTGAAAAGAAGCGGCTGGCGACTCCACGTGTGTCGGAGGAGGCGTGTGGTAGTCTGCAGCCCTCTCCGGGTCAGCAGAGGGGGTGGAGCAGCGACTGGGATAGCTCGGAAGAGTGGGGTAATTCACCGGATACAACTGGGGAGAAAAAGGGGGGGAAATCCCCCCCCCCAAAAGTTTCCACTAGTGATGTAACTGGCTGACAATCCATGAATCACCTACTTCACATGGCAATCAGTAGCACTTACCAAAACAGCTGTATAGCATTATGTGCATTTTCTTATATGATGTAGCCCGCTAAAGCTAGCAGCAAACCGGGAAGTACAGTTTGAAGTTTTCACATTCACAGATTGTCCACCAGCGAACAATTAAACACTTTTCCACACTATTTCAGCGGCATTGCAGAGACACACAGACCGCTCAGTATTATGCCTGCTAATGGAGGGTTATCCCTAAAACCTACACAAAGAGACAATGCTGAAGATCATGCTCATTTGTTTCCCTTTAACAATGTTTGGTCCAAATTCTGTCTTCCTTTAGTTTTCTAGGTCCACTTTGAAATACTCAAGAGCTTTCTTTTTTCTTTACACGGCACCGAGTATTAATTGATCAATTAATCAAGTAGCCGAACGCCTAAGGGTATTTTAAATAGGGGAATTAAAAACTTTGGAGCCTTATTTTCTCCAGGTGTTCCGATTGCGTTGTGGTTTGAGGACATTTACGGATTAGCTTTTCAGTGTTTCAGACCAATATTTGCCGTATAGACCGATTGGCCTATAAGCCAAGAGCCCAAGCCGTAAGCAAACTCGATGAAAGGTGACTACATTTTATCAGTTTCTATTGAGTGCAATGACTTTTTTCTTCCTCTTTATTTTCCAGTGACCTCAGTGAAGATCAGGCAGCGGTAGGGTATTAGCATTCCCATATTCCTCAGGGAGTTGTGGAAAAAGCCAGCATGGCAGTTGTTTTACCAGCCCACTCCCCCGTCCTTGAACCCTGCAGTGCGAGAGAGAGGTGGGGAGTGTGACGGCGGGGTCTTACCGTTAGGCATCCCATCAGGCTTTGCTCGAAGGGACGTTGGAAGGCCCGGGGGTCACCACACCAGTCTAGCAGCTCCGTTGCTGCTGTTTGGAAATTTGCTGGATTTTGTAAGTGCTGGAGGGGTGGGGGTGGGGTGGTGGGGGCACAGAAATACATCATGTTCAAATAATGCTCAAATGCATATTAGATGTTTTAGAGATCTGATTTGTAATCGTTTACTCATTTATTTGAGCTTGCGATGGACTGGCTCAGTAGGAAACAGGAAAATGTTGAAGACACAAGACCAGAACCGCGAGAGAGGCTTATCACTAACGGTAGTCATGCAAAAAAAAAAGACAGATACACAAATTCAAGTACACAAGTTGCATTTGTATGACCAAAATTTCATGCAGTGGTAACGGTGAATATTTTTTTATCCCGTTAAAGACTGCTTCCATGTGCCAGACCGAGGGACATGTGTCCCCGTTACACACAGACACACTCACGCCTCCACTTTGCTTTCCCCGGGTCTCTATAGCTCCACATTCCCGTTGAGGGCAATAAATCTCTCCGTATGGCTATGTGAATAGCTGTGGAGGCCCTTATTTCACCGGTCAGCCCTGAGCTGTGTGTTGTGTGTGTGTGTTTTGTGTGTGTGTGTGTGTTGTGTGTGTGTGTGACTTTATCTGACAACAGGCTCCTTGACCTTCAGGTCCCCTTTATAGCATCCTCTCCCCAAGTACATCCAGCAGCCCACTTACTAATCCTGCTGTCTCTCTTACTGTACCTCAGTGAGGGACAAAGACAAAGGAACTGAGGGACGGACTATTCCAGGCTTCAGCCAGTTGCCAGACCGGGCTTCTTCTTTCTTTTTTTCTACCCAAAAAGACAGCTCAAATACTTCAATCCGTACTTTGAATTCTTTTATAAATAGATGGGGGGGGGGGGTCCTTCCACCTCCACTTTGAGCTAATCTGCTGCCTTTGGAGAGATTATGCACACAATCCTTTGTAGTGCACCGGAAACAAATGGACTCCCACTCCGTGGCATCGGAGGTAAATAGAGAGGTTTGTCAGCTTAAGGCGAACAGCGGCCTCCTCAACGTGTCTGTGTACGCCGCGACCCCGCTGTCACAAGGAAGGAGAGGGAGAAGGAGACGGTGAGAGTAACACAATCTCTCTCTGGGCTTTTACGACTTATTCGCCTTTTGTTCTTTAGGGGGCAGCAGAGGGCAGGATTTGATCTGGCGGCTTTCATATCAACTCACAAAGCAGGCATTTGACAAGGGCCGGATGAAGCTAGTCTTGTTTACTTTGTGTGTGTGTGTGTGTGTGTGTGTGTGTGTGTGTGTGTGTGTGTGTGTGTGTGTGTGTGTGTGTGTGCCAGAGGAGGGGGGGGGTTTAATTACAGCATATAAACACACACACACACACACACACACACACACACACACACACACACACACACACACACACACGCACACACATCTCTGGCTACGTATCATGTGAATAATGCTGGTGGATAAAGTCTAATGGAGAAACTTGCGTTCACAGATGCTAAATTTAGACGAGTCTGGGAGTCATACAACATACCTAATCAGTGTACCAAGGATGGAGGGCCGCAGGATAGAGAGCAGCAGGGGGAGGAAAAATAAAGAAATTTAAAAAAAAATCAACGCCACCACTTGGGCTTGAAGTGATTACTGTTCTTTGCACTCGGAACAATCGGTCCCACCAGTGTGGCTGTCACGCGGCGAGCTTGGCAGTGCCCTGCCACAGATGTTCTCCCTTCTCCAGCCAAAACCCACCAATCAAGCCTAAAACAGTGGCCAAAAGACATCCCCCCTCTACCCCTTCACCCCCCTGGGTGAGACGGGTCCTCCAACATCTACACTAAGCCCCACTCCAGCAAAGCTTGGCCCCTGTTGCAAAGAAACAAAGATGGGCTGGGGGGGGGGGGGCGCCCGTCCCGAGAATACAGCTTTCCGCCGATACCATCATTCTCAATTACACGTTTCTGGAAACAACTTGTTTCTGAACATCTGCAGCCGAAGCGAACGTGACAGCGGGCGGCGGCGGCGCGGCGAAAGTATCCTCTTCCAAGCAAAATCCCAACGTTCGCTCCGACCTCCATGCCCAGACTACGTTCGACAGCACCCCCGAGAACCGAGAGCACATATTAATGGGGGACAATTACTGCAGAAGAAAAACAGTAGCAGAAACAGCTCTTTATACTGCCAGTAATACACAAAACGGTGTCAGAGTCTATCTTGTAACGTCGACGTTTTACAGCATAGGGAGATTCGGCCACAGGCTGTACATAATGTCAGCTGGAGAATCTGACAGGGATCCGGCTTCCCCGGCGAGAGGGGGGGGGGGAAATCCCGTCTTTGTAACGGATACCCGCGGTGTCAAGCCGCCCGTCTTCCCCACTCCTATGTGTTTGCAACGGTGCGATGCTGAGACGTGGAAGAAAAACAAGCTGCACGCAGCACGGCACAACAGCGTGCCGTTGTGTTGTGGTTCAACTCATATAAGCAGCCTTCCTTCCGTTCACTATTTTCTTTTTTGGTCATTCCAGTGTGTTTGGAGTTTCAACAAATGAGGGCATTTATTGGCCACATCGCTTTTTTAAAAGCACATTATGGTCACTTGGGGCTGGCAGAGGTGAAGTGCACTGCACTGCACAGCGCTGCCCGCATCTCCGGCTGAATGAGCTTCTGTTGGCAGTGTTATTTTCTTCTCTTTTTTTGGATCCCCCCCCTTTTCTCCCCCAATTGTACCCATCCAATTACCCCACTCTTCCGAGCCGTCCTGCTCCACCCCCTCTGCCGACCCGGGGAGGGCTACAGACTACCACATGCCTCCTCTGATACATGTGGATTCGCCGGCAGCTTCTTTTCACCTGACATTGAGGAGTTTCGCCAGGGGGATGTAGCGCGTGGGAGGATTACACTACTCCCCCCCAGTCCCCCGCACAGGCGCCCCGACCGACCAGAGGAGGCACTAGTGCAGCGACCAGGACACATACCCACATCCCACCTTCAGGGGGTAACACGGGGATTCGAACTGGCGAGCCCCGTGTTGATAGGCAATGGAATGGACTGCTACGCTACCCGGACACCCATCAGAATCGTGTTTCGTGTTTATTGGCCACGTAGGTTTGCACATACATGGATTTTGACTCCGGTTTCGTGGCTCTCTCAGTGTACTTAACATAGAATAACAACACTACAACACAACAATCTGCAGATATATACACAAGGTTTGACTTATACAGGCAAAATAAGAGGCGATAAAGTGTAATGGTGCAGAGAATATGTGTGATGCATTTTCCCTCTTATTTAAAATTCACCGCAAATTTTGAAGAAAAAAAAAGTAAATATCAGAAGGTGCTTGTTGCATAAAACCACGAAACAAAAAATAAAATTCAAGTATTTGAGGAAAGTCATGAATCTACTACCGCCATCGAATTTCCAGCGCATAGCAGTAACTTTCTGCACTGGACTTTTTGAACACCACATGTAAAGTAAGAGGAGAACCTCATGAAACATCTGGAATTTACATTTTATACGTCTTACATTTTGAAGTGTGTGTGTGTGAGTGTTTGTGTGTGTGTGTGTGTGTGTGTGTGTGTGTGTGTGTAAGTGAAAAGCAGCTCCGTCGCCTATCGTTCGCCAAGGGTTACGTTAAGCAAGTTGCTATTGTTCATAAATTGCATTAACATGAGCCTACAAACAAGATGCTAATTTGAAAATCGCCCTTCTTGTAACGATCTGTGATTTAACTTTTTAACCGGCGATTCAATCCCGCCGACCAATTCCAATTTCCTGCACTTTATCCTCGCGCTAGGGCAGTAATTCATCATGTGAGCAACAAAATCAATTTGTTCCCCTGTCCGCCGCACTGGCTGGGACTATTCAGACAGAAGTGTCACATCTCCCCGAAAACAACGGCACAATGGCAGTGGCTCCATTTATATTCCTGCTCCGCTGCATCCATATTGCCTCCAAGATGCCAAATTTCGGCATGTGCGCGCTTTCAATTAAAGCAAACAGCTGGATTGGTTTACAATATTTCCTTAATTATTTTAATGGCTTGGATATTGGACAATGGGGAGCGGGGGTGGGGGGGTGGGGAGATAGTGAGTTAATTGTTCTGATCTCCCCTGATGATCATCTTTGTATGCGGGGAGGAGAATGGAGGACCGGCTGAATGGGTTCACTGCTAGTCTAATTGGCAGGACATAAATGGTATTTATTATACGGGCCTTCCAAACCCTGATTGTCTGCAGCACAAAGCTGCCTCTATTAACAGGGTGCTGGCTCTCACTGGTTAGTTTGAAATGACCCGCCGCTTAACCATTTATTAGATGAACTGGAGGCCCCCTTGTATGCCACGGATCTCTCTAATTGGCATGTTTACCCATGTGCAGCTTCCGCCCGCCCTAACATTGGGATATGTTTGTTTGAATTTTTTGCCTCGCGAGGTTAATACATTTGACCCCCCAACATGAGAATTGTTTACACTTCGGCGCTGGACCGACGCAATTTCCCTCTTCCCGCTCTTTGTGCCACACGTTTATTTAACAGTCTAGCGGCTGTTAGCCTTAAGATAACTAACTACATAATGCATTTGTATTACATAATGCATTTGTATGAAGAGAATGCCATTTTATTAAAAAAAAACCCATCTATTTCATTTCCTCTATAGCTGATATAGTAGCGGATATTCAGTGTTGAAAAGCCAACGGTGAGGGGGTTACGAGAGAGAGAGAGAGAAATTAGGACAGTGAGAGACAGACAGAGAGAGAGGGAGAGAGAGGGAGAGAGAGGAGAGAATGTGTTTGGTTTACTCCTCTACAGTTTATTTACCTGAGAACATTGAAGCCTGCCTCTCCAACTACTATAGGCTTTCCTCCATTTACTCCTTCAGCTCTCTCTCTCTCTGTCTCGCCCCCCTTCTCATGTTGCCCCTCTCTGTCTCTGTATCTCTCTCTCTGTCAGTATCTCTCTCTCTGTGTCAGTATCTCTCTTTCTGTGTCAGTATCTCTCTCTCTCTCTGTCAGTATCTCTCGCTCTCTGTGTCAGTATCTCTCTCTCTGTCAGTATCTCTCGCTCTCTGTGTCAGTATCTCTCTCTCTGTCAGTATCTCTCTCTCTGTGTCAGTATCTCTCTCTTTCTATCTCTGTGTCAGCATCTCTCTCAGTATCTCTCTCTGTCTCTCACTCAGAATCTCTGTGTCAGTAGCTCTCTCTTTCTGTATCAGTAGCTCTCTTTTTCTCTTTCTGTCAGTATCTCTTGTCAATATCTCTCTCTGTCTCTCTCTCACTCAGAATCTCTGTGTCAGTATCTCTCTCTTTCTCTCTGTGTCAGTATCCCTTGTCAGTATCTCTCTCTCTCAGTATCTCTCTCTCTCTCTCTCTCTCTCTCTCTCTCTCTCTCTCTCTCTCTCTCTCTCTCTCTCTCTCTCTCTCTCTCTCTCCATGTCCTAGGACGATTATCTCTCTCAACACCCCCCCCCCCCCCAAGAGCTGGGAACTCCCTGCTGAGTGTGACGCAAATTACCCCGTTCACATATTGTGCTAGCGAGCTAGCCCGTTAATTCGTCCCGGTGGCTCTTGGTTGAACTTCTCAGGAGTGAAGACTAGAAAAAAATAAAACAAGACAGAGTGCGAAGCAAAAACTAGGCTGCCAGTTAAACGCCAGATCAAAGGCATGTAGCCCCATTGCCCGGGGTTACATCCCTACGTAAGGGCCGCTTAACTCTGCCAGAGACTCATCCTGCAGGAAAGGGTGGTGAGGGGAGAACAAAGGGACTTGCTGGGGGGAGTGAGCAGTGGTGGAGGGAGCGAGGGGAGACCGAGGGTAACTTGAGTGGACTCCTCTCTGTGACCCCCGCTAAGTAACCCGAGTCCCACCGCGGTCCTGATAAAGGGCCTAACAGATTAGCCATTTATAGTGTGTTCAAGAGACACAGAACAGCAGGACAAAGTTCTCCCCTGGCCAAGCCTGTGTGCGCGTGTGTGTGCATGTGTGTGTATGCGTGCATGTGTGTGTGTGTGCGTGTGTGTGTGTTTATGCATCCCTGGAAAATAAAACCTGCACATTTTTACTAAAAGCTGTTATACATAATTTTCAATTAACGGTTAATAAATGCCATATTTGATACCTTCTCCCACCGGCATCTCTGGGTCAACAGCCCTTCACTGTGTTCACTTTTAATTTCTCCTCTACTTGCTATTTCTGGCCCTTGCACAGGAAACGTGTCGAGTCAGCCACAACAGGAAGAGAAGAGGATAGAGAAGGAAGCTGCGTGTGTTTCGAACGTGGAAGAGAAAGTGACAGGCACACAAATACAAAGCTAAGCGTTGTCCAACGTTGCATTAGATTTAATCACGTGTTTGATACGTTGCTCAATATTACCGCGTCCACGACACCATCGGTCGTCTTTTTCCAAAACGTGCACACCGCCACGGGTGATTAACATGCTGGTGTTGCACCAAAATCTGTGCCCTTTCACATTCCCATCCACTTCCAAATGGAAGGCCGGGATTTGCAGCAGGAAAACTGTTGTAGGAATGTAGCATAACCACTTGGAAGTGTTTGTGCGCTTTCTGCTACTTCCCATCATCGCTATGTAACTGACGCTTGAAAACCAAAAAAAAGAAAAACCAAGTGATTTGGCAGAAATGTGTTGACTCACCTGTTTGATACAGAGCAGACGGTCATTGGTCTGCTGTATGTGTCTGTCCATCGACGGAATCGAGTTCATGTTGATTGTCCCTCTTTGGCTTCTACCTGCCAGCCATTAAAGTGGAGCTTTCTGGAAGAGAGACAAAGACAAGTGTTAGAGCCCAGCTCTTCCCAGGGAAGCTGCCAATCCCATCACCACCAGGACGCTGCAGGTTAGTGTGTGTGTGTGTGTCCGGGTATGTCTGTGTCTCTGTGTGTGTGTGTGCGCTGGGAGCCGGGCGAGGAGATATTGATTTGGCAGGTGACAAGCACCTCAGAGAGCTCAAAGGATGACATTCCTCTCAGCCCCCGTGACACGCCTAACAAGGGCTGTCGGCGGCCCCTAACACGGCCACACTACGGGGCCGACACACCTCCGAGAGGACACGTCGCACAACTAAAGAGGGGAAGTCTGGCCATGTTTGAAGCACCTCGGGGAAGAATTTCAGTTGAACGGGAGGGGAAGCACACAGATTTACACACATACGCTCACACGGACATGCACGCACACACGCACACCCACGGCTCGCTACCGGGTTTGTAGGGCCCTATGATTTCCACGATTGGGAAAACATGAACCAAATCACAGAATGGAGACATGAGAACGGATTTCAGATATAAACACGGAAGTACAGGGCGTCCGGGCGGAGCGTGGCGGTCTGTTCCGTCGCCTACCAAGATGGGGATCGTCGGTTCGAATCCCCGTGTTGCCCTCAGCTTGGTCGGGCATGCCCCTACAGACACAACTGGCCGTGTTCTGCGGGTGGGAAGCCGGATGTGGGTGTGTGTCCTGGTCGCTGCACTAGCGCCTCCTCTGGTCGGTCGGGGGAGCCTGTCGGGGGGGGGGTAGCGTGATCCTTCCACGTGCTACATCTCCCTGGCGAAACTCCTAACTGTCAGGTGAAAGAAGCAGCTGGCGACTCCACATGTATGGGAGGAGGCATGTGGTAGTCCGCAGCCCTCCCCGGATCGGCAGAGAGGGTGGGAGCAGCGACCGGGAGGGCTTAGGAAAATAGGGTTACCGGCCAAGAAAAATTGGGGAAAAACAACAACATAGAAATATGCTGAATATGGAGATTTGGAGGAATTTTGCAGCAACGTTTGTGAACCATATCAGGAATTTGTGCACAACGTGCACTCGGAGCGTCCGTCACCGTCCTTCGCAGAAGCCCAGTCGCCCTTCTGTGAGTGTGCACATCACAGTGCAAACATCAGTGAACGCATGTAGGGTTCGTGTGATCTGGGATAGAGGGAGGGGGGGGGGGAAACGCCACAAGAGTCCAGCGTCACGGAAGACAACAACGTCAACGACGTCATTATTATCGCTGATTACACCAACTTTCCTCCAGCAGGAAAACACGAAAACCGTAACCTGAGAAAACCAAAAATGGGAACAAAAATACAAAAGCTATAGTTCTCCCCCAGAAGTCTGTCGGCGTTACCCCAGGACACAAAGAGCGACCGAAAAGCAGCCTTCCGTCCCGCCCGGTGAGGACATTAACTTGGCATGTGCTCTCTGTTTACATTACTCGGCCCTTATGTAATCTTTAGTTAACAATTATCTGCACCCGGGGCCCAGACATGTCCTACACGTCTTTTCTCCCCCCCAAGTCCCGTTTCTCACACTATAGCCGCACACAGAAAGTCCTCCAAAGTCCAAACACAAGCTCACTATTGAATTTGGAGCGGCTGCTAATGGAAAACAATTCTCTCTCTTTCCTTTGTTCTTCGCTTATTTTTTTTTCTTTCTCCCCGAAGTCGGGGAAATAATTTTTCAACAATGGCGCCCGCGATCTGACACGCTACATAACATTATCAACATTATCACAGGTTTAAAAGTATTACGCCCTACATTAAGGTTATCAATCGCGCCTAAGGGGGCGCTGATTTAATGTTGCGTTCAACGTCAAATAAATATCACGCTCGCCGCGCCGGCTATAACTCCCGGTGACCTGCAGCTTCAGGAGGAAGGGCTGCGGAATGAATAAGCACGTATGGGTGGGTGGGCGGCGGGGGGGTGGGTAGGTGGGTGGGTATGGTACCTCTCCATCTTCCGTCCATCGCTTCCCTCAACCACCCAACCCCCCCCCACCCCCCCGACACCCTGAACACACACACACACACACACGCACACAGATCCTTTTCTCTCTGGCTTTATCTCTCCTGTCACAGTCTATCTTTTTCACTACTGCATAGTGTGTCTCTTCCCCTGGCGCATCATCTCTCGCTCAAGCGCTCACCCTCCTCCACACACACACACACACACACACACACACACACACACACACACATCCCACCCACCCACCCGTCCTCCCCCCTCCCCTGCCTCATTTCACCATTAATATCAAACAGTGAAAAATTCCACAGGACAACAAACCGCTACAGTTGAGAGAGAGCGCGAGAGAGAGAGAGAGAGAGAGGGAAGGAGGAGAGAGAGAGGGAAGGAGAGAGAGCGCAAGCGCGCGAGAGAGAGAGAGGGAAGGAGAGAGAGAGAGAGAGAGAGAGAGAGAGAGAGAGAGAGAGAGAGAGAGAGAGAGAGAGAGAGAGAGAGAGAGAGAGAGAGAGAGAGAGAGAGAGAGAGAGAGAGAGAGAGAGGGAGGGAGATGGCAGCATGCTGCACCATACTGATAATGCTCACTTAGGGGGTCTCTAGCTGGATTTAACGCAGGGCCAGTAATCTACTCCACTAGACAGCTAAAGAGCTTTTATGCTACCTATTGGAGCTGCCATGCCTGTACTTGAGAGGGGAGAGGGGCACACGAGTGCGCCGCTCTCCATAAATTAGAACGCTGATAAAAAAAATTTTTAAAAAGAGAGAGGAGAAGAAGAAGAGTTAGGACATCAGAGGAGTTCTTCATCATCCGGATGGTGACAGGGGGGTTGAGGTTAGGTGTGTATGTTTTCAGTGCAGCGTTTTTCTGAAACACAGCGCAGCATTAAACCGGGTGAGGGCTGGCGGGGAGCCGCGTCTATTTTGAGCGGCCTGCGTGTCATGTTTCAGCTTTTCTGAATGATAACATGATATCGGCGCTGCCGGCTGAAACGAGGTAAACGACTCACGGCGCACCGACTCCAGAGATTTCTGCGTTTAGGAAGGAAACGCTGCAGCAGCAGCAGCAGGGCCCAACGGGTGGCTTTGTTGGTGGGGTTTTTCGACGCCCCCACCCCTGAAAAGACTCGCAGCTCTCCATGGCAGCGAACGACATCTACAAGAGGAGGTTTGAAAACGGCAGACGTCGACACGTGTGCTGTTGTATCCCCCCGGTTGCCTTCCTATCACAGTGTATTTGCTGTGATTTGTTATTAAATCACATCGCCTGTCTACGGAGGTCAAGTAGAAATGCACACAGCACAGCCAAATACAAGAAGCACGGCCGGCGTTGGGAGGAGTTCCTCGTAAGGTTGGGACTGAGGCGTCACAACTCTTGTCAGCCGGCCAGCATTGTGAAAATAAAATCTTTCTTACCCCAGAATCTTATATGACAAAGCATGAATGGAATAAAACGTAATACGACCCCATTAATCCAACAATATTCACGCCGCTGATCTCTATCAGTCCGCCAGGTGCATGCGTGTACAATGCAGGCGTCACTGTGCAAACATTTACATGGCCGAGTCGAGCCTCGGTCCGAGCCCAGCCAAGCCATCGAACCAACCACAGATGCCCCTCAGCCACCAGTAGGTGTCTCCCTGCCCCTTCAAAGGGCTGGTCGGTGACACAAAGAAGGCAGAGTGGTGTTGCTTTAAGCCTTTACAAGCTCTACAAATCCTCAGCTGCTGCTTCCTAACAGGGCCCACTCAGCCCGGCACTGCCTGTCTGACCTTGTGGTTATTGATGAGAAAGTCGACCTGCTCTCTCAGTCTCTCTCTCCCCCTCTCTCCCCCCCCCCTCTCTCTCTCCCTCTGCCATCGCTCACCTCCGGCAGCAAGTTAAAAAGGGAGGAAGGAGAGAGGCAACGCTGCCATTTACACCAATGCGATATTTGTCTTCTGTTTTTTTTTCTTCTTCTTCTTCTTCTGGTGTGCACACGTGACGCTATTGCAACCTGAAATTGTACACAGGCGGAGAACAAGGGGACGAGCGGCCCCGCCCATGTGACGGGAGGGTGACCTCTCTATCTATTTTACACTTAAACGTCACATCTCATTTTCCTTCCCAAGGCGAATGGGGGAGGGTGGGGGTGGGGGGCTGAAATGACAGTGTCAGGGAGTAATTGAATATTCGGCTATTCACTCGCTCTAATTAAACACAAGTTCTCCGTTAGATCTTTAATGACTAACAAGAGCCAAATTAAAGATTTAAATCGAGATGCTGGGGAGATATGACAGCAGATGCAATTATGAGCCTTCCCCCCCCCCTTTTTTTATTTGCTTCTTTTCCATCTCGCAGATGTTATCATTTATTATTTTCTCTGTGCCGTTACCTTGTGTGAACTTGTTTGCCTTGATTCAGCTAGTTTGCCCAGAAAAAAAACAAAAAACGCTTTTTCAGTGTAAGTGTGTGTGTGTGTGTGTGTGTGTACACGTGCATGGGTGCATGTGAGGGAAATCAGTGCTGAAACACATACACACACACACACACACACACACACACACACACACACACACACACACACACACACACACACACACACACACACACACACGTTAGTTGTGTTGTTTGAGCTTATAATTTAATGCCATGAAACCCGGGCATTAGACAACAAGTGTGGATCCCGCATGACAAAAGGCACCAGGGAGGGTGGGGGGTTGGAGGGGCTCTTTTTCCTTTCCCTTTTCAAGGGGCAGCCAAAATATATGTATTGAGTGGAAGCCGTAATAAAACGAAACGGGTGAGCGAGTGAGGAGATGCGGGGCCGGGAACAAATATGAAAGGCAGTGGAGTATGGCGAAGAGGCGATGGAGCACCACCGGAGGATTGGATGAAATTATCTCTTTATAATCAGGGGGCTTCTGCATGGCTGCCTTCCCCATTGCCCGCTGACAGATGAGGCCTACCTCTTCAAATGGGCTTTTCACAGTGCTATCAGGCCACCTCTGGGGTAAAACAATGTTTTTCTTCCCCCTGCGCCGCCACTTTAAAAAAAGCTGTGTATCCACACGGCAACCCCACCACCCCCACCCACAACACCCACACACACACACACACACACACACATACCAGGGTTGTTGTTGCCCCCCCAACCCCCACCAAGCAAGTCCGTGTTTGTCTCATTACGGGACTGCGCTATATGACTGCGTCTTCAACGGGAGGATTTAATTGGACAACAACACTGCACAGTCACACGACAAGATGTGGAGCGCAGACACACAAGTGGGGGCAACATTTTATAGCAAAGGGAATAAAAACGGAGGACTGCTCCTTTTTGAACCGTCACAATAACAGTTTCCGCAGAGCAAATTTAAACATCACTTTCAGACACCCGCGCCCCGGTCCCCTTCACCCCCTAAAAAAACCAGCTACGGGCCTGTTAACAGAATGTAGACAAACTGCCCCTCCCCACCCCACGCGGGGCAAAAAAATATTCCCAAGGAAGACAACAACTATCGGCTTCATCCCACCGCTGCAGCACAACGAGCGGACCGCCATCTCTCGCCGCTTCCTACGCGCTCTCTCGGCCGGGCCGCCAAGGCGCGGGGGGGAAGTGGTAAACACCTTCAATGTATTCATATAAATGGCTCGTGGATGAAAACAATCAAGGGGATGGGGGTGGGGGGCATCATTAAAGGGAGCTACGCTCCTCGGTCCGGGGCGCGGAACCCTTGAACGCCGACGTGTTTCTCCCCGGTTGCCGCCGCCGCCACCGCTGTGACGTCTCAGGAGGGCGGCGAGTCTGATGGAGAGAGGTTGTAGGAGTGCGGATGGAGAAGGGGAGGGAGGGAGAGAATGAGACAGAGAGAGAGAGAGAGAGAGAGAGAGAGAGAGAGAGAGAGAGACAGATACACAGGAGTGGGAGGGTGTGTTTGGAGTATTGGCCGCCGTCCCGACTACACGCACACGGGTGCACGTGCGCCTCCTTGCCCCCCCCCCCCCGAGTGCTGCATCGGCATCATCATGGCATAACAGCACCCGCAGCTGCCCTTAATGTGCTTTACAACAACACTACAGGCAGGGTGTTACACCTCCGCAGTCGTGTGTGAAACGTGCACACACCCACTGCAATTGACCTCTCCCCATCAATACACACACACACACACACACACACACACACACACACACACAGAGCACTAATCGAAAGCCTGAAGTATTGCTGATACGATTAAAACCGTGCATGGTGGCCTGAGCAGCCTCGCTCTCGCACCTCGCGGAAACACATCACGGCGGCTGGCTCAAGGTGACGGCGTCCCTGCGTGTCACTTATTGGAGGTGAATTAGGTAATAAAAAAAGAAGAAAAAAAAGAGGAGTCATCTGCTCCATCACTGACTGGGACTCGCTGTTTTGCAGCCAGCGGTTGCTTGAGGGCGATAAAGAGGAGGAACGGAGGGGTGGGGAAGCGAGGGAGCGGAGGAGCCGGGGTCGGCTAGGGAAGCATCTTTTCTCCCCCGTTGATTTTAATGAGCTCCGATTTCCACGATATGTCTTGTTTTCCGCCCGGACAAGGCCGGGGTGAAAGCTCCCCCTTTCATTATCTCAACATTAGCGGAAACGTCGTCTTTTAACACTTAAGCTTGCGGTGTGTGTGTGTGTGTGTGTGGGGGGGGTAGTTATTTTGGAAGGAGGCAGTGCCTGGACTCTGGTTGTCTGCCTGGTTCTCTCTGCCGGTAAGTGGCCAGACAAGCAGCAAGGACAAAGCTCTGTTTGTTATGCGGAGGGAAAGTGGAGAGGATGGAAATGTGTACCGTTCCACCGCACTCCATTGTTGCCCTGCAGAATGTGCCGTAATCCTCAGCAGGCTCCACCAGAGCTGGCACCCAGCTCCCACCTCCTCACTCCACCTCCGTCCCCTCCTATTCTGCCCCCCCCTCCTTTAGCCCCTCTTTCCATCATGTCGCCTCCCCCATACCCCCCTCCCCTCGTCCCCCATCCGCCACACACACACACACACACACACACACACACATATGGACACAAGCACAGGTGCCGGGCTGCACACACGCTCGCACACCTCCCCACATGGCTCCTTAACAGGCTCGGCAATGGATTTCTTTTATCTAATGTGGTTTGGTCTGCAGCCCCGGCAGCGGCCAGACAGGCTCGCGCCCGTGCCGCACGCTCCCGCGCCCGTGCACGTGGTCGCACACGCGAGCCAATCCAAGGAGCCCCGCTGTGTTTGGTCGCCGTTCACTGATCTCCCCCTGTCGTCCCCCCCCTCCTTCCATCTCTTTTCCTCTCTTGCTACCTCCTTCTAACTCACTCTAGTGCCCTTCCCTCTGTCTCCCTCTCCCCTCCTTCCCTCCCTCCTCCCCGTGCCCCCATCTCTCTTGCTCTCCTTCCTCCTCTCACGCAGACCCACATTCGCTTGCCATTCCTGTTGCCCTCCCTCCCTCGCTCCCTCTCTCTTTTTTTCCATGACAGCTCACATAAGCAAACCTCCTGGATTCCTGCGGGAGCCCCACGTTCAGCACACAGAGAGTGTTCAGCCATCAGGCACATCTGCAGCATGATTAGAAAAGCAAAGGAAGCATGGGCGGGGGTGGGGGTGGGTGGGAGGGGGGTGGGTCGTCAGAAGACAACTGCCCCCCCCTCGACACGCGCATACACACACACACACACACACACACACACACACACACACACACACACACACACACACACATACAGCACCCCCCAACCTCCCCCCCGCCCTCTCCCTCTCTGTCTCTCAGGTCGGGATCATGGAGGGGCCTAAGCAATATCTCCTCTCTAACCAAGTGTAACGTTTCACCAAGTCTCACAGGCTGAACACCAGCTGCGATGAAAAAAAAAAAAAAGAAAGGGGGGAAAAAAAAGACAAAGGCAGGTGGGGGGGCGGTCTCTCTCTTAGCCAAGCTCCCCCCACCTAACCCCCGACCCAACTACCCCAGCCCCTCCAGTCTCCCCGGCCCTCTGGAATGGAGTGGAGCAGAGGAAGAAGACGGCGGTCATCGGTAGCCACATGGTATTAACTAAGGCTATTGTATCCTTCTATCCCCGTTCTCTCTTTGCTCTCTACCTCTATAGCATCCACCAAAACAGCCCCCCCACCCACGTGCTAATGGCGTGGGGGGGGGGTTTGGGTGGGGGTTGGGAGAGCGAGAGAGAGGGAGAGGGAGAGTGTGAGCGTGTGTGCACAGCGGAGGTCAATTCCCTCAGGGTGCTGGAGGCAGCCGAGGAGCACAGATGTGCCACATTACCGTGTGCCTCTTCCAATGAGCCCCACCGAGGAGCCCATGAGCAGCTAGCTACATGTGTAGCGCACGGCAGACAACCGCTACCATCTCTCTCTCTCCCCCCCCCTCTCTCTCTCTCTCTCTGTCTCTCTCTCGTGCCACCATCCCAGCCAGCACCCCTCATTTACTGTACTGCACACAATCAGATCCAACCGGCGAGCTCGCCTCCTCCCCCCTGCAGTCCTCCAGGAATCTGGAGGCATGTGATGAAACCACCGAGATGACGCGTAAACCTGGAGCTAGTCCATCCTCAGACAAGGTGAACTGACACTCCATGTTGTTGGCGGGCCCATATCTCACAAAACCCAACACACAACACACACACACACACACACACACACACACACACACACACACACACACACACACACACACACACACACAACCCCAGAAAAGTGCCATCTTTAAAACTGCTTTTGATGGTGGGAAGCCTTTTTTTTTTGCACTTCTGGCGAGCCAGATTGTTGGTGTGTTGTGAAGGGCAATCATTCAAGAAAACTTGTTAAAAAGTCTTTTTTCCCCCTCCTTCTCTCTGCTACCTGCTTCATTTCCTTCTTCCTTTTCCCCTTGCTGCCAGAGTGCTGGTATATTATGCATTCAGCTCGTGTGTCCTCGTGTGAGTGGCTGTTCATTTTCCACATACCACGCTTAATCCGGCCGGCTGAAACTTTGAAATAGCGGGAGCCGCGGCCGCTGCTGCTACCCAGGAGGAGCCATTATGAGGTCGGGGGGGAGAGAGGAGAGAGAGGGAGAGGCAGGGAGGTGGGGTGGGGGGGAGAGACTGATAGTGGTAGGGGAGGACTGACAAGTCGAGCTGGAAGATACATGGAAAGGAATTCAGAGAAGGCAGAGAGCACAACACGGGGAGGACGCCTGGGTTTGCGTATGCTTGTGTCTATTTTACACACGTGTGTGTGTGTGTGTAAGAGTCGTCACACTAGTGTGTAATGATGAGCATTTAGTGCTGGAAGTGTGTGCGTTTGTGTGTGTGGGGCGCTTCGGCTGTGTGTTTGTTGGAGTGCGTTCATGTTTGATGGTTTTGTTTTTGTGTGTGTGGTGTTAGGTTGTTTAGAAAAAGGCTGGGGGAGGAGGGGGAGGAGGGGGGGTCAGCCTCAGTCCTCCATTGTGGGCGTGACCTTTGCTCTGTTCTGACACTAGCCTGCAGTTGACTGAAGGGGAGGAAAGCGAGCGAGAGTGAAAGACCAAGCTTTTAAATAGTCCATGAACTCAACCTGCCCCTGCCAGAGAGACGCACAACAACAACATGGGGGCTCTTTCCCTGGGAAGACTCCCATCCAACCGGCTGGCTAGTAAAGACAGGACCCCCTTTACATATTCCCATCATGGAATTACAGTTTTCCTGACAGTCACTTCTTTACATTGCTGTTATTGTCACTACTCGGTGATGTAAACATCTCTCTCTCTCTCTCTCTCTCTCTCTCTCTCTCTCTCTCTCTCTCTCTCTCTCTCTCTCTCTCGGGGGCAAGCCGTTCACAGTGTTGGCAGTGTATATCCGAAACCTCCCTCAAACCTTCTCCCGTTTTCCCCCGTCTGTTTGTCCAGAGGTGCGAATGCTGTCCTTGCAACGACCTGCCAGGAGTCGCGGAGGCGTTATTTGTGGTTCTACCGGCAGACTATCTGATAAAGCTCAGCGAGAGGCCTGATCCCGTGTTAACCGCTTGCTCGTATCTGCGGTTGTGCGTCCCCCTCCAGGGAGAGCCCTCTCGTCCCACAAATGGGCTCAATTAAAAAGAGCAGAGTGGTTGGGGGGGGGGAGGCGGCGGCGGAGGGGCCATCCTCGCGCCCGTTTGATCTGGATTTCCTAACTGGTCAATGACAACGCATTACCAGACGGCTGGACGCTTGATCCGCCGAGAAACGGCTTTTGACTGCGGCGGGTCAGCCGCTCTTCTACCCTCCCCCTAGCTCTATGACCCCCCCCACCCCCCTTTACTGCATGACCAGGCACCCTGTGTGTCTGTGGGAGGGTGGGGTGGGGGGTTGTGGCAGTGGGGGTACGAGAGCAGCGTGTGGAAGAGGGACTGATTTAAGGGCTGGGCAACACAAGGCGTCTGTAAATCTGTGTCACAAATCTTCCTTATGGAGCCATGATGGGAGGGAGGAGGACGTGGGGGGGCGGTACGCACAGGCATGTGATGAATCCCATTCAACAGACAGCGCCTCCCCTCCACCCCCCACCCCCCACCCTCCTCTCTGGTCTGGGGCCACGGCGTTGCACGTCGCTCTAATTTGCCTCGAGATTGCGGGCTGCCATGTTTTGATTGCCCTTCTGTAAACGAATGGGGAAGCCTCTCATCTTGCGTGTTGTGGCGAAGAATGCCAACGTGTCTGAGGAAGAGGAGGAGGAAGGAGAGGACTCTCGGGAGGAGCAGACTTAGCACAGCCCCTCTGTCAAATCAGTGTAGACATTTATTCAATTGCTGGTGAATTTTTCTGTTTCAGACGGCGGACACCCTGAATATTTCATACGATGTACACTGTCCCCCCTCCCCCCCCCACACACACCCCCCTCTGTGTTTCCTCTTGCGTCGTTAAAATGAACTGCAGCACAAAATATTCAAAGCAGGTCACACGGCTTATGAGCAGTCCCAGTGATGTGCATCACATGTTTACGGAGAAGTACATCTCACTTTATGTAATCCTACAGCCTGCTGCTATATATATATATATATATATATATATATATATATATATATGCTGCTATATATATGCTGCTATATACACTCACCGGCCACTTTATTAGGCACACCAGTCCAACTGCTCGTTAACGCAAATTTCTAATCAGCCAATCACATGGCAGCAACTCAATGCATTTAGGCATGTAGACATGGTCAAGACGATCTGCTGCAGTTCAAACCGAGCATCAGAATGGGGAAGAAAGGTGATTTAAGTGACTTTGAACGTGGCATGGTTGTTGGTGCCAGACGGGCTGGTCTGAGTATTTCAGAAACTGCTGATCTACTGGGATTTTCACGCACAACCATCTCTAGGGTTTACAGAGAATGGTCCGAAAAAGAGAAAATATCCAGTGAGCGGCAGTTCTGTGGGCGAAAATGCCTTGTTGATGCCAGAGGTCAGAGGAGAATGGCCAGACTGGTTCGAGCTGACAGAAAGGCAACAGTAACTCAAATAACCACTCATTACAACCGAGGTATGCAGAAGAGCATCTCTGAACGCACAACACGTCGAACCTTGAGGCAGATGGGCTACAGCAGCAGAAGACCACACCGGGTGCCACTCCTGTCAGCTAAGAATAGGAAACTGAGGCTACAATTCGCACAGGCTCACCAAAATTGGACAATAGAAGATTGGAAAAACGTTGCCTGGTCTGATGAGTCTCGATTTCTGCTGCGACATTCGGATGGTAGGGTCAGAATTTGGCGTCAACAACATGAAAGCATGGATCCATCCTGCCTTGTATCAACGGTTCAGGCTGGTGGTGGTGGTGTAATGGTGTGGGGGATATTTTCTTGGCACACTTTGGGCCCCTTAGTACCAATTGAGCATCGTGTCAACGCCACAGCCTACCTGAGTATTGTTGCTGACCATGTCCATCCCTTTATGACCACAGTGTTCCCATCTTCTGATGGCTACTTCCAGCAGGATAACGCGCCATGTCATAAAGCTCGAATCATCTCAGACTGGTTTCTTGAACATGACAATGAGTTCACTGTACTCAAATGGCCTCCACAGTCACCAGATCTCAATCCAATAGAGCACCTTTGGGATGTGGTGGACCGGGAGATTCGCATCATGGATGTGCAGCCGACAAATCTGCAGCAACTGCGTGATGCTATCATGTCAATATGGACCAAACTCTCTGAGGAATGTTTCCAGTACCTTGTTGAATCTATGCCACGAAGGATTAAGGCAGTTCTGAAGGCAAAAGGGGGTCCAACCCGGTACTAGCAAGGTGTACCTAATAAAGAAGCCAGTGAGTGTATATGTATGCTATATGTATGCTATATGTGCTGCTATATGTGCTGCTATATATGCTGCTATATATATATATATATACATATATATATATACATACACACACACACACTGCTATATATGCTGCTATATATATGCTGCTATATGTGCTGCTATATATACTGTTATATATATGCTGCTATATATGCTGCTATATATAGTGAGATGTTCCCAATGCTGCAGGATGTTAGCGTTAGTCAAGTTTACGTCCCTCTTCCAAGTATTGTGCATGTTCAGTATTGTGCGCGTTCAATACAGGTTGTGTCACACCTTGTACACCACGCTGACCAGCTCCTCCCGCTCCTATCTTGTATATTTATAGATTAAACCTCGTCGTGATCCGCCTCTAACCGCTGGCAGCCAACC
Organism: Lampris incognitus; assembly: GCF_029633865.1. Taxonomy (NCBI): domain Eukaryota; kingdom Metazoa; phylum Chordata; class Actinopteri; order Lampriformes; family Lampridae; genus Lampris; species Lampris incognitus. Next base: position 27,610,995 of record NC_079227.1, on the reverse strand, counting down.
GAGATCTGCATCATCCATCAGCAGCGATGAGGTTGCTTGACAGGTGAAGGTAAACAACGCCGCCTGCAGTCACGTGTCTAGGAGTATGGAGTACAAACGCACACGCCTAAAAGCACACACATATATGCGAGCGGCAAACACACATACTATATGCAATTAGCAAACACACACACACACACATGCAAGTGGCAAACACACATAATTATGTAAGTGGCAAACACACACACACACACACATATATATATATATATATATATATATATATATATATAATACACAAGCAAACGCTCGAGCAGCAAGACACACAAAGAGAAAAGAAACGAGAGAGCGACAGAAACCCAAAGGTGGAGACAGAGAGACACACTCAAGACACACATCTGGTCAGAAGAGAGGAACAACCGAGTGCTGCAAGAGGCGGAAAAGCCGAGAAATTTCATGTCCTCCTGTTCCAGCCCCTGAAAAAAAAAACTGCTGAACCATCAGCAATTCCAGGCTGGCTGGGTCATGAATCTCTCTCTCTCTCTCTGCAGTGGTCTGCTCTCCTATTATACTGCAGAGGCACACAGACCCAGTCACCTGGCCCTCAACACCCCCCCCCCCACACACACACACACAGACCCAGTCACCTGGCCCACAACACCCCCCCCACACACACACACGCACACAGACCCAGTCACCTGGCCCACAACACCCCCCACACACACACACAAAGACCCAGTCACCTGGTCCTCAACACCCCCCCCCCACACACACACACACACAGACCCAGTCACCTGGCCCACAACACCCCCCCACATCCCCCCACACACAGACCCAGTCACCTGGTCCTCAACACACCCCTCCACACACACACACACACACACACACACACACACACACACACACACACACACACACACACACACACACAGACCCAGTCACCTGGCCCACAACACCCCCCCACACACACACAGACCCAGTCAACTGGCTCACAACACCTCCCCCCCACACACACAAACACATGTGCACACACACTATATACAAAGGAAAAGTCCAGTGTCCGGGTCAGAACCACATAATGACCGAGCCTGGTAAAACCTCTCAGTAAACCACAGACACTCAGCACCTCCTCCTCCAGGCTAGCGAGGCTGTCGGAGCACGGCTAACATGTAAATCAGGAGGTTTCCACACACGGGGAGGTGAGTGAGACCCCACCGTACTCTGCTGAGGTAAACGGGAGTGCAGCGCGCACACACATGCGCCGGTAGAAAAGTGCTGAATATGTAATTAGCCGATCCGTTGGAAACGTGGAGATAGGCAGGCGCTTAATTAAAATGATTAATTAAGAGCAATAAAGAAAAAACTTTCTTTCAAAACCTCTGTCCATAATTACAAATGGTTCCTATTACTGACACAGGGCGTCAGTAGTCGTGTGTTCACGTGTGTACACACACACGTATGCAAGATCCCATGTGTATGCACGTACACTATATGAGTTTCTGCATGTGTGTGTGTGCTTGTGCATGTGTGTGTATGTGCATGTCTTTGTGCATGTGTGTGTTTTTGAGCATGTGTGCATGTATGTGCGAGTGTGTTTGTTTGTGCGTGTGTGTGTATGTCTTTGTGCATGCGAGTGTGCATGTGTGGTGTGTGTGTTCGTGCATGTGTGTTTGTGCATGTGCATGGGTGTGTATGTGCGTGTGTGTTTGTGCATATGTGGGTGTCTTTGTGCATGTGTGTGCATGTGTGTGTGTGCTTGTGCGTGTGTGTTTGTGCATGTATTTGTGCATGTGTGTGTTTGAGCATGTGTGCATGTATGTGCGTGTGTGTTGTGCATGTGTGTATGTGCATGTGTCTGTGCATGTGTGTGTGTGTCTTTGTGCATGTGTGTGTGCATGTGTGGTGTGTGTTTGTGCATGTGCATGGGTGTGAATGTGCGTGTGGTTGTGGATGTGTGTGCGCATGTCTTTGTGCATGTGTGTGTGTGTGTGTGAGAGAGTGTGTGGTGTATCTGAACAAGACAGAGAGAAGTCAGCTTTCTCATGTGCATGTGTGTGTATGTGTATCTGAATGAGACAGAGAGAAGGCAGCTCTCTCTGGCTCACTCAGCGTTAGTGTGTGTGTGTGTGTGTGTGTGTGTTTGTATGTGTAGTCTGTGTGTGTATGTGGTGTATGTGAACGAGACAGAAGTCAGCTCTCTCTGGCTCATTCAGTGTTAGTGTGTGTGTGTTAGTGTGTGTGTGTGTGTGTGTGTGTGTGTGTGTGTGTGCGTTGTATCTGAACGAGACAGAGGGAAGTCAGCTCTCTGGCTTGTTCAGTGTTAGGATCCTCAGCTAATGAGATTAGTCAATAATGGATTGAAAGCAAGCAGCCTCCCCTCCCCAACACAATGGTCAGAGAGGCTGTGTGTCGGCTGCCCTGTAAGCAGCACATCCTCCACCCCCCCACCCATACACACACACACACATGCAAGCCAATAACACACACTTGGACACAATGCCAAACAATAGGGAGCAGCTTTTTAACATACAAATTGTGTTATAATATCGAACAGCGTCTGGACGAGGTGGCTCGTGCACGTAGAACGACAGCTGATTCCCGGGAGTTTGAATTCAAATTGGAGTCTATCTCTTCTCAATCTACGGGGGGGGGGGGGTATTGTGGATGTCATGCTGGGCCCTTGAGAGCTCCCCGTCCCTTTCATCAGTCTCATATGAACAGCACCTCACAGAGGACAGAGAGGAAAAAGCCACCGGAGCAGCAGTTTATCCCTGCCGCAGAGTCGGCCGGGGGTCTCAAGAGTCGGCCGGGGGTCTTAAAAGTCGAGAAACTGCTGCAGATAAACCAAGAAAACAACTTTAAAAGGCAACCTCCAACACATACACATCACTTCTCAACATTTAGACACATCACAGGAGTAAAATGAGCCTTCGGCGAGGCAATACGTCGCTGTCCTCCGCACACCGACAGACTCTTTACAATACTGGCGAGTAAATTAACATGCACCCTAACAAGCCGATCTTACCCCAATAACGGTAACAGTGCAATATCGAAACGGTCACGTGAAAGCCTTTATCTGATTGTCCACACTTGGGGTAAGGTCCTCACTGATATAGCCACAAGCCCACAAAGACCCCTGCATGTTTGCCCAGTATTTTGATCTTACGATGCGTGTATAACGTCTTCCTCCGATTTGTCTTTAATCTGCGTGTCGGGGGAAAGCCACGCACCGTGGACAACGACAAACCAGGCTGTCGGGATGCCTGGCACTCCACAAGCTGATGACGACACTGTACTTACTGACTGTTATGAATACTAAAATGAATGAACGTGTACGTACGGAGAGATTGAACGGAGCGATAAATACATGAATACAACATCTCCACTGTATTTATTTACTCTGTACAGCGATTATACACAGAATCACGTGGACGCAGCCATTTCAATAACCATACTACTGACATCCAAGTGTAGGCAATAATCAAAATGTTGGGATAAATGGGCATCCAGGTAGCGTGGCGGTCTCTTCCGCTGCCTACCAACACGGGGATCGTAGTTCGAATCCCCGGGTTACCCCCATGCTTGGTCGGGTGTCCCTACACACACAATTGGCCGTGTCTGTGGGTGGGAAGCCGGATGTGGGTATGTGTCCTGGTCGCTGCCCTAGCGCCTCCTCTGGTCAGTCAGAGTGCTTGTTCGGGGGGGGGGGGCTGGAGGGAAATAGCGTGATCTTCCCACGCGCTACATCCCCCTGGCGAAACTCCTCACTGTCAGGTGAAAAGAAGCGGCTGGTGACTCCATGTGTATCGGAGGAGACGTGGTAGTCTGCAGCCCTCCCCGGATCGGCAGAGGGGGTGGAGCAGCGACCGGGACAGCTTGGAAGAGTGGGGTAATTGACCTTTCGCAAAGTACCGCCCCAGAACGGTGCTTGTCCAATCCTACCTTAGCAACGGTCCGTCAAGCTTTCAAACACACAACAAAATGCTGAAATGGTGTGCCTATGGGATCTGCAAATCGGATACTAGATATCTGAAAAGTTTGGAGGGGGTGTAATTTTTTTTCCCCTTCCTGAAACCCAGAACGCAAGAAGCGCAATGTCGGCAATATATTTCGCAGTATAGCAGACCCCATGGCCAGCTTAGTCCATCCAAAATCAACAAAAATACCTGTCTGCTCCAAGCTAAGCTTGTTACTAGCTATTATTGATAGCTAATACAGCTAACGTATTATTACTGTTACTTTACCCACACAATGCGAACTTCCTGGATAGTTCTGAAATGCTTGACAGGCATAGCCACAGTAACTAAGGGGGGCAGGACTTTGCGAAAGGTCAATTGGCCAGATACAATTAGGGAGAGAAGGGGGGGGGGATCACGTGGCTGCAGCTATTACAATAAACATACTACCGATATCCAGTGTAGGCAATAATCAAAATAGTGGTATCAACTGATACCTCCTAATAGCCGGATTTCTCATTTACATGTAAATCACTCACTGTCACAAAAATAAACCTTTATAACCACCAAACTCCAGAAATGCACCACATCTTATTGACTGAACACAGTGGTGTTTACCTTTGTAGTTCTTACTATTGGTTGTGCCATTGCCAATCAAGGAAATTAAGCAAATTCTGCACCTGCCCTAACTTGTAGTTGCCCCCAAATGACACCAATGCGGTTGTTTAGTACAACCTACTCATCCGCTTCTAGCCAACGAATGTGAGCCGTATCAGAGCGATGCAACACTAACCCACCGCGGTGACATAACCGGTGTTATGGTGCTCAGGTGTGACGAGCCTCGCCAACAGAAGACGGGAGTCGGCATCCTCCTCCGGAAGGTCAACAACAGACAAATGTGCTGCCCCTGAAGCTGCTCTTAAACAGCCCCCGAGGCTCCCCGCCATCTTAACATGAGGCATTACATCAGGTAAACCAATTATCTGACGTAAACCGGAGAGAAGAGAGGTCCCACATCACAAGTACTACCAGCAACCAGTCTTTTTCTCTCTCGTGCCTCTGATTCCCAGCCGAGTGACTCATTTACCTGCAATGTGCAATTTGGAGACGGGAATGAATTAAGCACCGCTAATTCTCTCTCTCTTTCTGTCTCGCTCACTCACTCACCATCTCTCTCTCTCTCTCAAAGCATACATCCAAATCAAAGCGGATCGCTTTCTGCTATTTAGTATTCAGTTGTTGTTGCTCTCCTGGGTGGACATCACGCTGCGGAGACATCTGCATTTTGATTGGCGTACGCTGGAAGTTTCCACGTGGAAGCCCACGCCACGGCAAATAGCGCAGAGAAGCCTTTTTCGTTTTATCAACATTTTTTCTTTAAATAGCATTCAGTGGAATATACTGCTCAACAGCAACCCGGCTCTTTGCGATTAATCTTGTTTCGGTAACCTGCACTGGCGGTGTCAAAGGGATGTGGTCTGAAACGGATCACAGTACCGCGTTGTTACCTTGTTGGCCAACACAGAAATGTCAGCACTATATAACCCGGCTCAGAGAGCCATTTGTACAGGCTCGCCATTAGGAGCCACTTTGTTCCTCCAGCCCCTCTCCTCTCCTCTGGCCTCAAACCAGGCTTTAGCCTCCGATGGCTGTAACCATGGCAACTGCCTTCATTCACCACTTGCAAATAATGAAGACAATGTGTTTTCCATTTAGATTAGCTTTTTTTTCTTTTTCTTTTTTTTTTTTTAGCGGAAGAGATATGGAAAAGGCCATCTTAACTGTTTCATTATGGGGGGCTTAATGGTACGATTTCTTCCACCAGATTCAGCGCGGCGGCCTCGCAAACTGGAATCACGGATTTAATTGGTCTGGCGGGAAACGAGTGAATAGGAATTTTCTTGATTCAATATCGTGTCAAATCAGCAAACTTGGGAGAAGTTGCCATTCTTGCTGGCCTCCATGAACTTGGGGCATTTTAGAGAAGGGAGAAACCCCCCCCCCCCCCAAAAAAAAGCAGAGAACCGCCTCAAGCTAGAAATTTTGCAGTTTGGCCAAGCATGAGAAAAGCGGGAAGAAATACGACGTACGAAGGAAAACAATCAAAAAGAAGCATTGCACGCTCTTAACATGATGCAGCAGCTTGTGAATAATAAACGGCCTCCACCGGTCTCGGCAAAACCCATCTTCCCCCCACTGCTTCTTGCTAAGCATTCCTCTCAAGGTGCGCTACTTGAGAGAACAATGAAAATATCCAAACTACACTGAATGAAAACTCCTAATCCAAACAGGGAAGAGGGTGTGTCAGCATGCACGTCCATGCACACACACACACACACACACACACACACACACACACACACACACACACACAATTGAAAGAATGGAAACAGGGTGGGGTGGGGGGTCTACTTTCCACTGTTTAGAGAGAAGAAGAAAAACTCGGGCATCTCCAGCTTGCCAGGCTGAAACCAAATCAACACTTTCACAAATCAACTGACAGGAAACCCGGCGTTGCACTCTGCTTCCGCCCTCCTTCCGCAGCCCAGTAAACTCTCGTTTGATTGGCCGTGTCGCTGGCTCCACGACAGTCGTCCGTCCTGCGGAAAACGGCGCGTTTTGAAAGAGGGGGGAACCTGTCGGCTTGCGCAGCGTGCCTTCGGCGTTAAAAGCTGGGCTCGGAAAAGCCTATAAAGGCTCCCGACTACTGTCAGAGCAAACCACGTGGTCTCTACACCGGCCGCGGTGGGGCCTTATGATACAACAGTCCGCGGACTCTGCTCTCCTATCTCAAACACACTTTCCCGACAACACAATAGTAACCTTAAAAAAAGAGAGGGATAAATAAGGGGAAAAAACACACCCAAGGGCGCTGCAATGCCACTGCGTAGTTGCTACAACAAACAAAATGTGGTGCGCTCAAGTCACGGTGTGCACAGGAGCACAGTGTACCAAGACTGATATACGCGAGATAAAGCGCTGTTTGATTCCTGAACCCCGGCAATCGCACAATCTTTCCGACGCACTTTACCACATACCATTTCTGACACACACGGACAGCGGCACTGATAAGGACAGTTGCACTGATTGCCGTGAGCCTGTTCCCGGCCTGACAAAAGGCGGATTGTGAATTTCAACAGCCGGCGCGACACTGGGCGCGAGTGTCACCCCGGGCCGTCGATAGGCCACACAAAAAATTAAAACTACAGCGTCCCTGAATGGAAGATCTGAAGTGTCCCGTGTCATCAAAGGCCGCCAACGGCTCCTCATTCCGGTCACTGCGTGTTGATGACGAGGAATTAGCGGCAGAAGTTGGTCGTTGACAGCTGGTGTAATTGGTGCACTTCAGCTCAATATGCCCGATGTTGTTCTAACGGGACACGCCGTTCTGAAAGAGGAGGACTGTCGCCACAAGCAACGACGCAGCCATTCCACCTCTGACGGGCACGTTGGAAATCTTCCTCGTGTATCCTTTATATCCTTATGGAGTGATCATATACACGGAATGAGCTTTTCCCACTTGAGGCCCCATGGCTCCAAGATTAAATCCCTGGAAGAAACCATCTATGCTGACGATGGACACTGACCACCAACCCAGGAAAACCCCGAACGCCCGGACTGGGTCCAAGTTAAGTTCAGCGGCAAGTTACGGTTTATTAGGCACCTTGTTGTGGTATTAAACAGAGCTTTATGTGGTCGTACCAACCACAGGGACTGGACTTCCTGGCTTACACTTCGCTCAGGTTCCCCAATTACCTCTCAATGTCATGGCTGCACGTGCACGCACACACACACACACACACACACATACACACACACACACACACACACACACACACACACACACACACACACTAGGTTGAAGCAGTTCAGACGCAAGAGGACACTCCATGTGGCCCAAGGTTTAAGAAAACATAACAGAATTGGAGACCGCAGGAGAATTTTGATTAATGGCAGACCTCCGCCGCTGACATGAGTGCAAGTCCGTCCACACACACACAAACACGCACACACACATTTCCAAAATACCACTAGAGAGGGATAAAAAGGGGAAGGAGGCTGATGCGAGACTCCGCGAGACCCGCCAGGTGTGACCTATTCATTATTTACCAACAGAGGCAAGCCACCCTGGCCTGCACGCTGTGCACAGCCCTCCCTTTGTAGCGGAGCTGTGTTGGGATCACATGAGATGGAGCACCTTTGTGGACACACATCTTTGTTCGCACCCTTGTCTGTCTGTCTGTCTGTCTGTCACGCTTTGCAGCCGGACAAAACGCACTGGCTCGGGTTTACCCCCCCCGAAAAACCCTCCGAGCAAGACATTCATCCTCCAAGTCGAGCATTAAAGCAAAGGTCGAGTCGTGCCCTTGAGGTTGAACAGAGCTAAACTATTGCCCCACGACCCCGGAAGACGCAAGCTCCTCACACACTTACGGACGGCGCTTCCTGCAGCTTGACAAAAGACTTGTTGACTATCTGGATGGCGTGCGCGAAGCATGACGGACTGTTGTGGATAAAACATGTCGGCAGATAAGAAGGAAGCCCGATGTGAACGCAAACAGCCGTGAAGTGGGTAGTGGGCTGGGGTAGGATGGGGGGGGGCAATCTTGTGTCCCTGCTTAAATTAGCTGCCGTGCCGCGGTACTCATGATAAGAGCCCTTTGGGAGGAGTCCTATTAATGGAAACAACACGCCATCACACAGCGACCTGTAAATAAAAGACAAAACCGAGGCATCTGGGTAGCGTAGCGGTCGATTGCGTTGCCTACCAACACAGGGATCGCCGGTTCGAATCCCCGTGTTACCTCCAGCTTGGTCAAGGCATCTCCACAGACACAATTGGCCTTGTCTGCAGGAGGTGGGAAGCCGGATGTGGGTATGTGTCCTGGTTGCTGCACTAGCGCATCCTCTGGTCGGTCGGGGTGCCTGTTCGGGGGGGAGGGGGAACTGGGGGGGAATAGCGTGATCCTCCCACGCGCTACGTCCCCCCTGGCGAAACTCCTCACTGTCAGGTGAAAAGACGAGGATGGCGACTACACATGTATAGGAGGAGACATGTGGTAGTCTGCAGCCCTCCCCGGACCGGCAGAGGGGGTGCAGCAGCGACCGGGACGGCTCGGAAGAGTGGAGTGGGTAATTGGCCAAGTACAACTGGGGAGGAAAAAAAAGGGGGGGCCCTTACTCCATCCTCCTACTTGATGTAGAACCGGTAACAGGACAAAAGATAAATCAATGTTGGACGGACAAGTTATCACGGTCATACCAAGGGAGGACAAGCTTGTGTTGTTTCTCTTCAGATGACTTTGTGCACAACAGTGCGGCGATACCCCACCTCGCGGAGGAGAGGAGGGCCGGTTATGAGTTGCCGCGTGTGAAGGGGACCGGCTTCATTTCTTTTCGTAACACCCTAATGGCTTTATTATTTCATTCTTAGCCAGCCTCCAGAAGCCATTACCGGCACCTGTGTTATCAAAGCACCGCAAACAATTTCCTGGATAATTTAACAGAGATGTGATTGTGGATTTGATGCGATGCGCCGCGAACGTGCGCCCACGAGCTCTTGCCTCGCCGTGTGTACGCGCCCGCCGACTGGAGATGTCCAACGTTGTGCGGTTTTTTGGCATACGTTCAACTTTCGTGACATCTGCTCCACGAGGAGGTTAAGTGCGCGCGGTACGCGGTTTTAAACCTGCCGAGACCCGCGGCTTTCCATTCAGCCGCTTTTCACATCCGTTTCCAGAGAAGTCAACATAATGTGTGTGTTTTTTTTGGGGGGGGGGTTGGATATAATCTGAACTTTGGGCATTATTATTATTATGCTTCATGCAATCTGTAGCAAAACCCAGGGTGAGCCCAAAAAAAAGAAAAAAAGAACACTTGTGTAAGGAAACAGCCTGATGTTACCCTGTAGAAATGGACCATTCTCTCTCTCCCTCCCTCTTTCTAGTTCTCTCTCTCTCTCTCTCTCTCTCTCTCTCTCTCTCTCTCTCTCTCCAACTCCAATCCTCCCCTTTTCTGTCTCTGCTCTGTCTACACTCCTGTGATTCTCAGTCTCCCTCTCTTTCTCACATACTCTCTCTCTCTCTCTCTCTCCCTCTAATCCAATCCTCCCTATTTCGGTCTCTGCTGTCTACACTCCTCTGATACTCTCTCTGTCTCCCTCTTTCTCTCTCCCTCCCCCTCTCTCTCTCGCCTCTCCTCTCTCTCCCTCCCTCTCTCTCTCTCTCTCCCTCCCTCTCTGTCTCCCTCCCCCTCTCTCTGTCTCCCTCCCTCCCCCCTCTCCCTCTCTCTCTCTCTCCCTCCCTCTCTCTCGCCTCTCTCTCTATCTCCCTCTCCCTCTCTCTCTCTCTCCCTCCCTCTCTCTCGCCTCTCTCTCTATCTCCCTCTCTCACTCTCTCTACCGCCCTCCCTCTCCTCTCCTCTCCCCCCCTCCCTCTCATTCACAGGGACTGAATTGTTCTGCTGAGGTTTGGCAGAGGCCACGGATGGGAAAAGTGCAGGGGAGGCAGCTAACACTTCCTGCCTCCCTGAATCAGAGAGTTAACCTTCACCGGGGAGGCACAATGGCTCCTCGTTAGTGAAACCAGCCCACATGTCACCAGCCATGTTCCTGTTCGCAGACCCCTCCCCCTTTGTCTTCCTCCGTCCCCTTCTCCAACTTCACATCCAATTATGGCCGCACTTCACAGAGGTGCACTTCCACAGACCAAAGAATAAATAGACACTTGTGGTGAGAGGACAAAACCCGCAGAAGAATAAGGATCGCACAAGCGAAGGGAATGTGCACGACAACCGCCCACACACACACATATACACAAACAAACACACACACACACACAGGTGTGGTTCCAAGGAACCTTTACCAGGATGGCAAGGAGACATAAAGCAGGTCTGCCCATGCACCCCGGCCTCCTCTGCAGCCACAAAGAGCTCCTATTGCAAAAGCTGTAATGACATCATCCTGCCAACATTGCATGCCATAAAGAGGTGAATTCATCCTGATGAATGTGAGAGAGATAACGAGCGAAACGGCATGATATACGATCTAAAGAGATTACGATGAACATGGGCTGTATTTGCCAAAACAAGTAATTTAAGTCAATACAAAAGAAGGAATATCATACACAGAAGGACGTTCTGTCTTCTTTTTTTTTCTTCTTCTTTCATCTGCAAAAACAAGCATGAACAAGGGTAGCCTAGGAGAAAATAAAGCATTGATTTTGCACTCTGCCCTCTCTCCGGCAGAGAAAGCCGATCAATAGGCTCAAGTAATATTCTGTACAAGTTTAATGCTCGAGCTGTACGGAGGCAGACGAGTGCTTTGTCTGGAAATTATTCCTTTTTTCTTTCTTTTTTTTCATTGCCCCAGCCCTGCTGTTTGATACCAAAACACGAGCAACTGGCCCTCCCATAATGCAACACACGCACACCGCCACAGACAAGGACAGCCGATGGCCTCCGGGTTATTGAAGGGATCGGTGCAAATGGAACACACCGAAGTTGTGGGTTCGGCTGAATCAATCAATGGAGGAGGTTGTGCGTGCCTGAGTCACCCTATGAAACCACCGGGATGGAGTAGCTAGAGGGAGCAAAGGGGAGGTGAGGAAAGCTCAGCCTGTCGGGAGTGACGGTGACCCGGCCCAGCTATCAGCTGGCCGACGCGACGACCTTCGGCAGGGGTCATGACCTTTCGTCACAGAGTGCCCCCAGTGCCGGAGAAGGTGATTCGGTTGTTCCTGTTAAAGGTTTTTTTTTTAAGGGAGTTGTTCCTTATCCGATATGAGGGTCTAAGGACAGACAGGATGTTGTGTTGCTGTAAAGCCCCTCGAGGCAAATTTGTAATTTGTGATATCGGGCTATACAAATAAAATGGACTTGACTTGACTTGTCTGTCGCCGACCAAAGATTTCATCCATCCATTATCCAAACCGCTTATCCTACTCAGGGTTGCGGGGATGCTGGAGCCTATCCCAGCAGTCACTCGGCAGCAAGCGGGGGAGACACCCTGGACAGGCCGCCAGTCCATCACAGGGCCCACACACACACACACACACACACACACACACACACACACACACACACATTCATACCTAGGGACAATTTAGTACAGCCGATTCACCTGACCTACATGGTCTTTGGACTGTGGGAGGAAACCGGAGCCCCCGGAGGAAACCCACGCAGACACGGGGAGAACATGCAAACTCCACACAAAGGACGACCCGGGATGACCCCCAAGCTTGGACTACCCCGGGGCTCAAACCCAGGACCTTCTTGCTGTGAGGCGACCGCGCTAACCACTGCGCCACCCGACCAAAGATTGATCCAAGATAAACCTCTGGCTGCGCTGGTATTAAAGGCCCCGCCGAATACAGCGCCGTGGACCCGGATCCTTCCAGAAAGGCGCTAACGCTTGACGCCATTGAGATGTAGAGGAGCGTAGACGCAGGAAATCTGCAAAGCTTTGCTAACGAGGCAAAAGGCTGACCATATGTGAACCCGAGAGAGGTTCCTCTTCACCCCGTCAAACTCTCATTTCCTGACAGCGCACTTCTCCTTTTAAGGTGCCTCAAAAAAAATCCCAGACAAAATTGCGCGCCACCTGTAAGATGTTAAAAGGGGGGATTTAATGTTTCAAACGGTCATTAAGCTTTTTCAAGTGGTTGAATTCTCTGAGATCCCTTCATTCATTCCCTTCGCTGTGTTGACCAAATGGCATATCAAGTTCAGGAAATTAGCCAGTTCCTGTTGGGGGAAGAGAGGAGACCCGAAAGAGGCCAGCAGTAATAAAACACAATTTCTCTTATCACGCTTTTCAGCACTCCCTTACTTTCTAAATGCCAGCCCAAGAAAAAGATTTAATACTCAAACATTTTCAGTTTTCAACATATCTTCCCGCCTTTTATTTCCTGCATTAAAATCCAAGCCGGTAAAGCCCATATAACGGTGATACCTGCATTAACCGCATCAGCCGGCTGTAACACAGTCCTATATGTGTTTCGAGCTGGCTGAGTGACATCTCACGAGACTGAACACCCAGGCAGAACGGTGGCCGGGCACCTCAACATCTCACAAACAGATCCTCCGGGGTTAATCCTGTCTAAATAATACAGCCATTAGGTCATTTAATATCCTCTGGATAAATTGCCGTGAACCGCCGAGACGGGACTTGTGCCTGCACATCAGAAACCAATCAGAGGCACGTCCTGACATCACATAGAAGCCGGCAGGTTCGGCGCAGCACAATGACCCCTGGGAAATAGAAAAAGGCCGAATAATCAAAGACACGCCGCCACTTCCTGCCCTTTATCAGCCCAGAGCATCTCAACACGCCTGGTTTTCGAACGCGATAAGGCGAAGGAAGGCGATTTTCCACGCGTTCGACCACATTAAAACACACGTAAAACGGTGCAGCGCATGACTGGCTGGCTGGATGAGTGACAGCGCGGGGGGACAGAGACCCCTGCCAGACTTGACTGTGGCACGCCACACAGACGTGACCCCGGTCGCAGTCAGGGGCTGTGCCGCACAGTGTGGCGGTAGCGCAGGTTGAAACCCTAACCCTGCTGTTTCCATTCCACTCTGTTCAAACACTAAATAAAAACAACTGGCCCTGCAGCATGTGGCCCCAGAACACATTTTCAGAGGACACGCCGCATGCGCTTCCATGAACAACAAACCACACACACACACCGGCGTGCATGCACGCATGCACAATTTTGTTTTTCGATACTTGCAAGGACCCTCATTGACTCCTCTTATTATCTTTGGCTTTGATGGGTTTGTTTTCGTACCACAAATCCCAGAATTCCGTTCGGGACGATCGTGATCTTGAGCATGCGGAAAGCTTTCACGCGCGGGTCGCAAATCTAAACGCTTGCAAATTTTGGTGCAACAACAGCAAGATAATCCAGTAGTTGCGTGCGTATTTTGGAGTAAGCAGACTGTCACCCGACACGGTAATATCAAACAACTTGTCAAGATATATCAAATACTTGACTGAACCTAGTTACACATGGAAAGGCATCGCATTGCTCGCTCTTCCACATTTGACATGTGAGTTCCTTCGTCCTCTTCTTTTCCTTTTGTGGCAGATTTGACACATTTCCTCTGCGGAAACCATTACACTTCAGACCCCGCCGGCACCAGTGACACAAAAAAAAAGCATAGAGAGGAGCAATTACAAAACACTAATGCATTGAATGGTTGTTACTACAAGAACGCCGAAGGGGAAAGGATTCAAACATGACATTTTTTTTGTATTAAATTACAGATTACGTCTTTAACCATCGGAACTACAAGGCCAAACCTCAACCTCTTTCCTAATATTTATTTGCCCCCGTTTCTAACCTGAACCCTAAAATCAAGTCCTGCCCCTATAATAAACCTTGAAGTAGTGAAGACCGGCTAAAATGTCCTCACTCTTAACTCAAACTGGTCCTCACAAATAGCTAAAACACACACACATACACACCTTTTAAATATTTACCAGGACAGAATATCTGACATTTTAACACCACAAAATGGGATTTACTTTTTAGTTAAGTGAAATGTGAGTTGCTTACAAAATGTTGAACAGCAAACCTCCTAAAAGTCCAAATGTGAGATGAAAAATGCATGAGCGAGTCTGCTCTGTGTCAAATGAAACCCTGTTGACTGGCAGAAGCCAAGGCTGAGGCCCTTACACACCGCAACAGAAATTAGGTTAGGGAGTCATTTGCAAAAGTTAGAAGTCATTTGTCTTTGGTTGAGAGGGGGGGGCAAAAAGAGGGGGGTGGACAAACCAGCCGGATTGAACAGGAAGGCTGTAAGGGGCAGCAGTTCACACAGACCAACATCTGTGATATTTCTTCACTTCATACGCCGTCTCTCACCCCCACCCCACCCCACCCCCCCGCCCTGGCTTAGCAAATGCTAAGGTGTGGCTTACAAAAACAGCAGCGGGTGAGGGCATTTTTCAGAAGCACAAATGTGAACATTTTCTCGCTCATTGTCGTCTATAAATAGAAATTTGTCCTTTGTCCAATTTAAAAAAAAAAGAAATCACCAAAAAAAAAAAAGGAGCAAAAGCAAGACTACAGATATAAACCGTTTTAGTGGCCAGGGTGGTTGTCGCTGGCACGTTTGTGAACAGCCCATTAGGGAAGCTAACAGGCTAGCTAGCATAGCATGCTAACGGCTCGTCCCTCTCTCACTTCACTGGACGGGATAATTATCCCCGTCACCTCCGAGGTGCAAACACAAGCTGCCTTAACCTGCCTGAACACACGCTTACAGCTTGTTGGGCTTGTCCCACTTCACCTCTGTGCATTACACACATTTAACGCACACATACTGAGGCACATTGACACACACACACACACACACACACACACACACACACACACACACACACACACACACACACAGCTTTGTCTTCCTGCATTTGTGAGGGCCCCCAATGACTACATTCATTCTCTAGCCACTTACACTGACCTCAACCATCCTAACTACATGGTTAACCTTGACCTTATCCTAATTCTAACCTTAAAGGGAAACGACCACAACTGTCAACAGCATCTCTGCAGGGCGCTACGCTTTCTCTTTTTTTTACCATGTGCTCCTAAATGAAAAAAGCGCAGTGAAAAATGTTCAAGTAACACAGTTTATTAACAAACAGCTGATTACATACACACTGTGCACGTGTGTGTGTGTGTGTGTGTGTGTGTGTGTGTGTGCACCATTATGATGTGAAAACCAGTGGAGGGCTATGAAAGTGGAAGACCCCGGTATCTCTAGACACTCGCTAGGCATGGGGCCCTAAAATATTCAAAACAACATTGACATAGCTCTTTAAAACCCTGAAATGTTGAAACGCAGCTTTTTAAATAAAATATTGTGAGAGCTTTTTAAAACGTTTGAAAGGGTTTTTTTTTTTTACACTGACGCACTGAAACAACTTTTTGGAACATTTAAAGTTTTTCAAATATTGACACTGCATTTCAACAAACGTATTCGTTCTGCAGTACCGGTTTTTTCCCCCACAGTGTGTGTACACATGCGTGCGTGTACTAAGGGACACATTGCGCAACAACACAGACCGGCAACGTCACACACTGGCCCATGCCTACTGGACATACGGGACACATCGGCTGTCCGGCTGGTTTTGTGTGTTGGCTGTCCGGCACGCTCAGCGGGCGGTCCACAGCACGAGTGGGACAGGACGGTGTTAACGTTAAGCCGCCTCACTTCAACCTTGCGAGGCCTCGGCAGTTGTGCTGCGTTCTATTCAAAGTCCGAGGGCGGAATTTCCCCGCTGACATTTCCAATTTCCAACCTCCAAGCGTTCCGGGTGCAAACACGCCAAACGTAAAAATAAAACAAAAAAACATGGCTGACCGTGACAAACTGGTGTTTTTACTGGCAAATGTATAAACAATGAATTGTCAGCAGTGCTGCCTCCTTGCTTATATAAACGAAACAGAGGACTGACTTTTGTGCAGATACCTTTCAGAGATTGACTATAACCAGCTTCTAAATAACATTGTCGACATATTTTGACGCCAATTTACACGCAGAACAGGTTTTACTATATGATAGTATGCATTACTGTAATTAAATATAGGCAAATATACTTTAAGTTGCCTTAATGATGGTTTACCATTAACACTGTGAGCCTCCATGAGTGCTGCCATTGTTTTGTGACGTCAGACAATGCTTCTCCATCAAGACGGAGTAGATGGATTTGCCCCAAGTATCGGGGTAGATACAAGAAGGAACTCCCGACTCTGAGTGGTGTTCCATTGTACTTTTTCCAGTAGGAGGTCAAGTTAATTTTATTTCTATATCCAAATATCACAAATTACAAATTTGCCTCAGTGGGCTTAACAGCAGCACAACATTCTGTCCTTAGACCCTCTAGCGTTATTATTTTTTCCCACCTGGATTCCGGGAAGACCCGCCCCTACTCTATCTCTGATTGGCTAACCCTATCCCTAACCCCGCCCTAACCCTAACCTTAACCAACCTAATCAACGGAGGCAACGAGTACTAGCCAATCAGAGGCAGAGTTCCCGGAATGCGGGTCGAAAAAAAAAAACAAGGCGACCCTCTAAGGTCGGAAAACCTCGACTTCCGGGTTGTCTGGAATGCAGCATTAAACCTTGCGAATCCCCTTGCCGGGTTCCTCCTCCCGCGCTTCTTTTTCGCTCAAAACAAAAAATCATCGGGCTTCATTTTTAGCGACGTCTTTGTGATACTTTCTGAACGCGTCTGTCCACGACTGACTACAGTAGGTGGTAATCTTTTCTCGCAAGCTGTGCTCGTAGATCGTCTTTCCGTTTCGCACATCTCTATATTAGGGGCAAATGCGAGTGAAATAGTCGCACTGCAGTACATATAATCTTGAAGGGATAACTTACATTAGCAGCCATAATATTGCGCAGTCTTCTGAAACTCAAGTCAAAATTGTCCAAAAAAAGCGTCGCAGTCTGAATGTGAAAACTACAACCCGAACTTCCTGGTTTGCCGCTAACCTCAGTAAGCTCCATCAAATAGGCTATATTATATATTTTTTTAAAAAGCAAATTAAAAATGCTATACAGCTATTTTAGCAAATGCCGCCAAATACAAAAGATGGCGGTTGACACGTTGTCCACCAGTGACGTCACCAGCAGACACAATTTCAGCATCGTTTCAAAGACGTACAGAAGACTGCTTTCCATTATGGCTGCTAATGGACATAATCCCTATAACATATCTGTAATGTTGAACATTTTTATTGTTTCCCCTTAACCCTAAACTCAAGTCGTAACTCTAAAAAAAGCCCCTCAAAAGGTGGGGGACTGGCCAAAATGTCCCCACTTGGAACAAAGATCCTCACTTTCCTATATTCGTTGTGACTCAAGGTCCCCACAAGTACAGGAATACAAGGCGCACACACAAAAACAACTATAAAATAAATAAGTATACACAAAAATATGAACCACTGTGTTTTCATCCAATCACCAGTTAATATGCTTCCTCCTGGGGTCGGGTTTTGAAAAATGGCCATTTTTCTGTGAAGGTTTAAGCTAAACATTGAGGCACTTCAGCGTTTTGACTGTTAATAGGGTATTTGCTGCCTAAGGCAACTCTCTTGGGAGATATTCGAGACCATTCCCATCCCTCCGCGCATAGTGGTGAGCCCCAACCTCCCAGCTCACAACCCCCACCTCCCACACCGCAGCCCCCACCCCCTCCACAGCCAGACTGGGACGGTGGTCTGGCGAAAACAGTTGGCCACTGCTACCACCTTGTTCTTGTGTCTGACATCGTTTTGTCTGCTGGCTCAGATGGTGTGCCTCCCGTCTCCAGGAGGAGACTACCCCTCCTCTCCCTCAACCCTTGTAACCCACCCACCCCACAGCAGGGCCCACCCCATTGAGGGTTAGATTTAATAAAAGCGTCCCCCGCCACATGCTAAAAAGGTATGCAAATGGTGCAGGTCCTTCTGTTTTTGTTTTTTGTTTTTTTTTTTCATCCCCAACCGCCTGCTTCCATCTCTGTGCCAACACCAAACAGAGAGAGACAGAGACAGACAGAGAGAGTTTGGCGGTTTGTTTTTCAGAAATGGATTATTTTGTTAGGACTGCTCCTGGGTGTTTGATCTGGAAAGCTATTACGATGATTGCGATTAGAATTAATTACATTCAGAGCTACAGGAACTGTGAAAGAACCACTTCACATTATTCCTGCTGGGAAAGAGGAATCATAAGGTTCGCGCAAGTTCACCGACTCCCAGACAGCCACAAATCGTAGCCCTGGAAAATCGGTGACCTCGAACCCATTACTGGTAAACAACATGAGACAAAACCTCAAACACGGTTAAAAATGTGCATATTAAGTATCCAAATAATACTGAAAGAAAGACTTTCCTATTTGCTGCTAAAAAAAAAATCAAGCGCTCCTCCCAGGTATCAGTGATCCCTATCTAAAGTGAAGGGCCCAGGCCCCTACACGGCTACCATGATGGCCCGTGTTCATGAGGAGGTGAGGGCTGATCATTTTGTTCCGACGTAGTGAGCCGTGGCAGGCAGCAGTGCGGTAAAAGAAGGATGGGAGGAGGGGAAGAAAGGGGAGAGGGGGAGGGGAGGAGGAGAGGAAGGCCAAAGAGGGACCCACCAGAAGCGGCTGGAGCGCCAGGCCAGACTGAGGGGACCTGCCTTTCCTGCTGCTTCCTTCCTGTGCTCTTGGCCAGCTGAGCAATCAGGTCACCTCTCTTTCCCATGTCGCTTCTGGTCAATTGTTCTCCTCCCGCCTCTCTCTCCCCTCTCCCTCGGTCTGTTGCCCTCCTCTCCTCCCAGTGTCGCAGCCTGCAGCTGTTGCGGGTGATGTCATTTTTGATAGGATTTTGTCTGTGGTTTTGTTTGTCAGTTTTTGCTTCTCTGCCTAAACAAAATGCATCCGTGGTGCAATGCAACCCCCCTCCCCCCACAAACACACACACACACTTTAACAAGACCACATCTTGCGCATGAAGATCTCTCGTACGGGACGTTGGGGAGGTGAGCGCTTTCCCTTCAGCAACACTCCTCTCATGCAAAAACCAAGACGGTATGCAAACTGGCGACTGGAACGTCAGTATTTCGGGTAGCGTTGTAAAAGGCATCCCTCGAACTGCGCAGTGATAAAACAAGGACACACCAGGGAATAAGGTCCCTCTAATAAGGCAACATCTAGCGGATCTGCACTCGCTTTCAAAAGCGTTTTTCCATTCATCCCAGCACGCTCCCAATGTTTATTCTCAAGACAGACTAAGCAAGACAAAGCAAGGGAACAGGAAGTATACAAACATGCCCTTCTGACCCCTCCAAACACCAATCAGAAAGAACCATTGCTGGTTCAGTCTTAGTATCAGCGTGCAGAACTGAATTCATATTGAGCTCCATTTTAACAAAACAATATTAGAGCTTTACCCCAAGGGCTTTCAAGGAAATTCACTGCAGATACTACAGTGGCAGTATTGTCAATCTATCGATCACAAAACAAACAAAAAATAAAACAAAAAAGAAAAGAAAAAGAGCCTCATGGTGCTGGCCAGCGGTTAATGCCCTGCTCCGATTGGAAGACTTACTTTCATTTGATCATGAACCAAACTGCCCTTTACATGTAATTCAGATGCATATGTTTTTGGGGGGTTTTTTGCCTCTTTTTCTCTGCAATTCTACCCGGCCAATTACCCCAATCTTCTGAGCCATCCCGGTCGCTGTTCCGCCCCCTCTGCTGATCCGGGGGAGGGCTGCAGACTACCACATGCCTCCTCTGATACACATGGAGTCGCCAGCTGCTTCTTTTCACCTGACAGTGAGGAGTTTCACCAGGGGGACTTAGCACGTGGGAGGATCACGCTATTCCCCCAGTTCCCCCTCCCCTCGAACAGCCCCCCCCCCGGCCGACCAGAGGAGGCACTAGTGCAGCGACCAGAACACATCCGGTTTTCCACCTGCAGATACGGCCAATTGTGACTGTAGGGACACCGACCAAGCGGGAGGTAACGCGGGTATTCCAGCTGGTGATCCCCATGTTGTTAGGCAAAGGAATAGACCACTATGCTACGTGGACACCCGATGCATATGTTTGTTTAAAGTTATAATCCTTAAAATAAAATTGTTTTGTTCAAATTACTGATTGAAAGCCGTGATGTTGCAAGCTAATGGCAGTGGTGTTTGGGCACTCCAAATCCCAGAGATCTGTGCAAAATCTAATGGAGCCACTTTGCTCATATGTCACCACCTTCCCCACTGTCAAACAACAAACATGGCTGAACCTGAGTTTAAAGGGACATTCCCATGTTTTTGCCCATTTACCACAAATGTTGTGCACTCAACTTTATTCCCGACCAATTTTCCAAAGCACACTGTAGTGTTATTTGAGTTCTGGATTGCATTTTTCCTACCGTCCCGGGAGCCATTGGTTTCCATTAATTAAATGTTGAATTTTCCCTGTAATGGACTACTTATCTCGAACCAGTTTCAAGTCTCTCTGCAAGTTGACGTTCAGACCATGCTGAAATGAAATGAATAGGAACCAGCGGCTCATGGGAAGGTAGGAATAACACATTCAAAAATCTAAATTGCTATGTTTTTCTTTGGAAAATGGTCGGCAGTAATTTCAAGTATACACCATTAGTAGTTAATGGGCTAAAACGTGCAAAAACACCGGCATGCCCCTTTAAGTTACTGCCATTGGATCTGTTGGTGGAGGTCTTTTTACAAGTTCATTTCTGCCATACTTTCTTGTGAGTCACAACTTTCCCTCTTGCGTATCTTAGCTGCTAGGCTGATGACGCCGAGCGCCACGCTATTTTTCCTGGGAAATTCCTACCTCACACCAACAATTAAAGCCAGCAAGTGCAAAAGAGCTTGTGATCTAGCTATTTTTGGATTAGCTGTCATTCGGAATATGCCCGTAATATGACAACACAAAGGAAGTTTGTTTGCATGTAAATCTTCGGGATCATTACTTTAAGACCTTGTGTGCAAAAACAGACAAGATTACATCCTGATGAGTACCAACAGCTATGGATTTTTACATTATCAGCTCACATGGAGTCTCTGTGAGAATATCCAGCTTCCACCAAAAATAAATAAATAAACTCTACCCCAGCCAGAGAACAGGGCATGCCTGAATATTGAGGCATGTTCGGGTTCAGATAAATAAAGATAAGAATGACACTCATACACGTAGCTTTGCTCACGATGAAGCACATTGCCTCATTTTCAGAGAGTGTGTCAACACTGCAGATGGAAATGTTTATTCTCATCAGCATCGGAAACATTCTTCAACCTGCCTTCAATTGAACATGAGACGCAATCTGTATGTAGCTCATTGGATGACTTGTTGTCCTTGAAATAACTGCCACTTATAAAAAGCTGTTTTGGTATGAGAGAACGCCGATTATAGCCCATTTCTAGGCCAGCACATAATCAGTGTCCAAGTTCCAAATCAATGACCTACTTCCAAGCACACATATCCACTGCACATAAGCTCCAAGGCAAACTATGCCGTCTCTTTTAACAGATTAATGTGAAGACTGACTGAAAAGTCAAATTGAGTTGACACTGTTTTGATCCAAAAACTTATTTGCGTGTAGACATTCGAAGATCCAAATGAGGACAGTCAGAGATGAATTCCAGAAGAAGAAGAAAAAAAAACAACAACAACAAAAAAAACACAGAAAAGGAAAACAAAACAGTGCCTCGTTGAGCTCCTGGCTGCAGTGAGAGAGAGAGAGAGAGAGAGAGAGAGAGAGAGAGAGAGAGAGAGAGAGAGAGAGAGAGGAGAGAGAGAGAGAGAGAGAGAGAGAGAGAGAGAGAGAGAGAGAGGGAGAGGGAGAGGTGGGGGTCATCGGGATCATGATCATCAGTGCTTTACTAGTGAGAGTAGATCAGACCTGACCTGGATAAATTAAGCGGAGGAGCAGTCTGTGCCGACTTGCACAGGCCCCAGCGCTGTGTGGAAATGTGAGCGGTGTCTAGGCTGGTGAGGTCAGGGGCTGCACACAGCACATAGCCCCCTCGCATTCCAGTTCTTAATGCAGGGGTAGGCTATTTAGAGAAGCGCGCCGACCCGACCCTCCCCCTTCCCTGACACTTCCCACCTCTCCAGCTCCCTTTACCCCCCACCCCATTTGCCTGCCTGCCAGCCCCTTCTCTCTCTCTCTCTCTCCCTCGCTCTCTCTCTCTTCAACCCCTCGAGCGGATCCACCACACAGCTCCCTGTGCCATGCAATCATGCAGACAGATGGAGAGGGACTTGTCTGTTTTCAGAGCATCCAGCGCCGTCCCCTTTAAAGCCAGGAAACACTCGCCTCCCCTTGGTTTGAAAGAAAAGGTGCTATTTGACTCAAATGAACAAAGAGAGAGGAATTCAATGTGCCACATAGTCACGCGTGCTCATTCATACCTACATACGAACATACATGATTCATACATACACGTGTTGCTGTCGTGCCGAGACGCCCCAGACAGTCACGGGTTGACTTGATGCAGGCCGATGACACAAAGACATGCAGGCAGATAGCGATATGATTTAACGTAGGACCGACACTGGCAGTCATCTGCTGCACATTTACATGTGTGTCAGTTAACCTGACTAACTTTAGGCTGCTCTATTTTTTTTTTAAAAAGGACTTTACGGTAGGTTTTTTTTGTTGCTTTTTTTTTAATATATATCTGCTGCAGGGAAATTGTCAGTAAAGATAGGGGAAAAAGCAGAAATGGTACAGAGTCTGCTGTCAGATGGTTCAAAGGGGATGCTAATGCGAGTATGTGGTAGGTGCCTTGGTCCACCCTAGCTATCTGGAAGCCCATGTCTGTTATATTTTTTGATGCACTCCTCTATCTCTGTATGTGGCGTTTGAGATTGCCTGCTCTCTGGGGAGCATTGATCCAGTGTAATGACTTTTGTGGAAAGGGTTCTTTCCACAATGGACAGCCTGCCTCATGCCATACTTGTTATCAGGTTTAGACGCCGTAGGACCAGAATATTAACAGGGAGCGGAGTAATCCTTCCCCTTTTCCTACAAGGTACATCAGGTTTTGTCATTGAATCGGGGGGAGGGGGGGCAGAAAAGCCATTACGGTGAAATGATATATAAACAAATCAATATTTTATGTTCATGCATGGCTTCACAAAACCATTTCTTGAATCCCGAAAATTGGCACGAAATTTATTTGGCCGAGCACAGCCACCAGCGGCGCCGCTAATGTGTGGAACAGAATGAGAATGTAGTGGCAAATCCAGTTTGTTTCTTTATCAATGAACAAGCAGATATTTAGCTATTCACCTTGGCTGTCGGTGGAGAGCAAATTGATGACTTCCCGCTCTGTGTTCAGAGGGTCCCCATCAAGGTTAACTGGGTATTTCCCCCTGACCCCCCGATCCCTGGTGCAACCGCAAAACATGACCCGATCTGTTTCTGCAGGGGAGCCGAGTCGACAGCTCGACCGGGCGGGTCAAAAGCTCAAGATGGAAATACAGGATGGAAATAATAGCCCCTTTTCCAGAGTTTGAAATTGTTATCAAAAGATATTTAGGTGGCAATAGTGATGTAACGTCGTTTAGAAATGAACAAAAGCAGACTGGCATGCAAATACAAGAAGCATGCGGAGACCAGACAACAGCATAAAGAGCTGCTATCATGCCCAGGGCATTGTGGTCGAACAAAGACCCCAGAGCTGTGTTTCTGATGAAAAAGCAGAACAAATGGGGATTACAATATTAGAGGAAATGGACTCTTCCAGTTGACCTACATCCCCCCACTGAGACTCCAATTTATAATCTCTAGCATACATGTTTGGCAATAGAATTTTAGATTATGCATCTACACCGTGAAATTGTGTTAGATAGCAACTAAATGGGGGAAGAAAAAAAAAGATTACTGGCAAGGAAGGCTAATACCACTTGTGCATCTGAAGGTTGAGATGTAGTGTACCAGCATGCGGTTCCAGTTAACCATTCATTCCAATTAGCTAAAAAAAAAGAAAAGTTTTTGACTCGTGTTTCAAAATCCACTCATTATTACGTCACTGTATATCGATTTAAATCAGTGATACCGGAGCTCTGTACACTAAACTGCTGTGCTGTGGAGCGCGCCACCGGAAGTCTGGGCAGGGAGAGAATGTTACACTACTTAAACCCGCTATTTAAGCTCGTGACGCAGCAGTAATTTTACCAACACAAACCGAGAAAATACACAAACTGTCCCGCGTCCCTACAGACACGATTGGCCGTGTCTGCTGGTGGGAAGTCGGGTGTGGGTATTTGCCCTGGTCGCTGCACTAGCGCCTCCTCTGGTCGTTCGGGGCGCCCCCCTGGATCGGCAGAGAGGGGGTGGAGCAGCGATCGGGACGGCGCAAAAAAAAAGAAAGAGCGGGATAATTGGCCAGATACAATGGGGCAGGAAAACGGGGGGGAAATTTGGGGGAGGGGCAGTGCGAGAGGACGGGGAGAGACGCCATTTAAGCTCGCGACGCAACAAGAACACAATGTGGACAACAACGTGGCACAAAGGTGTGTTACACACAAGATAAAGTTACTACACAGCTTAAGAAACATGAACGGAGTCGCACCTTATTCATTCATGCACACCGATCACCAATAAGTTCAAAAGGGTTCATTGTCCCTGCTGAGTTTATCTGACTTGTCCGTCACTTTTGTACAGAAACAACGATGCTAAGAGGGTCTGGAAAGTTGCTAGAAAGTCAACAGCGGCAACGCCACTGTGTGTGTGTGTGTGTGTGTGTGTGTGTGTGTGTGTGTGTGTGTGTGTCTGTGTCTGTGTCTGTGTCTGTGTGTGTGTGTCCGGTGCAAGTGGAGAGGGCTACCTACTGTTAGCTACTAAGCTAACGTAGCCCGCCAACTCTGACTTCTCTGAACTGAGTAAAACTCGTGTCGCTTAACGTTACCGCAGTAACGGTAATGCACATCGAAAAACGAATACTTACCAAGGAATGGACCATTATGGACGTTCACCAACAGCCCACCTGCAGTCACCAACCTCATTTCAGCCAGGTAAGAAATTGGGAGAGATCCGGTCTCGCACATGCGGAAAGGGCGCCTCCCCCCAAATCAAACTCTAATACAGAATACCTGAGCTGTTGACATAGGGCCCTGTGGTGGACCGGCGGTCTGTCCAGGGTGTCTCCCCGCCTGCCGCCCAATGACTGTTGGGATGGGCTCCAGCATCCCCGCAACCCCGATCGGGATAAGCGGCTTGGATAATGGATGGTTTCAGAATCCCCTCCCAAATTCGCATATGGTGAAAATGTCTGAAAGAATGCACTTAAAACTATGGGCACCAGGACGGCTCTAAACACACCGAGTCGTACCTCGCCGTTTAACGGTAGCCCCTGAGGTTTTAATTAGACCATCCGTTCAACCCTGCACTTTAACACTCCAAATCAATTAGGCAAACCAGTTCACAGACATTTCAGCTGGTTCAATGGAATAATTATTCAAGGCATCGGTCCTTATAACCATAATGGTCTTTGGCTATAATAATAAGATTCCACCCACAACACACACACACACACACACACACACACACACACACACACACACGGTTGGGTTGCATGAATACTCTTGAAGAGCAGGGTTACATTGCTTTTGACAGCAGTTTTTCAGATTGTGTATTATACCAGTCCCCCAGTTTGGGGTTTTGGGGGATATTCTAAATAAATCCATTTTCTCTTTAACGGCTAAGGGGAGAAGAATAGGACATGTGCACAACGGGAGGTAGAAGAAAGTCGTACTTCCTTCTGCTTTTTATTTTAGATGAAGACTAAACCAAACTGCTCTCTACATGGTTCACAGAGCTGTGTTACAGCTGCACTGTGGTAATACAGAGAACACGATTTATGTAACACAAGGTAAATATGAGGACAGCCTGGAAACGTGTTTGTTTTCCAAACTGTACACAGTGTAGTATATCTCACTATCTACAGTTACAATCTAGAGTTATAATCGTCTTGCTGGTGTGTTTAAATGGGGGGCACAGTGTGTGTGTAGGTGCGTGTGCATGCGTGCGTGTGTGTGTGTGTGCGTGCATGTGTGTGTATATGTGCTGTATGTTTACGAAGCCTCAGGAAATACCAGGACAGGCACGCTGACTCTCCAGCACTTCGAGCCCATGTGACTGGAAACACACAGGCCAGATTGTTTGCATGTTTGCTTGGAGGGGCCACATTAAGAACATTTGGTTACAAGAAAATATCCACAAAAAAAAAAAAAAAAAAAAAAACCCAACAAAAAAACCCTCATATCACAATCAGGCTGGCCAAAGGAGGTGCGGTTGTGTTTTGTTGCTTCTCCCGCTCTGAACTTTTGTTTCGAGCGCTCAGCCGTCCCTGCTCATTTTGCACGACAGCTCTTGTGTTTGTGTCCCAGAACAACCGAACTCCACCGGTTTCCTGCTGTCGACACATTAGCATAATGCACACGCCACTGGAATCCCTCGCCTAGCCGCTGTTAGCACTATTTACAGCGTGGCTACACGAGTTCACTCAGCAACACACACGCGTGTAAGTACGCACAACGGTGAGAACAACTGCAGAGCTTGATAGTTTTTCATTAACCTACTTTTTTAGATGCCGCTTTGTATAAAACGTACATCTACTCGCCTCAGTGATGCATCATATTTGAGATGGT
Source organism: Lampris incognitus (assembly GCF_029633865.1). Lineage (NCBI taxonomy): Eukaryota > Metazoa > Chordata > Actinopteri > Lampriformes > Lampridae > Lampris > Lampris incognitus. The sequence continues at coordinate 27,583,894 of NC_079227.1, read as the reverse complement.
TTTTTCAGTCATAGCAACATATTTTCTATGAAAAACAATGTGAAACAACCCCCCCCCCAAATAGTTGACTCGTCGTTTACCTTTAATCGTAATGCAAATCCATTCTGTTTGAAGCGCGCTTCTGACTCTTCATTGACAGTAACCTGGAGTTTTAATAAGACTTTGCAGCCCCACTAACCTGCTGCCCCACTGACTGAAGCTCTGCTACAGCCGTAACTGGGTCTGAATGTCAGGTGCCTTCGCAGGACTGCAGGACTGACGTCAACACATTCATTCACTCACTCGTCTATCGACGTATTCACGACTATTAATGATGACCCCCCCCCTTTTTCTCCCTAATTGTACTTGGCCAATTACTTTCCGAGTTGTCCCGGTTGCTGCTCCACCCCCTCTGCCGATCTGGGGAGGGCTGCAGACTTACCACAATCCTCCTCCGATACATGTGGAGTCGCCAGCCGCTTCTTTTCACCTGACAGCGAGGGGTTTCGCCAGGGGGATGGAGCGTGTGGGACACCCCAACTGACCAGAGGAGGCGCTAGCGCAGCGACCGGGACACAGACCCACATCCGGCTTCCCACCCGCAGACACAGCCAATTGTATCTGTGGGGACGTCCCACCAAGCCGGAGGTAACACGGGGATTCAAACCGGCGATCCCAGTGCTGGTAGGCAACGGAATAGACTGCCACGCCACCCGGACTGCCCCATTAATGGTGACTTTCAACATGACTTTTCAACTATTTACAATTAATTTAGCTACTTCTGCCGTTAAATTTCCTCAGATAGTTTATTACAGCAGTGTGCCCAAGTAACACGTTAGGACTTCTGAAGCAGAACTGCCAGCCCTAAAGAAACCCTGTAAAAACAGGACCTGACTACCTAGAAGTCTTCTTTTGGTGTCAACAAGGGTGAGCCCTTTTTCTTGTTACGTAATGTCATACGACGGAATAAATGAAATAATGCGAAGAGCGATATAAAAAGTCTTTTCAACTGAACATGGTGTGCCTGAGTTGAAGTTGTTTAACGTCACAGGAAGGACCACCGGGGTGGTCAACCAGGACAGCACATCCCACGCAAAAAACCAACTTCTGTCCACAAAGAGACACAACGCCCGAATAACATCACATCAGTCTTCCCACTTCCTCAAACACTCATTAGCCGCATTTTCTGACGAAAAAAATAGAAACTCTTGATGCCGTCTCGCGTCCTCCAGCCTATCAATTATCGGCCGATTTCTGATGAACGACCATTACAGGCTCGCCGTTTCCCCCCCAGAGGTGCGTAAGCTAAACAGTGGTGGTGGAGATGTAAATATTGTGAGGAAAGGCTCCGAGGCCCTGTTTAAAAAAGCTATCTCAAGGTTTTTACCTCTCCATTTCCTTGTATCATAAATATTTAAACAAATCTCATTACCATTTCTTCATTCATCGTCAATTTGAAACAAAATGTTCCTAGATTGCAAATGATAAGTTATGGAGATAAGCTATGAATAACAATCGTCCTTGGTACGGTGGAAAGAAACGGGCCTCAGCGTTGCCACAAAATACTCCCATCCATCCCTTCGTGCGTCTATCTGGCACGCAGCGGGGAGCCTGGCCGGACCTTTGTGCATGCATGCTTTGATAGTCTTACATCACATTTAATCTATCACAAAGATGCCATTATAGATGTTGTTAAATGCAGTGGCAAGCTAAACATGCAAGCAGCCAATCTGAATAATTAATTCAGGCTGTGCGTGCTGGGGAGACTGTTTTTCCTCAGAGCTCAGCCTGCTAGCACGCATTTGTTATGACTGGCAAAGGGAAGGTCAGTGTCTTCGGAGATCTCGCTCTCGTATCCAGCAGCAATTAGCGACTGCGGTGCATGTCCTGCGCATGTTATGATGTGATAGGGAAGCGCATGTGGACGCAGGTAGGGATTGAATGCCATGCTTCTCACTGGCTGCCTGCTATCACCGGGCAAAACAAGGTCTTGAAGAACCCCGCAGACAAACAGATTCCCGGTGGTGATCCACAAATCTGTAGTCTCTCCAGGCTGGCTACGTGGATTCGAACCTAACGGCTGAGCGAACAGTACTATCAAAAGACGTTTCTTGTGGGGTGTCCGGGTAGCATCGCAGTCTATTCTGTTGCCTACCAATGCGAGGATTGCCAGTTCGAGTCCCCGTGTTACCTCCGGCTCGGTCAGGCGTCCCTGTGGACACAATTGGCCATGTCTGTGGGTGGGAAGCCGGATGTGGGTATGTGTCCTGGTCGCTGCATTAGCGCCTCCTCTGGTCGGTCGGGGCGCCTGTTCGGGGGGGAGGGGGAGCTGGGGGGAATAGTGTGATCCTTCCACGCGCTATGTCCCCCTGGTGAAACGCCTCACTGTCAGGTGAGAAGAAGCGACTGGCGACTCCACATGTATCGGAGGAGGCATGTGGTAGTCTGCAGCCCTCCCCGGGTCGGCTCAGGGGGTGGAGCAGCGACCGGGGCGGCTTGGAAAATAAGGTAATTGGTATTGTCAAATACAACTGGGGAGAAAAGGGGGGGGGATCTCGCCCCAAAAAAAAATTCACTGAAAATACAGGAACCGAGTTCTATCATTACACCCAATCCCATACCGATATCCAAATATAAGCTGGGGTTTTTTTCTAAATAGTGACAGTAACTATACATTTATTCAAACAAGAGTTTAAAAAAAAATTCTTCTGCGCTAACAAAGAGCCCAAACAGCAATCATCCGTGAAATGGCTGAGAGATGGAGATCTAGTCGAGGCTTGGTGTTGACTCCCAGTGAGTCGGTCCATTGTGAGGCAGACAACACACAAGCGAAGTTCCCAGTGAATCAGAGCAGTCAGCTGCCATCCACCACCTCATGGTCAAGGCACAGGGCCAGTCTAGCACAGGACCACAGACATGTGACCAGCTGTCTCACACAACCACGGCTACTGTACCACCTCTCACCAGACAGACAGTAAGCACACAGAGGCACAGACAGAGACAGAGAGAGAGAGAGAGAGAGAGAGAGAGAGAGAGAGAGAGAGAGAGAGAGAGAGAGAGAGAGAGAGAGAGAGAGAGACTGGCAGCCAGCTGAAAAATACAAGTTCTTAAAGCATCAACTAGAAACACATTGAAGCAACGTTTCTTGGCCGTTCTCAAAATGAGAAAAGATTTAAAAAAAAAAAAAAAACGGAGAAAAAAATGTGTAAATAGCACCAAGTACGGATCAGTCAGTGAGCAAACGAGTTTTGATTACTGCGATGATAAGTGGAGACAGAGTAGCAGGTGTTTTACTAGTTTACCAACCACTGAGAGTCACATATACGTGTCATCTACAGGCCATTATCTGAAGGGTGCAATGACATCAACCGCCACGGCCGCCGTTCAATCCGAGGCTGTAACAGGCCCTCTCAGAGGACACCAAAATATCCCCCCACCTCCCGCACCAACCACTGACAGGGATACACAACACTACGCGTGCAGCTGTCTAAATATTGCTCCTCTCCTCTCTTCCTCTTCATCTTGCTCTCTGCATTCCACCGCCCCCCCTCCTCCTCCTCCTCTTTCTTGCCTTTTCTGTCCCCCCGCGTGAACACATTCGCCTCTTCATCTTGCAGCCGGTGAGGAGGGTCAGTTTTAAGAGTGACAACTGTTGCACCAGCGCAAGTGGGAGGGGGGGGGGGGGGACGTCCGCATTTGGTGCATCGTTATGTCGGCAATCCGAGTCCGAGAGGGAGTCAAGGGCTGGGAATAACATTCTGCTGTCATGAGGAGCACGAGCCATGTTACTCCTGTGACCAGCTGCACATTTCTGTCCGTTCTATAGACGACCACGATCATACTTTGCCCCATGGCAAATAATATTTTACACAATGCTTCGTTTCAGCAATGCACAGTTATGTACCATCCACATACCTATTAACACCAGTCGTCATAAAACACAATATGCAATCAAGCTTTTTACGCAGATTAAATAAAAAACACTGATGAAGAGACGATCCCCATAAAAAGGTCTAACAGAGCCATTAAAAGTCCTCTCCTTACTTCATTACGGGCTCAGCTTGCTCTCCTTGTGCAAAGAGTCCCCAGGTGCATGAATGTTTCATGGCCCCCCCGCTGCCTGCCTGCCTGCCTCCTCTCTTGCCTTCCTATGCTCAGACACAGCCTAGCTCTCCTCCCAAAGGAAGGTCAAACTCTGCTGTCAATTGCACTCACTTACACTCTGCTACAGTCATCATCGCCATTAGCGGCGTGTGTGTGTGTGTGTGTGTGTGTGTGTGTGTGTGTGTGTGTGTGTGTGTGTGTGTCTGGGGTGGGGGTGGGGGGGGGGGGTCGGACCACACACAAAACTGTTAAACACAAAGCCATTTCCCTGCGAACATTCCCTCCTCTTCCTCAGCTGGATTATCATGACCGTCAATCATTCTCATCATCTTCTTCAGTCCCCAAAAAATTATAAAAAAAAAACGGTCCGATATTGAATATCGTCGCCCTATCACGACGTCTTGACCTTTCCGACAACCTTGAATGCATGTTAAGAGTACTCGCTCAATCCCGCCATAGGCGTTGAGGAGACGTATTAATCAGGAGGTACACGTTATTTGAGATACCTTTTGGGCATGTGAAGAAATCAATTCTAAGTGACGCAAGGCGAAATATGCCGGGGGGGGGGGGGGCTTGGAAGAAAAAAATAACTTCCATTTCAAAATCATCGTTTCTGTTCAGTTTTTCTATGTACTTAAGTATGTACTTCACATACATTTGCCCAGCCAAAACAAAAAAAAAACAAAAAACTCTAAATTCAGCCACTTGACCAGTGGTCAGATCAGAAGATGGATAATTCCAAGACCCGCAGCAAGGTCCATCGTCATCCCCTCATTTACTTTATCGAGAGCCTCTGCAAATAAAACATTTAGTGGAACCTCTGATGAATGGCAGATGGATTGGTTAAACCAAGGTTGCACCAGTCTCTGTTATATTTTCCAACAAGAATGTGCCAACCTAATGAGAGCGCCGCAGCTATTTTCACTGACAAAGGGAAAATAGTAGTAATAGTAATACGCCAGATTTAGGCAAAAGAAAAGGCCAAGCTAATGTAGTCGTATTTCAAGCTGTGCACAAGGAACAGTGTGAGGGTAGACCGTTCACACGCCAACAAGCATCTCAGTGCCAAGTGTTCTTAAAACATATTACACCGAGCCATTAATTAATTTGTTGGCTTGTGAAGCATAGCATATTAGGGCTATTCATCACGGGCAGGAAATTGACAAGTTATCCATGGCTGGGGTCTCAAAGGGATATCAGCTTTAATTTTGCGTCAAAGGAAGTGAGTGCTACTTCATTTGTTCAATATCCTTATTTTCTTTGTAATGAAGCCTTTGTTCAGCAATGACCAGATAGACACCGTGTGTATTCGCGTCAGATGTGTGGGGGGGTTTAAAGACTGAGCAGAGTCGTGGAATGGCAGCAAGGGTCATCGTGGAGTTTATGCATTGCTCGAGAGCTTTCCCTTGGCATAAGTCAACTCGGACCGTCAGACTTGGCAGGAGAAAACATCTGTCCTCGGTGCATGGACATGTTGTATAACCGCAGTCATCATGTCAATCAAACATGCTCTGGCATGTCACTGAGGGTTGCGCTTCCCTCTGAAGAAACTCACTCACACCGGCTTGATGTGTGTGTGTGAGAGAGAGAGAGAGAGAGAGAGAGAGAGTGTGAGTAGGAGACAGAGAGAGAGAGAGAGACAGGGACGTGGGGATGACGGCACATCTATTTTTAGTGCAGTACACCCAGTTCTGCCTGTGTGTTATGCTGCACTGTTCTGAGGACAGCCTGTTGGGTCATCATCATCATCCTCGTCAGTACCGGGATAACACCGGCTGTGCTTTTTGACTCCGGCCCTCCAGCTTCCACATCAGTGAGAGAGACTTACAAGATTCCTGGCCGTGAGTTAGCGAGGCTATCTGAAAAAAAGACATGCTCTTCTTGACGGATGCCATGCTCATCTGCCTCTTTCTGGTGACTAATGGGCTAATAATTCAACTGTCACCCCCCGTACGTTATCTACTGCCTTCTCCTGGAAGAAATACCACCCTGGAACGTCTCCACCAGAGCCCTGCACTGAAAAGATATGCTTTAGACTCCCCAAAGTTCCCCCTTTTTCTGCTAAGAATGTATAGTCTGAGAGGTAGCGCTAGGAAATAACTCAATATCGTCGTTGATCATCTTTCAATGGTATTGAATCGGGATGAAATTCATTCACGATATTGTCACAGTGTGATTCACAATATTGTTCTCTAATTTCAATAGGGTGGACCTTGACCCTTGGGATTCTTTAAATGTGGCATTTTTGCGAACATAAGCAGATATGGGTGATATATAATCGATATCGTATAAAATTCTCTATAACAGTGCGGATGATAACAGTCCCCATATTGTCTAGCACTTGTGAGAGTCACACATGAGAGTGAGTTGTAACCAGAGAGGCCTCCCCAGTTAGAGGCATTAATGAATAGCCGAGGAGGGAAAAACGAAGACACTTGTTCTGAAAATGCTGATTTCAGAGGCGGTGCAAGAATGCAGTCTTTTTTTTTTTCTTTCCATAAGGCCAGTACGGTCTTGAGAGCTGTTTTCTCACTCCTTGGTCTCAATAAAGGTGATTAAGCCTGCTCTCTTATTACCGTACAGGCACACCAACATCTCCTTTCCATTATCCACTACAAACTGAGGGTGACTCCTTGACTTAATACCCGACGGGCTGTGCAGGCCGCGCCGACATCCAATCGCTCGTAGCGCTGGCAAAAGAAACAGCTACGTACAATCACTACAAAACCATTATCAAGCTTATCAGCATAACAGCTTGTTATTCAGATCCCTGGGGTGGTCAAGATGCACGACAAAGTACTTCCACTTGACTTGCTGGCAGTCAATTGAACAACCGAGTCGTGTTTGTGTTCGAGCATCAGGCTGGTACAAAGCAAAAAAATAAGGAGGTTTTTTTTCGCCCCCGAAAAGTAGTCTATTTATCAATATACACCAAACTCGTAATCTTCAAATGTGGCGTTTATCTACACAACCATCCTCCACATGACATTTTGCAGGGGGGGAAAAAAAGTGTCGATAAAACTTGTGGCGGTTTTTTTAATCGTGTGCCCGCGACTCCCTTTGTTTGGTTTTCTGGCTGAGGCGTACATGTGTGCCGAGGCAGCAGCTCCTATAGGCCAGGCCCCTCAATCCTTCCTGTTCAGTTACCAGAGGCCTCCAACTTATCGGTTCCAGATCTGACAGGAACAGAGAAAAGAGAGACCACTGACAGGAAGGGTATCCCCGCCCCCGCCCCAACTCCCCCCCCCCCCCCACCGTTTCCTCAGCGAGGTTAACAGAATGCACCCCTCACGTGTCAGGCAGAAAAAAGCAATTATTTATTAGGGCATGCGACGGTGCCGTGAAGACAGAGAACTACGTTTCAAAGGGAACGGCGTTTCATTTCTCGGGCGGAATATTCGGCGAACGTCGCGTTGAAACTGCCACCTGTCATTTTCTGGAGAATTTCTTTTTTATTTGGCTAATAACCTCCGGGATTACGTTTCCTCTATCGCAGGTGTTGATGTTTGCTTATTTATTTATTAATTTGTTGGATTCCCCCCCTTTCTTCCAATTGTACTTGGCCAATTGCCCCACTCTTCCGAGCTGTCCCGGTCCCTGCTCCACCCTCTCTACCGATCCCGGGAGGGCTGCAGACTACCCCATGCCTCCTCCGATACATGTGGAGTCGCCAGCCGCTTCTTTTCACCTGACAGTGAGGAGTTTCGCCTCCCAGTTCCCCCTCCCCCCTGAACAGGTGCCCCAACCAACCAGAGGAGGCGCTAGTGCAGCGACCAAGGACTCATACCCACATCCGGCTTCCCACCCGCAGACACGGCCAATTGTGTCTGCTGGGACGCCCAACCAAACCGGAGGTAACACGGGGATTCGAACCGGCGATCCCTGTGTTGGTAGGCAACAGAACAGACCACCATGCCACCCAGACGCCCAATGTTCGCTTTGAATGCGGCCCTTAAAATCACGCCTTGTGAAATCTTCCTTCAACAGAGGTGGCTCTCCGTCAGCAGCGGAGGGGGGGGTCTTGTCGTTGAGAGAGTGAGAGCGAAAGGGAGAGAGACAGAGAGCGAGAGAGAGAACCAGCTGTGAAGCACTGTGCCCCTCGTGTCATACCGCCGGTTCATGTCATATACACTGTTTTGCTTGCCCCGACTATCTCGCCTGACATTTCCACCATAATCGCTTTGGTTTATCCCACTCAGCTATGCGCCAGGCAGATGTTTGTCAGGCCACCATATTTCTCAGCATTCACACTGCTCTAATCAAGATTAACTAGTCTTGTCTAGCTTATGTGTGTGTGTGTGTATGTGTGTGTGTGCACATGTGTAGGGTGATGACTGCATGGCTTTCGTGTCCCAATTCCTAAGCCGTTAGGCCATATCTGTATTGTATAATACCATGCATGGACCAATTACATCTCCTTTTCCCCGAAATAATTCGTGGAGCTCTGTGTTTTTATGATACATTGAACTACATATTGCGTAACCACGGAGGATGAAATGGTGGCTGGTTTGTCATGCTTTGCGCTGAGCTGAGCTGAGCTGAGCTGAGCTGAGCTGAGGAGGGCAGCCATGACCTTCCACTCTGTATGCCGCGTGTGGGTGAGCCCCGGGGTGGAAACAGGACACATAGCTGTCTGGCAGTCCGCATATGGACGTGGACCACCGCATAAAACACAAACAGACGCAACATCTCAGTAGCTTGTTAATCACCGCCCCCCAGGAGCTCCTGATGAAATCAACATGCTCTGTGAGGTGAGCCGGCGCTGGCCACACAGAGACTGTTGCTGGGCATGTTTACCAAAATCCACACAATGGGGGCTGGGGTTGGGACTGAGCATATCCAAGCAAGGGAAATTGCAGAGTTTAAAGCGCTCCAGTGTACGGGAAGATATCCAGGCAAACCCCTGATCGCCATTTTAATTGAGACAATTCATTCTGCCGTTCACTTCACCCCCCCCCCCCATGAGGCCAGTTGTGACATTTTCATAGCAAGGCAAAAGACAAACAAAAATCAGTGGATTTCCGAGGCAAAATTTAGAAAGGAAAGGCCCTCAGTCATGATAGCTCAAGGTAAAAATAAAAACAAACAAAAAAATCACCTACCTGTTGTTTACTTCAATCCGGGATTCTTCACCACAAGGGACCCCCCCCACCCATTCACACAGCCGGAAGAGAAAAAGCTCCGGCACCTCACCTCTTCAGCTCCTATGAGAAATCAAAGAGGACAAAAACCATACGTCAAATAACACTGCATCATCCTGGGATCCTCAGTGCTGACAAGCGCGTTTCTTTTGAGGAGAAAGCCCATTAAACGAGCGGGACCGGTATCACGGTTTCACTACCTACAGATAGCGTCTGAGAGTCTTTGTCAAGTCAACTCTGCTGATATAGTCCTCAATCATGGCTACAGCCTCTAAGGGCTTTTACATGAGTAGAAACAGGTGGATACGGTAAACGACACCCGCTACTATATCCTCACACCCTCGGATCGGATGAGGAAACACTCCACAGGGACAAAAGGTGGCACCAAATGGCATCCATTTGTGCCGCGCTTAACATGAATCGTTTCTTCGGCCGAACAGATGAGCTCCTTCGTGTACTGGCGCTAGTGGAGGACAAACCAAAGGACCGCTTGATGGTTCAAGAGGTAACGATTACTAGTAGTGTAAACCTCCAGCGTGGCGAAAGTTCACCGGTACAACACATTCACGGCAGCTCACAAATCACTCTCTTGACAGAAATAAGCCTATGAAGAGAGGACCTCTCCAGAAGTTAGCACTTAGCCTGGCCGGCATGGCGTGCATATGGCCGATGAATGACATTTATCCCCCTACAAATGTTCACATTAGGTACTGGTGGCATATTAAAAGTGATGGTAAATAGATGTGTCTAGAAGCAAGTACTTGCATTTCCGATGAAAACAGAAGAGCACTGAAAGACAGCCAAATAGCTTTAACAAAAACAACAGCAAATTAAATGGCTCCATCAGGGGCAACACATAACCAATAATCTAGTCCTTTTTGTGTTTGCGGAAGCCAGTAAGCAGTTACTTGTTTTTCTCTTTGATGAATTAATCATTGTGAGCAGATATAATTACAAGCATGATGGGAAGTGCTTAAATAAGCATTGTCTGAATCCTTACATCTTAGTATGTCTTATCCTTCAATAAATCATGCTTGCCTCTCTTGGCAACACAGATAATTACAAACCAAAAAAAAAAAAGAAGAAGAATAAACCCTTCCAGTATTCAACTGGAGGAATGCACTCAGTAGAGTGCAGATCTCCGCCAGGTGGACGTATCTCTCCTTCTCTGGTGTTCGAACTTGGCGACAAACCATTTTTTCACCTACCAGAAGGGAAAATACACGCACACACGGACAGAAAAACTAGTGTTTTTCCTGCCATTATAAGACTTTTGAGCAGTGCCTAAGTCGACTGAAGGGGAAATATGGGGGAAAAAAGTTACTAATATGCAGTGCCAAGCTAAAAAAAATCTACCTACTGATGTTTTGCCTGTCAGTCTGTGGATGCGCAGCCTCCTAGGTGGACCCTCGCATGAAAGGGACCAAGTCTGACATGAAATGATAGCAATCGGGCTATCATCATTTCAAAGCCCTTATTAAAAGACATCAAATGTGTTTAACCATCGCAGTTTTCGTGATATGAAATGAATGTAGGTGAATGGCTGCTCTGCTGATTGACTTTCATTCATAAAACAACGGTAAGAAAACATAACTCAGCCATGGCAAACGTTTTACTGTAGCTACTGCGATGATTTCCAGCTGGGACTGTAATCAACCCTACTTCTTTTTTTTCCTTTCTCTTTCCCCCTTTTTCTCCTCAATGTTATCCGGCCAATTACTCCACTCCTCCGAGCCATCCCGGTTGCTGCTCCACCCCCTCTACTGATCTAGGGAGGGCTGCAGACTACCACATGCCTCCTCTGATACATGAGGAGTCGCCAGCTGCTTCTTTTCACCTGACAGTGAGGAGTTTTGCCAGGGGGACGTAGCGCACGGGAGGATAACGCTATTCCCCCCAGTTCCCCCTCCCCCCTGAGCAGGTGCCCCATCCAACCAGAGGAGGCGCTAGTGCAGCGACCAGGACACATACCCACATCCGGCTTCCCGCCTGTAGACACGGCCAATTGTGTCTGTAGGGACACCCGACCAAGCCTGAGGTAACACGGGGATTCGAACCGACGAGCCCCGTGTTGGTAGGCACCAGAATAGACCGCCACACCACCCGGATGCCAATCCTACTCTTGAAATTGTATTTTTACAGCGGATTTTTAACATTGGAGACTATGGCACTTCCATGTGGCGGCGAAGTGAGTAAGGTGAATTATTTTTTGGTTTATCCGGTGGTCCTCCGGTTCTCCTGTGCTAAGATCAGCAGCGAACGATTTTCCGGCTTACAAAATACAATCGACTTCTCGTTTACTGTCTAGACTCACATCCGAATACGTGTTTTTTGTTTTGACATCGTCGCTCCCCGATCTGACTCAACCGTAGATGTGAGTCGTGCGCGCACACGGTTGACTCAGAGCGGGCAGCGACGCAAAGCAGCCTTGCTTAAGCGAGCTGGAGCGTGAATGGAGAGAGGGAGCGGCGGTAGCAAGAACAGATGTTTTTCGAAGGTTTTTAACCACCGCAACCACAAGAGGTTCTTCGTCATACAGTCATAACCGTACACAAAATATTTTTAGGCTGATACATCCAGTAGTTTGGAAGATTAGCCACAGACAGACAAACACACGCAGACATACACAGACACAGACACAGACACACACACACACACACCCACACACACACAACCAAACGTGGCAGAGGTGGAGGTGAGTTAATAAATGTGATCCATTTAAAAGCTGGTTTAAATGTTGCACACTGTATATGTGCATGCATTGGAGTGGTGGAGTGCCAAACATGAGATTTTAGATTTTCAGGCCACAAATTTATGCACGACATGACATTTTGGTGGTGTTTTGGCAGTAATCAACATTCACATCAAACCCGCGTTTGGCTTCAGGGTGGTCATTCGAGAGACACAATGAACCTAGGTATAGGATGTGTTTGAGACCGGGTCTCTGTAAGTAAGAGAATGTCCCTTAACTGCTGGTCACTCCTTTTCACGGATCTGTCAGTTTCTGCCCTGCACAGCATTCATTTTCACAGTTGAGCCCTATGTTCACCGGTCACACTGACCTATAGGCCACTTTTGGATTTTATAGCATTGCAAATTTGATTTAGTAATACACAATATGTCTTATCTTCATCTAAACAATAGGCCTAATATCAATAATATTTGTCACTGATAACTATTTAAAATGGGTCAACCTGATCCAAACAGAACACAAAGGTTAAATGCAAAAGCAAGAGGGCATCAAACTCCATAACTCTGTTAAACAAAGTTTAGGGACTTGAATGAGACGGACAAAATCGATACATGTCTTTAAGGTCAGTTGATGCTAGAGAGTTGTGAGTGCATATCGATACATGTGTGCCCGTATGCATTATTTGTGCATGCATACATACATGTGTGTTTGCGTGTGTGCGCGCACAAGTGGCGAAGGACACTTTTCCCCACTCCTACACCCATACTCCACCTTGTCTAAGCCATATCCTGTTCGTAGTATCACTGACATCAGGCAACCTTTTTACAACCATATGGCATGCTGGGAATTTCTCTGCCTAACCAGATCACCCCTGGCTTCTCCGCAGCGCATGCTCCAGTTGATAGCACAAGACTAATGTTCCATATATAAAAGCTGTGTAACCATGAGGTATGATTTCACATTTGGCGGGAGCAGGCAGTCCCTTGTGCCTTGCACTTTTTTAATCCCCTTTTTTAACTTTTTTTTTTTATTCAATCAGTAGAAGATTTACAGCCGGCGTTTCTCTCCTGTTGAGAAAACACCGCGCTCCGAAAAGAAGAGTGGAGGAAAAGTGGAGGAGCGCTGGGGGCTCAACAATTTGGGAGAGAAAAAAGGGTGGTGGGGGAGTTGGCTGGGTGGAGGAGGAGGAGGCTGACGCTGGGTGCCTCTTTTTTTCTTTTTTTTTTTAAAGCCAGATTCTCCCCAGATACCTCCATGCTATTCATCAACAGCTTTTCCAGGGCTGTGAAAAATCAATATGCTCTGCACTGCAAACAGTTCATAATGACAGGGGATGGAAAAGAGAGAGAGAAAAAAAAAGTTCAACTGCAACAGAATTGATTTGTTTAAGTACAATAACACAGAGCTCTGCAGCACTGTGAGGAGGAGCACGGGCGCTCAGACAAAGACTGACTGGCAGAATGAATCCACAAGCAGTAATTGATAAACTGCCGACAAACAGCAAATCTGGAGCACGGAGGTCTGTTATCTAATTAAAGGAGTATTTCTCTGATGGGCTAATACAAGTTGCCATCTGACAATGACAGAAAAATAAATAAATCAATAAAAGCATACACTTTGAGTCTAAAAGGGACTTCAGATCTTCACGAGGGAATGTAAGAGCAACTCATAAAATCAAATGAGCCTTCCTGTATGTCACCTAATGGTGGAAAGAGTTGGTGCAAGATTTGAATTGATGTCCCAAGGCATCGCTAGAATAACACAAACAGGCATGTTTGTATGGTTTAAATCCCTGTAAAGAACTCATAAAGGGGCGTCTCTCCACTTCGAAGTCACACAAGCATTTTTTTTTTTGCCATTTTCCACCTTTATTCGATAGCGACAGTCGAGAAAGACAGAGGGGATGACATGCAGCAAAGGGCCCGGGCCGGATTCGAACCCAGGCCGCTGTGGTAAGGACTCAAGCCTTATGTGGTATGCGCTCCACCAGGTGAGCCACTGGGGCACCCCGAAGTCACACAAGCTTTTTCCAACATCTACAAGTCGCATTCACATACGCCTTGCCTTCTTAATGAATGTACTATTAGTGCAGATCACACATGTACATGTACACATGTACACATGTACACACAAACACAATATTTGCTCTTTTGGCAGGCAGGCAGTGTAAGCCCGAGCGCAATCTAACAGCACAAACACAAGGTATGAAGTCGCTAAAGCAGAGCTAGCTCATCTTGATGTGCAGAAGATAACACCGAGCCCCTGGAAAAAAAATTTCTACTAGGTGATATCTCAAAACCTCCTGTCATTGCAAACAATAAATAAATAAACAGACAACAACCAAAAAAAATCAGAGGAGACCCTTGGTAAATTATGTCAAGACAGTGGAACACAATAAAACACTTCACCCTGACTCTTTCCAAGTCAGATGCAGAGGTGCATTCATCACTGTTATGGTTCCTTCAGAGAGGGCCTCCCAAGTTTAATTGGCTCCTCATGGAATCAAAACCCACGCCGTCGCTGCAGACGCTTGTTTTCTACCTGGTCAGTGCCGGCCGGGGGTTCGCCAGGAATGAAAAACAGCCGTCCTGTTGAAAAGTGGCCATGAAAACTGTTAGCCCTCTGGTGGGTTGCAGGGTGTCGGGGGTGGCAGGTGGGGGGTCCAGACCGGACAATGGTAGCCGGGGGGACAACGCCTGGTGAGAGGGCTCACCTGGCTCCACGAGAGCACTGTGAGAGAGCGAGAGAGAGAGAGAGAGCGAGAGAGAGCGAGAGCTGCCCACCCAGCCGGCGCTGGCTCACTATTGTTCCCGTCGGACCACATTTGCATTTTAAAATGCAAATACAGAAGGTTTCGTGCGAACACGGTCATGAACACAAAACATTAGGACCGATGAAAACAGAAGGGGAAAGGATGCAACAGGGATTAATAAATTGTTGTTGTTGCTGGGGTTTTTTTCTTTCCTTCTTTACTTCCATCAAGGTTGGATGAAAAAAAAAGACCTATGAGAAGCAACAGCAATTAGCTTACACCAACACGTACAACAGCAACAAGTTGCCGCATTGTGGTAGAGCGTCCCGATAGCTGCAGTCTGAGTGAAAACATAGCTCAAATCAGCGGCCTAGGGAAGTGCACACGTGTTGTGCGATGAGTAATCGGCATTCGCTAAATGACCAGAAATCGCTTTTCCTACTCATAATAAGTAAGCTGTTGGAAAACATTCATCAAAAGTAGCCCATTCAAAGACAAAAGCGGAGAAAGGGGAGAGAGAAGTAATGGTTTTAATTACACCGCCATGTTCTCAGTAAATAACAGCTCTGACCTTTCCATGGCCTCCCCCAGCAGCCGCTCTACTTCTACATGTCTCCCTACCTTGGCACAGAAACCATGAGGGTTCCTTAAGAAGCTTCCTGTTGTTAATATGCTCAAGACATGCGAGAACAACCGCAATATGCATTTTTTTTCGCCCTTTCAAGGCGAGCGCCCGGGCCTCAAAGCGAGTAAAGGTAAAAACGCTTTCCAAAAAAAAAAAGAAGAAGAAAGTGGGCAAAGTTGGACAGACGAGCCTCGTAATTCGTGATAGGTGTGTGTGAGGGTTTATTTTGAGAGAGCCCCCGCTGTGATGCTGGTAATCAGCGCTTCTGCAAAAAAAAAAAAGAAAAGGTGATATTCGAATGCGGGTAACAAAGGAGAGACTCTTCGCTTTCGGAAAACACAGATGCCACAAAAGTGTGTCGGCAGACCCATATACAGTGTTTACACTGAATATTATTCACATCTTGCGACGGGTAAATCCACAGTACACAAGGTGTTGGCGTCATATTTTAGAAACAGAGTTGGAATCTTGTCGACCTGCCTGTCTGGGTAGCATAGCGGTCTATTACGTTGCCTACCAACACGGGATCGCCGGTTCGGATCCCTGCGTTACCTCCAGCTTGGTCGGGCGTCCCTACAGACACAATTGGCCGTGTCTGCAGGTGGGACAGATGTGGGTATGTGTCCTTGTCACTGCACTAGCGCCTCCTCTGGCCGGTCAGGGCGCCTGTTCAGGGGAACTGGGGGCAGCGCCGTGTATAGAGAGAGTCTGGCCAACTGGCTGAACAGGAGCCATATTGCCTACCAACTGGTAGGCAGCTCCATGCACGCGCTATTCAAAATCGCGCTCACTTCATGATCTCTCAAGCTGCACTTTCAAAGAAATAAGGGGAAACAGAGATGGGCTGCCGGGTGAGGGTCTCAGGCACGGCGGGCGTGGCTTCGGTGCGGTGACGCAGCGGCGGGCATGACAGAAAGGAAGCATCAAGCGGGGACATTTCGAGTGTTGTGAGTGAAGTTGAAGTCAGCGTAGTGAACTGGACAGTACTGGGGATATACTAGATATACATATAGCATGTGCGGATCCAGGGGGCCCACCCGGGCCGTTCATTTTTTTCCCCCAAACGACATAACAATGGAGA
The DNA here is from genome assembly GCF_029633865.1 of Lampris incognitus. NCBI lineage: Eukaryota > Metazoa > Chordata > Actinopteri > Lampriformes > Lampridae > Lampris > Lampris incognitus. The sequence goes on along the minus strand of NC_079227.1, from coordinate 27,567,520 downwards.
ACACGCTGGCCTAGAGGCTTCTGATTGGTTGTGACCAGGATGTCGGTCGGTATATACGTCATCAGCAGGAGAGCAACGATGGCAATACCTTACATTCGCCCCCGTGTATTTGTTTACACTTTGCTTTCGCCCGACTACTGTTGATACTGTATAGAGATCGATACTCCGAAAGTGTGGGTTTGTTTTGTGGTCTTCCTAAGGGCGTGTATTTCTTTATCACAATGAAAGGTCTCTAAATTTAAGGCAAAGTTCATGATTCTTTTAAATTTCTTATGGGTAGGGCGTGAGTAGTCCACAATTAGCAGTTAGCCAGCAGTAAGTGTACATCTGAGTGAATAATAGGTGTGATGCACAGATACAGAAAGTTTGACACCTGGGGTGTGTTATTTCTAAAAATAAAAGGTGTATTACATTTAATGTGACAAGTTGGTTTCATGGGTAATGTTATTGCTGGACATCCCGTCACAAAATGCAAGGTCGTCCAAAACAGCCCAGATTCCCCCTCAAAAAATGTTACAATAAGCAATGTAAATGGCCTAGGTTAATTAGCCGATGACTGAGGGAATTGCACTCATCCAATTCACCTGCAATGTTGTCTCATAGGATTCAAGCTAATTTTCTAGTTTATCACTCACACTCCCCACACACTGCCTCGGGTTAGGCCTGTCATCAGACTCGATCCACCTGACACTGTTTACATTTGCCTGATGTCACGCAGCCAGGTAGCCTAGTAGCCCTAATTTTTTATCTCTACTGGCCGAAAGCCAGTTAAGCTTAAGCGAGGGTGCAGCGTCCGGAGTCTAGTTTATCTCAACACTACCCACACCCTGCCTCGGCTCAGGCCTGTCACTCAATCCATCCCGTATGACAATCTGACACTGTTTACATTTGCCTGATTTCTGTCAGCGGTTATACCACATGGCTTGGATGTGCTATATACAACTGATCTCCACACATTAATACCTTACAGACTCTCGGATTGCTCTAGGGAAGTCAGTTTATCGAAAAATCGTAAACACTGAAATGAACTCACCGAGCACAAGTAGGAATAAGCTGAGGGGGACCAGCCCAGCCCGCGAATCTTCGCGGTCCAAACTGCCCTCCTTTGTGATTCCTGTGGAAATCGATGCATCGTACGGCCTTGTCCCGGCCGAACAGAACAGCCCCAAGCCGCACAACCCACCATTTCTCCTTCAACCGCTTCCAATCGGCGGGAAATGGGCCGAAAACACAGGGGGGAAATCATCGAAACGTCATGACGACGGAGCCAGACGTTGATAGGCAACATGGCGCCCGTTAAGCACGTGACAGACTCTCAGCCAATCACAGCGCGTGTTGCAGAGATCCCACGCGCTACGTCCACGTGGCGAAACTCCTCACTGTCAGGTGAAAAGAAGCGGCTGGCAACTCCACATGTATCGGAGGAGGCGTGCGGTAGTCTGCAGCCCTCCCCCGGATCGGCAAACGGGGAGGAGCAGCAACCAGGACGGCTCAGAGAACAGGGTGATTGGCCAGGTACAATTGAGGAGAAAAAGGGGGATAATCCAAAAATAATAATAATAATTACATATCAAACATCATTAGGAAAAGAGAGGGTAGGAAACTACAATCTTGCAGGGCTCTTCCAAACAACGCGCAAAAAGAACACCGTACAGAATAGACAACTGCCGACTACTCTGTTTAATGTATGTGTAGCAGCGTTTACTGCACACTAATGCACATGCTATTAAATTTAGGAATGGTTATTTAACCGAGAGACACTTGGAGAATGTGAGAACTCAGTTTGCTCTCTAGTACTCCCTCCCGACTGATTACCACATATGCCAGCACTAGTTAGCCATCGCCACTGTAATTAAGAGCTTGTGTGTACACACTGCAAAACACACGTGCACACACGCACACACACACACGCGCAACACTCATGCACGTGTGGGCCCATGAAGACGTACGGAGGGCACACACTCATACACACGATGTGTGCAAATACACACCAGATAAGCATCGCACACTCACAGTAACTACCAATTACATGTCTTCTCTATGCAAATGCAGGTAATTTACTTCAAGCTGTGCGTAGCTTCCAAATGTGTGTCAAACACTTTGCCCTTTGGCAAGTTTGATTTTTTTTTTGGATTACATTTCATCTCAACAACTCAAAGTAAATCTGAAGCTGAAGAACGATACTTTTTTTATTTCACACTTTTATGCGAACCGGAGACGTGAGTATCATTTCTCCTTTTCCTCTCAACAGTGCATCTCCGTTCAAAAGCAGGGGTAACAAGAGGGCGCCCGTTTTATTTTATTATTATTTTTTTCCCTTCCTTTGTTTCCAGCGTTTCCCTGTCAGTGTGAGAGAAGGTGGTAGCGACTCCCACGAGGGAGAGCGAGACTGCGATATGCGGGGCTGCTGGCAGAGTGCTAAAGCAAAGAGACCCTGTGCTGTCTGTCCACAGACGTAAAAACGACGGGCCCTTGCCGCCCTGCTTCATCTGCAAAGCAAATTGCAATGCCTCCTCTCTGGACACCTGGCTATTCTCACTCTTCCACTGGCCAGGGAGTACAGGGACTGTGTGGTTTTGTGTGTGTGTGTGTGGGGGGGGGGGGTACTAGAAAGGAGAGACTGAATAATGAAGACTTATAATGAAGGCAATAGGAAGGAAAACAGAACAGAGAGAGAGAGTGAGAGGCAGAGAGGGAGGGAGAAGAGAGAGAGATCATCCTGGGCCAATTGCAAACAGAGAGGTGGGAGTAATGAGCCTTGATCTGTCACAGGGAAGAGCTAAGGACCTATATGTGCATTCTCAACCCCTTTCTTTATCTCCCTCACTCGCCCACCCCCACCCCACCCCACCCCCACCCCACCCCCCGCACCGAAAAAAGGAAAGAAAAAACGCACTGAGTGGGAGCGAAACGGACATAAATACAGATGAAGGGAGGAGAGAGAGAGAAAGAAAGAGAGAGAGAGAGAGAGAGAGAGAGAGAGAGAGAGAGAGTAGAGAGAGAGAGAGAGAGAGAGAGAGCATTACTACTGGGAGGGGGGGGAATGCTGAAATGATGAAGATAAAAAGGGGGGGAGAGAAGAACACAATTTGCTGGTTCTGGGGGAAGGCGTATGGGATTTCCAGAGCAATAAAGTGTGCATCACTGGGAGACCCGCCGCTCCCCTCCATTACTCTACTCAGCCATGACCATCCTTGCGGAAGTACGTGTCTTACATCTGCCCCCTTTCCTTTTCTTTTCTTTTTTTTACACCAGCCTGTGGCATGTTTGAGTCTCATGCCCAAGCATTCATTAGTCATTAGCGTGCAGAGTGAGACTACTGATTTTAAAAACAGTGATGCTGTATGATGCCTCTCATCACAGACAATACATGGGCCGCACTTGTAGTATTCATACACAAGCCCGAGACTAATAAATAAGAGTACTGCCGCTGCTAATCAGGTATGATGACATATGATTAGTAGTGCCTGGGCTGTTGAGGACTCTCAAGAAGAGAGAGAGAGAGAGAGAGAGAGAGAGAGAGAGAGAGAGAGAGAGAGAGAGAGAGAGAGAGAGAAGAGAGAGAGAGAGAGAGAGAGAGAAAGAGAGAGAGAGAGAAAGAGAGAGAGAGAGAGAGAGAGAAGGAGGAGGAAAGACAGTGAGAAAAAGCCCCATCAATAACAATGGGAAGGGGGAGGCGGCAGGAGGAAAACAAAAGGCGCTCATAACAAATGAGAAAATAGACAGAGCGTCTCATTGCAAGTGCGCTAACGACAATCAATTAGCAATTGCTCATGATCTTGGGTGCGTCGGAGTATAAGGTGTCTTAATGAGTCCCATTTCCATTAGCCCGCTCGACTCGAGAGGCACGAGGAGGAGGCTCTCCTTCACCAGCTCCTCCATCTCAACGCCTTAATGACTCGGAGAGTGGATTACTCCATCAGCTCCTCGCTTCTCTTTGTTTATCCCCTGCGTAAATAATGGTCAGCCATTACAATGCATTAAGCGGGGTGGGGTTGTGTGTGAGTGCGTGTGGTGTGGGGTGGGGTGGGGGTGGGGGGTTCCTGCGGTGCACGAGAGGAGCAGAGCGGAGAGGGCAGGGGAAGAAGACACGAGCGCTCCTACAAGGCGCCCTTCAGCGATTTCCTCCACGAGCTCGGCTAATACCGGGCCGCATGGTGGAAAGATGAGGGGAGGGGATGGAGGGCATTTAGACGCTCTCCAAATATCTGCCCGGTTTTCACAGCACAGCATAGCTGGGGAGAGAGAGAGGGGGGGGGGGGCTGCACTAGGCGAGATGGGTGTTGGATCCCTTACGCAATCAACAATGATCAAGGCAGCCGAGTGTATTCCGCTCATATTATTTGTGTCGTCTCGGTAAAACATCCCTGTGTTGTCGGTGTGAGGTCCGGCGCTTGGTAATTGCAACGCTTTCCCCCTGGGTAGTGCCAATCAATATTTCACCTGAGGCTCCCATCCCTCCTCCTCTCTCTCTCTCTCTCTCTCTCCCTCCCTCCTCTCTGTCCACTACACTCTGCCGCTCGGTTCCCCCCTCTCGTGTCACACCGCTGGACGGGATAAAAATTAAACGCATCAGCAGAAAAACACACTGGTGGAAATGATCTCACTGCTCCGGCCGCTTGGGTCATGAATTCGGCTAACCGTGCTTATCGTAGGCTACCGCTATTAGTCTTAATAGCCGCGGTGACAACCCGCCTGCAGAGGAGACGGGGGGGGGGGGGGGGGGGCGGCCGGCCGGCTCCGCTTCCCTGCGCTTTACCCGCGGACAGGTGATTCTCGTCAGTGTCCCCTTCATGTGTCACACAGCCGGAAGCAGCGCCGGCTGAGACGTGTCCCACAGCCTCCTGGAGGCCCAGCTTTCTGCACGGGCGCACCGTCAGAGCCTCCGGAGCCACGTGCTCTTACAAGCCGCACTGTTATCAATCAAGGGCAAATTAAGGATTCAATCAAATGTAGATGATTACGTTCAAATTGTTTCTTGGCAGTAGCTTGAATAATTGGGGCTTACCCTCCAATACACACGCATGCACACATACACACACACTTGAGCACACTCCACCAAACTGTCAGCACCTGCTGGCATTGATGAAAGATACGCAATTTGCAATGCTACACCGTCCTTATTTTGCTAATATGGCGGCATTAAGCACCTTTACAGTGTCTCTGCCCCATTCAGCGCTGCAAAAGAAACCATTTAATTTATTTGTAATCATTTATCTTGCTCAATGCGCAAGCCCGTAACGACTACAGTTGCGAGGGACTTACAGTATTTTGACAAGGCCAAGAGGGGGAGGGTGTTGTGGGAGTAGGAGTCTCGCTGAGAAAATGGATTTTTTTTTCTCCTCTGAACTAAAGGTTACTTACTGTTGCCTACTGAGGAAGCATGCTGTGTAGCCACCGACTGGGACAAATAGTCCTCCTTGGGTTTCGGTATTGCGGTGGCATTGTCAAAATGTTGACTCGGCTACACCTCAGGACACTCTTGACACGAAATCAAAGTGCGTGAGAGAAACGTGCACAAACCAGGACCGCAGGAGAGGAGCAGAAACAAGGCAGCCCACATCCACACCTAAACGCTTCACCCTCAGAGAAGGGAAGATAAATAAATGACTGAACGGACCACAGGGCAGACTCCCCGATTCAGTCCCGAGGATCACATTGCCCCTCAACACGAGACAAGATAAACAATGTTCGGAAAACAAATGTTAGGACTTTCTTTTCAGTGCGAGCGCTTTCCCACGAGCCGGAGGAAAACCTCTGTCACTCTCCTCCCCTACATGAACGACCGGGCTTGTGGCCGGGACCGTGTCAAACACACTGCTCCGTTTAGACAAGGGAGGGGGGGGTGGGCCGCGGAGTGATTTTGATCCACTCTGAGGCACGTCTTCCTCTACTGCCCAGGGTGGGCGAAGACTTCACCCCCCCACCCCCGCGCCCTCCGACCGGACGACGTCGAGGAGAGAGGGGGGAGACTCGTGCACATGTCCTGTGACGGATGGCTGGTGGCGACAACTGTTCTTCAATCCCGCATACGGACGACAGGCCCTGACTAATTGGGACCACGTTCGGGGAGGGTAATCGCAGGTTAATGTGAAGTCCAGATCCCCAACAGCGGCGGCTGGAGGCACCAGGACGCTCGGGGCGCAAAGAGGACGTGGAAAGAAATCGGTCGGGACGTCTTATCAGCGCCGTCACCGGCTGATAGATGACACGAGACTGACGCTCGGTTTGCAAACTTGACAAAGTGCAGAGATGTTGGACGGAGCAAGCCGGAGCTGAGGGTCTGCCTGTGGAACAATGGATGTCTGGGCCGTTTTCTGGTCTGAACAATGGCAGGATGACATGGAGTCTGACAGACAAGCCGCAGCAACAGGATCTCCACTGCAGACAGGAGAGGCGGGCTTCACACAACAACAATACTGCCAAAAAATCTCCCACTCTTCCTTTTTCCTCTCCCACCCCCATCTTTTATGTGTTTTGGCACCTCTGCCATCTATGACTCAGGATGAACCAGTCAAGCTTCGGTACCAATGTAAGCACACCCATGTGAAATTAAGCCAGCTTTTTTTTTTGCCAATCAAAAAACAAAACGACGTTGAAAAATGTTGGATACACTCTCAAAAGCTCAACTGATGTACAATTATGCCACGATGTTAAAGTAGGGCAGGGCAATAACTCAGTATAATTGCTTATAATCTTTCAACGGTATTGAATTGGGAATGAATTTGGGTAGTGTGCGTCATGATACAGAATTTTGTTATCTAAATGAATGATAATGAGAAGCCGTTGCCTGAAATTACCCACAAAACGAGGTCTGGAGTAATTGAATGAGTATTATTTGAAAACTAGTTTGGGTTTGATATCATACTTTACATGGCCAAACATCATGATGAACCTCCGTTTGATTCTCTTTTTGGGGGGGGGTTTCCCCCCCTTTCTTCCTCCCCAATTGTACCCAGCCAATTACCCGACTCTTCCGAGCCGTCCCAGTTGCTGCTCCGGGAGTCGCCAGCAGCTTCTTTTCACCTGACAGTGAGGAGTTTCGCCAGGGGGGGACGTAGCGCGTGGGAGGATCCCGCTATTCCCCCCCAGTTCCCCCTCCCGCCTGAACAGGCACCTCGACCAACCAAAGGAGGCGCTAGTGCAGCGACCAGGACACATACCCACACCCGGCTTCCCATCCCCCGACACGGGCAGTTGTGTTTGTACAGACGCCCAACCAAGCCGGAGGTAACACGAGGATTCGAACCGGCGATCCCCCGTGTCGGTAGGCAACAGAAGAGACCGCCACGCTACCCGGACGCCCTCAGCTTGATTCCTGAATATCGTATTTTTGCATATGTAATCTGATATTGTGATGTATATCGCTACTGTGTGAAGTCCCATATGGTTATCATGACGATCAGTCAGCGCGAGGTGCTAGTGAAATCTGAACGTGCGCGTGTTACGTTTCCCAGAGCAACGAAAGGGGAAGCGCAAGCTGTGAGCTTCTAGCGGAATGAGCCAACCGCGCATTGAATCTAAAGGCACAAAAAAAAAAAAACCCACCGCTTTCTTCGCTAGCGATGATGGCGCCAACTTCGGGAGGTGATGAAATCTCCGGTCTTCTATTCGCCACTGTGAGGCACCGAAACTGTCCTTCATAATTAATGTCCTGGGAGTAGGACTTCAAGCAGCCTCGCTTCTCTTATCAATCATTCATCTGCTTTTCTTTTTTTTCTCCATCGGAAACGCTCCCTTCTTCCGGTGTCACGTGACTCCCGAACAGGGTGGAAAACTGCAATGTGGAGACTTTTGCTTAATTTGATGAGTAAATGCGAGGCCCCGCCACCTGGGGTCAAATTGACGCAGGGGTGTTAAGCAAATGTGTGGGTATTCTGGGGGAATCCCTCGCCAGCGACTTGATACATCATCCTCCGGTCTCATAAATTAAGAAACGAGTGCCAGGGCCCATCTCTCGCTGTGTGTTGACTTGTGCACCCCCCCCCCACCACCACCACCGTCGTGTTGCGAAAATACTTCCAGCGGCACAACTCGAATTGAACCCGACAGCGTTCTGAAATAATAATGACACTTTTTTTTCCTGATAGAAAACAAATACTTATCTATGCGCTTAAGCACAAGTCGCTGCCTGCTCGCCCCTCGCTCCACCATGGGGGAAGGATTCCGTTTCACTGCGACTACAGTAGGACTTCTCTAGACAGCAAACATAATCAAACTTTCTGCCCCCCCCCCCCTCTCTCTCTTGCTCTCTCTCCCCATTTCCCTCTCGGCGATGTAATTGAAAGCATATCGTGAGTCGGGAGTTCTTCGGTGGCAAGCTCCAATTACCTTTTGCGTGCGAGTGTTCACTGCACTGGAACTTTTCCATTTCATCACCGCACACTCGAGCTGCCCCTGCAGAAAGCTGTCCGGCTAGCCGGCCGGCAGGCTGCAGCGGCGGCGGCACAGCAGACCGTGTCATCCATGCACCACAGGAGGGCCTTCCGAGCGCCGGTAAATTCCTGGGTTTGTCTGGGAAGACTCATTGCTATACAAACCACAGGTGCAGCCAGGGCTTCTCTTTCTTTCTTAAAACCACCCCCAGTGAAAGGGGGGGTAGGGAGGTGGGAGGGTAGGGCCTAGGGGGGGAGCTGAGCATTACCCTACCAAGTAATTGTGACAAACATAGCCTTGGGCCTAGGCTATGTTTGTCACAATTACTTGGTAGGTCAACTCCCTCCCTCCTCCTTCACACCCCCCCCATCAGGAACACTGAGGCTACAAAAAACCTCTCTTTACCGACCCCCCCGTAGGAAATGTTCCTGCGCACTGCCGCGCAGCCGCGGATGCGGTTGTTCTCCGATCCTCACAATGGCTTTTGGAGAGCCCTGAATGAGGGATTATTTGATGCAACTTCCATTCAAGGGGCCAATTCGCTGAAGCAATCAATACTAATTAATGGGTAGATGACGGGATGAAATTCCCTCTTGCTGCAGCCAAACTCTCGCGTATCAGGACTTAGCCTCTCTCTCTGACTCCCTCTCTCTCTCTCTCTCTCTCTCTCTCTCTCTCTCCCTCCCTCCCTCCCTCCTTCGACTGCCTCTCACCCAGATCTTGTTGCAACATCCTGCAAATTATTAATCTGGTGCATTAGACATGTTGACAGAGTCAAGCATGGCTTTGAAAGAGGCACAGCGCGTGTTGCCGAGAGATCTTCTTTTTTCTTTTTCTTCAGCCAGGCCCGACCTTTCACAAAACAAAACAAAAAAAAGAGGGGGGAAAAAAAAGGGAAACTTTAGCTTTCACGAGATGACCGCTACAATTTTCACTGTCGTGCTAAGTGAGTTTTAACCCCAATGCCACAGTTCAGCGGTGCTGCCAAACAACAGTCACGCCGGTCTAGACATGGCCGACCAGCGGCGGGGGCCTCCTGAAAGCCCTTGTAATGCACGAGGAATTCGGTGTGGATTCCTCGGAGGGAGTGGAAACGCATGAGCGAGAGTAGGCAGCGAGATCCCTGCAGAGGTCAGAGCGTGTCCCCGAGGTGTTCGGAGGAGTAAACGGGCGTGACTGCAGAATTCTGGGTTCTCCCTTCGCTCTTCTCCCTCCCTCCCTCCCCTTCCCTTCCTTCCTTTCTGCCTCCCTGACTCCTCTCCTTCAACCTTTCCTTCCTTCTCCTCTCGCTTCTGCCCCCACCCCCACCCCCTCCCACCCCGTTTCCTGACTTATCCTGGAGCGTCAGAGCAACAAAAAAAAAGCAACCCGGCTCCACTTGCATGCCACGCAAATTGGAACAGGAAGCTATTGTCAGGTAGTGGGAAATAAGTACCTTGAGAGGAAACAAGCAAACAAACACACACACACACACACACACACACAAAAACCAAACAAACAAACCCTGCCACATGCAGAAAGATCTGGTGGAAGAGACTGGCATGGGGATGTTCTCACACAAACAGAGAAGCAGAGAATGTGCTCGTCTTCATGTCGTCTCTGAGGCGGCTTCTGCAGCCTGCACCGCCGGCTGCAGGCTGCCACCGGTGTCAGGGGCCATGAATATTCAGTGACCAGGTAAATGAAGCAGATAGTGCTTGACACGTTCAACATCCACCTTTGGCACCTTCCCTCTACAAAGCCAACAAGTCGAAGGAGCAGAACAAACATTAGTTGTTTTGTGGCGGGGCGGGGCGGGGTGGGGGGGGGGGGGGTAACGATCCCTGTTGATAAATTGGCCAATTTTCCAACAGAGAGAATGTGGTTCGCGGGGCTGGGGGAGTCGGAAGGCGCGCGGGGCGGGGTGTGTGTGGGGGGGGCATCAAAATACACCAGAAGATGAGTCACACTGTGATTGATATTTCGAGTGGGGAGCGTCCCACAAGTTGCTCAACTACTATTTTGGAGAGTGTGTACGAAGTACAATTTGGTTGCGTTAGCGTCGCAAGCGTGCTGACATTTACATTCTTGGGGGGGAAAAAACAAGTTTCCGCCCGACTATAATCCTTCTGCCAGTATGAGAATGTTTGCTCTCTAAATATTTACCAACCCAGAGAGTCGCATCTAAAACCCAACACAGGCACCTCGAGACACCCCCCCCCGCCGCTCCTGGCCCCCCTGAGTCCCGTGTCCCAGAGGGACTGCAGTGAAAGCGCTACACACCGCCTTACAACCGGGTAAACTGCCAGCTGCTGCAGCGTACACACCGCCAAATACTAATAACAGCGGGGAGAAGGAAACTTCCACCGCTGCAGATATGTACTACTTAAGACAAGTGCCATCTCTTTCCTGTAGAGGAAACAATAAAATACTTGATTCATTACGTGATGAAACGAGCGCCAGTAGTGAGCGCCGCGTTACAGTAGCAGGCGAAAAGGTTTAATCGTGACGCAAACTGGGCTCGTCGGTCCCGTTGGGTCCCACATTACCTGACAGAAAAGCAAATTCTAGCAGTCTGCTCTTTATGACTCCTCTTAAAAGAAAAACACTCTTCGTGCATCTGACAAATGATATAATTCGGTCCGGTTCGATGACTTCTTGGACTCTTGCCTCACCTCTCCCGCTAATATAGCCCTAATCCCTGGTAAATTCTTTGCAAACTCAGATTTGAAATATATAAAGACTGCGTACATCTGGCGAGATTATGCAAGTATTTTCATCGCTTGATGTCGCAATACATAGCACATAAAAAACAAATATATAGCCGTGCTGACTGCTTTCAATGCTGCTCAGCCCTGGTTGATCCTCTGCACCCTCATCACATGATCCGTCAAGGTGAGGCCATTTAACTGCCCGGCGCTGTTCCAGCCAAGAAAGCTAACAGGGTGGTACACACACACACACACACACACACACACACACACACACACACACACACACACACACACACACACACTGGACTGTTTGTCAATAGAAACAGACACAAAAGGGGCCACGGGCAGATTCAGGGCCCTAACCAGCTGCAGCTCTGAAATCCCTGGGGTTGCTTTTTGTAGCTGAAACCTCATGACCCCACTCACCCCCCCACCCCACCCCCAAACCCAGCAAGCGCCTCACCAAATCAACTGTAGTTGATGTTGTGTACCATCACCACCGATCACCGGGCCCACGAAAAAAGCCACCCGCGCGCACAACGCGGCCGCCCTGACCCAGCCCGTCCCGTCCTCGCTGCGCCCTGCCTCCCGATAAGCCGGTGTGCCAAGCTTGCCAACGCCACCGAAGGCTCCGTTCGCACAAGCGCTTCATTGTTGCCGCGCAGCGCGGACTGTACTTTGGACCCTTCCAGTGGGGAAGCCTTTTATTATTGTGTTTCCCTCGAGGGCATCCATTGTGGTTTATCTCCGACCTGAAAACGGCCCGCTTTAAGCGCAGCATATCATCGACAGACAAAAACACACAAACACACACACACACACAGTGCGAAACACAGATTGCCATTTAGTTCAAATGATTTGTCCGGCTTGCTAATTTTACGGAGCTTCAAAAAAGAAGAAGAAGAAGAAGGAGGAGGGGGAAAAAACAAAACCTAATCAACAATCATGAAAAGCTGCTGAAGTATCGGCTTGCTGTCTGAGTTTCTGGGACTGGGCCCACTGCTGGCTGACCTTTTCCACAGAGAAATACTGAACATAATAGCTGGGCTGAGTAAAGCCATTGCATTTTATGAGTCTATTTAACTTGATTCAATATTGGATGAAAAATTACTACCTCTGTGAAGTAAAGCCTGCATACACAAAATAATGGCGCTACATACAAGCACCGACCTTTACCAGTCTTGGGGGGCGAGTTCAGCGCGTGTCTCAAGTCTGGCTACATGATATTTAAACAAGACAACACAAATAAACGACCAGGGGAGAAAATAATGGATAGAGAGAGGTTTACATGTTAAATATTAGACGTCGCCAACTCATTTTTGGGGGCTGAAGCTCCATTAGCTACAACTGATGCGTGCTGAATAGATGCTACCACTTCTGAATTTGGTCAATTGGTCAAACGGATTAAGTGTATCAAATCCATTTTGCCGAGTGCATTGAAGTGTCAAAATGAGGCATTTCCAATTCCGCCCTTGAAGTCCAACATTCCTTCCCTCCGCTGCACAACACGCTGCTTACCCTGCAGAAAACAGGCAGGGACATGTAACTAACGTGGCCTGGCCATTAAAATTAGTCTGACACAATCCACATATTTGATTCATGGTCGGGCCGGAGAGGAGTTAACGTGACTTTTAGGCCTCCAGCTTCGACTAGAGAGGAACAATGTAGCCTACTTTGCACACTCCTCACCGCTCTCTACTCAGCCACATCCACTTGGATTTTATGACTCCGGTTAAAATGCAACCATTAAATATTCATGTGCAAGGGCTTTCACCCGTGAAGCAGTTCCTCTTCTCTCAGAGCTTTAGAGAAAGTGAGAAACTTTTTGATTTTTACTGACAGGCACTAAATATTAAAAGGGAAGCTTTGGGAGTTCAAGTAAGTGTAGACTGCTCGTTTTCGATATCATACCCCACCCTGATATTGGTCCTAATGGCTTTCAGTGTAATTTACCTTCAAAAATCTCGAATATTGCGGCATTTTATTTTATTTTTTGCATAGTGTAGTTACAAGTGTGAGCTAACTGACATGACAGCACAAAGTATTCAAACTGATGAAAAACAAACAGGCTGGAAAAAAGGCATGAATATTAATGATGAACACTCACTGGCAAACACAGCAGCACAGCATTGCAAACTAAACTTTTGACAAATATCAGTGCATCTTTCTTCTTCTTCTGCTGGTGTCTTTGCTGTTTGCTGTGCGGAATATTTCCCATCAGATTGCATCACCAGCACAGAAGTACACAAGCGAAAGCACACAAAATGGCACAAGTATTTCACACAGTTCCCTGTTTAAAAAAAAGAAAAAGAAAAAGAAAAAGCCTGACACGCTAATTCCATAACATCCAGGAAATTTGCAGGGCTTTCAAAGATCAAAGTAGCATAGTGTCTCTTTGGGTAGATCAGCATGAACAAGGCAAATGTGGAATTTTCTGCAGGAACCATTTGGGACATTTTACGCGACTTAATTTGACTGCATATCAGATACGCGTTCAAAGTGAGGGATGCAAAACACGAGGCTCATCTAAAAAAATTATAATAAAAAAAATAATCAGGGATTATAGAGACAAATCGTGGAGCAGCTCAGAAATTTACGTTTCACCCCACCCCTTCCTGTTTTTTTTCTTCTTCTTCTTCTTCTTCTTCTTCTTCTTCTTCTTCTTCTTCTTCTTCTTCTTCTTCAAGTTCCGGTTGGAAACGACTCAAGCTAATTCTGCCCTAAACGTTCGCTGCGAGTCAAATAAAGCCCGCTTAAAGAAAAATGGATGCGCTCGTCGCTAATGTGACAAGCAAAACCCATGCGACGAATGAAAAAGTAATTTGTGTTGAGCTAATCATACTGAGAACAATTCCCGCCACTCACTAATGAATAAGGACTCGACTAATCATCGGATAGTTACGGAAGACATTACGCCAACCCCAGCCCCGCTACAAGCCAGTTTACAGTCAATCGCTGTTTGATTTTGACACACACACAACAGCCCGACTAATTACTCACGACTCCCTTTCATCAGTCGCGCCGATCAAAATTGACAACATGAATCAAAAAGATCTGCGCTTTCTACTGAACCGGTTTCCAGGAAGCCACTCCCAGAAAAGAGCAACGCCATCTATCGCCATTCATCTCCGGCTTTGATCTCCGAGAAATCCACAAACAAAAAAGCAAAACAAAACAAAAATAGAAGAAGAAGAAGAAGAAGAGGAGGAGGAGAAACCAGAGTATGGCTGGTGAAACAACGTCGGCTTTTTTGAAGCATTCTTCCACTCCTGGAAGGTTGCCCGCTGTTTTGAAGGAGACTTCTTCAAAGCGAATGCTGGTGGCACTGAACATTCCTCCCGCAATTAATATTTATTAAAAATAAAAACGGCCAGGAAATATGGTATGTCTAATGGCATCATAGCCGGCTTAAAACATATATACAGACAGAACGACCACGGGAACAAAAGCGTTCCCATCCTCTGCACACACACACACACACACACACACACACACACACACACACACACACACACACACACACACACACACACAACCAGGCTTTAATCCACTGTAATGTCTTACAATACGACAAGTCAGGCAAAATTTACTGTGACAGATTGAATGGAACCTAACATAAATATAATTACTGCTCACATGATCTTCTCCACCTCCCTCCTCCTCCTCCTCCTCCCCCTCCCCCCCATGACGACGATGACGACGGCGACGAAGTCTGCCTGATGCCGCACAAAGAGGACATGCTCTACAGCCTCGAGTAACACTCTTTTTCGATTTTTTCATCAAAAACGGAAAGAAAGAAAAAAATCAGCCTGTGCCAACCAACCAGAGACGCGTACAGTAAACCGCCGCGCGTGTGTCAGCGCTGTGCGCGCCGAGGCCTGATTGGCAGGTACTTCGCCTAAATTAGGGTGGTAGGGTGGTGATAATTCTCGCTGTTTACCAAAACCTTAGCCGGGCCGCTTTGACCTCATCCTGTAGAGAGTGAACCATAACCATGGAGCAATGGCGTGTGCTAATTTTTAAAGACAACATCTGCAGCTCGTTATTGGAATAATGGGGCTACATTCTGAGGACAGATGCTTTGCGATATTGGCGAAGCACACGGAGAGTGGGCCGCGGGCGCCTTCAGACATGCTGTCGATGTGTCGGGGACGACATGGGACACGAAACTATTTTTTTAATCCCCCCCCTCCTCCCCTTTTTCTTCTGTACTTGGCCAATTACCCCACTCTTCCAAACTGCTCCACCCCCTCTGCCGACCCGGGAGGGCTGCTGACTACCACATGCCTCCTCCGATATATGTGAAGTCGCCAGCCGCTTCTTTTCACCTGACAGTGAGGAGTTTCGCCAGGGTGACGTAGCGCGTGGGAGGATCATGCTATTCTCCCCCCTCAGGCGTCCCTAACCGACCAGAGGAGGCGCTAGTGCAGTGACCAGGACACTTAGCCACATCCGGCTTCCCACCCCCAGACACGGCCAATTGTGTCTGTAGGGACGCCCGACCAAGCCGGAGGCAACACGGGGATTCGAACCGGCCATCCCCTGGGTTGGTAGGCTACGGAATAGACCGCCAGGCCACCCGGACGACCCGGACACGAAACTTACTTGAGAGGCTCAAAAAATCGTGACGACCCCGATCGCTCAGAGTCACGGGGGAAAGTCCGCAAGCTCATGTAGGTGGTTTTAACCGGTGATGCATCTCGTGTAGATGAATTAGCAGGATCTAAGCGAGTCCAGATGAGGAACGAAGGACTGCGGCGGTGCTCTCTGTCCCCCTTGAAAAAGTGAGCTGTAAACCTGTGAGAACGTGGGCGAGGGTAATTCTCCACGAGAAAGCCACCGTGCCCAACCCCCTAGCTAACCCAGATTAGGTTTCACATTCCTACTTCAAAAAATATTAAAAAAAACACAAGAGGGAGAGCAGCGAGAGGTGGGATGGGAGACAGACACTCTTTTGTTAGGATATTTCCAACCTCCAACCATTTCATCTCACTGACTCTGTTTATGCCATGAGTCAAGAACAAGCGTATCTTCCTCCCCCCTTGTTCTCCATCCAAGCCGCGGAGTCTTCCCCCCGTCGGTTGCTGTTGTAAAGTACACGAGCGGCAATGTCATCAGGGGTGCACCCTGTACCCGTCCTGGCTGCTGCTGCAGCGGGTCCTCGCCAGGGCTGGCGACAAGGCGGGACGCCGGAGGCCCCTCAAGGCTCTACCTTGTGAGGATCTCTCTCTCTCTCTCTCTCTCTCTCTCTCTCTCTCTCTCTCTCTCTCTCTCTCTCTCTCTCTCTCTCTCTTCTCTCTTCTCTCTCTCTCTCTCTCTCTCTCTCTCTCTCTCTCTCTCTCTCTCGCTCTCTCTCGCTCTCTCTCTCTCTGTCTTTCTCCACATGCCAAATGGACCGCGGCGCAGCCCAACACCACAGTGGCTGTGACTCACACATGCCCTCCTTTTTAGAGCAGATGGTCAAAAATAGCGTCCGACATCTACATTTTTGTAAGCTTTGGGCCCTGTCAGGCCACGGAGCGTTTTGCCAAGAAGGACTTGAGGTGCAATATGTGCATGCGGGTGTGTGTGTGTGTGTGCATGTATGTGTGTGTGTGTGTGTGTCTGCCATAAAGGAATAAAAATAATCTGGTCAGTTATGGCCCTGCCCTGTTTGATACCGAAGAGAGTGAAAACACCCCGTTGTCAGAAAAAAAACTCTTATGCAATCTGCGCCTATAAATAGGGAGTGTGAACGTGTGTTTGTGTCTGCGTGTGTGCGAGTGTGCGTGTGTCCGAGTGCATATTTGTGTCGCGGAAACACTGTCCAATTAATTATCATTCATCAACCAACGAGAGCGGCTGCGTTATTTCTAATTACTCCACCTTAATGTAACAATCCCTTGTTTCCGTGGCAGGGACTATTCATTTCACAGAGCCGGCGACGAGGCCGTGGGGGCCACCCGGCCGGCTAGCCAGCCAGCCAGCCAGCCAGCAAGCCAGCCAGTAAGCAAGCCACCAAATGGGGGTACATGGGGACTTGAACAGGATGGTTTACAAGAGAAGTTATTTTAAGTCACTA
Organism: Lampris incognitus; assembly: GCF_029633865.1. Lineage (NCBI taxonomy): Eukaryota > Metazoa > Chordata > Actinopteri > Lampriformes > Lampridae > Lampris > Lampris incognitus. The sequence goes on along the minus strand of NC_079227.1, from coordinate 27,550,390 downwards.
GTGAAAGAGCCCCCAGCCCTGCAGGACAGTGATGCACGTGGCCACATGCCATATCTTTAGACACCCACATTATGTGTCTGTACTGAAACACACACACAACACACACACACACACACACACACACACACACACACACACACACACACACACACATTCTGAAATCTCAAGACTCCTGGGCGCAAGCGCACCTAGGTGGTGGTGGTGGTGGTGGGGGGGGGGGTGCATGATGTATTCCTCTCTATCTAGCGCCGCGGCTTGTTATTATCATCTTCATTTATTGCCCACAGCTGTCAAGTCGGTGTATCAGCGCTGGTCCGTGATGCATGCTGTGCACCTGAGCCAGGCCCGGCTAACTGCATTCACAAAACACGGTAGAACGAGCATATGGTGTCGGCTTGTAGACGCATGGAAGGTGGGAGGGGCAAAAAAAAAGAGAATGACGGTGATCAAAACTGTCAGTGAAGCAACTTTAACTGACACGCATTCATCTCAACCAGGCAGGTGTGACGCGTGGTCGACCTGGGGGGTGGGGTGGGGTGGGGTGGGGGGGGTGAAATCACAACTTCTCAATTTGTTGAAACGAGACTTTTAAAGGAAGGAGATAAACTGTACAAGGTCCCGACCCTTAAAAATCCTTTAAAGAGAAACTGCTCCTCTGACCATGTCACTCCTCCTCCTCCTCCTCCTCCTCCTCCTCCTCCTCCTCCACTATGAGCCATTAAACACAAGGGCCGCTTCTTCAGCCCCGTGCGGGAAGACGTACTCTAGCCTGCGAACCAGCAACAGTCCTTTTCACAGTCACGGTCATTTCCGCTATTGTCGACGGGGCCTTGAGCAAGGCACCAGACTCGGCAATGCTCCAGGTGTGCCGCGCTGGGAACGAGTCCGCTCTCGAGTTCAAGTCCAAACTTGACAACGCCGCAGACCTACGCAGACATGAACTCATACATTATATACACAATATCCAGTCCGCGGTAACAACACATGTAGGGTGCATGTGGGTGCGTCCAGCGACCCTGCCTGCCTGCGGAAAGAGCCCGTTCCTGAGACGGGTGGTGTGTGATCTGACGCTCCCACGCACCGCCCCACGACCCGGAAAATACAAACACACACCCAAGGGGTCGTGTAACCCGCGTGTGCGCGACGCGCACGTCCGTGTGTCTTGGAGGAATTAGACCCCACAACAAACTTACGAGGCATACATTTTGCATCCCGGGTCAAATATTTCCTCTATCCTCAAGACGAACACGCCTCCGGTCCTCTTCAAATCAGACACCCTCCAGTTTCTTCATCTGGAGGACGACGACGGTTATCTAATGAAAACACCGGCGCGCATCACTCCTCCTCCTCCTCCTCCTCCTCCGACCTGTCAAAAAACAGCGATTGCCACAGTTGAAATTCAAATGACGCACCCGTCCGGCATCCATCCGGGTTTCACCTCACGACTTCGCCACGGCGAGCATGCAAAGGCGGGACAGGTGATAGGCAAAGCGGGTATTGAAATAGCGCGGCTCGCTCCATATGGCAGCACACTGCTGCAACACACTAACGCAAAGCAGCGGGGACAGGTTGGGGATTTCATCTGCTCTCGATTTACATCTGGAAAGCGACCCTGCGGGACAACTGACAAAGGTGTTGCACTACTACCTTTGGGTTGAGGGTTCTACCTTTTTTTGGGGGGGGAGGGATATGGGGGTGCACAAGGGCACAAGAGGGAATGGTGATGTTGCTGGTAAAAAAAAAAGATTGCCCTCACCCTGTTTCTTAGAGAGAGAGAGAGAGAGAGAGAGAGAGAGAGAGAGAGAGGGAGGAACAAAAATGGGGTGGGGTGTGTGTGGGGAGGAGGAGGGGGGGGGGCATTCCCTGTGTATTAGTAAATCCCAGTTAATTTGCCCTGTCAGTGAACAATGAGATATGGACCCCTGCGGGCCCTACAGAATGTAATTCCACCACTTCCACAGAATCACGTTCATTACTCACCAGACGTGTCGTGTGGATCTTCTACCCTTTAAGAAAATGGAAATAAAAAATAATAAAATAAAATGAAAATGTTGAACCGGAGCACACAGTAGACGCTGTGGCGGCGGCCTATGTTACAACACAATCCCAGAGGAGCCTTTCCCGGCACCCATTTTTCCTTGGGGTGTTTTCCTTTTTTCCATCCTCTCTCTCCATATTGAGAGTACACCTTCGGAGCTGTTTATGAAGATGTAAGAACATAACCGAGGTTCCCACTCTCTCGCCCGCGCCGTCTCTTGGAATTTTGGGAGCGAAATGTGTCCCGTCCCATGCAAATCCGTATGCAGTTTTTTTCTTTCTTTCCAACATCACAAAGCGTGACAGTCACATTTTCCTTCGTGGCCTTGGCCTGACCGCTGTTTAACCTGCACAGCCCAAGAGTTTGGAGAGGCTGGATGTTGTCCACTATTCAGCGCCTCTCTCCTACAGTTACACTGGGGTGCTGCGTTGGAACGTCCCCTGCGCGTGAGTCACATTTATGATGCATGGCCTGTGATTGATGGGGCGGGTGGGGTGATCTTGGATGTTTTTGGAGACTATCTAGTCTGATTACGGGTCTATGCAGACCCGTAATCAAAATCAGAATCGTGTTTATTGGCCATGTAGGTTTGCACATACATGGAATCTGACTCCGCTTTCGTGGCTCTCTCAGGGTACTTACACATAGACTAACAACGGGGACCGGCGGTTCGAATCCCCGTGTTACCTCCGGCTCAGTCGGGGCATCCCTACAGACACAACTGGCTGTGTCTGCGGGTGGGAAGCCGGATCTGGGCACGTGTCTTGGGTGCTGCACTAGCGCCTCCTCTGGTTGGTCAGGACGCCTGTTCGGGGGGGGGACAACATGATCCTCTCACACGCTACGTCCCCCTGGTGAAACTCCTCACTGTCAGGTGAAAAGAAGCGGCCGGCGACTCCTCATGTATCGGAGGAGGCCGCCCTCCCCGGATCAACAGAGGGAGGTGGAGCAGCGGCCGGGATGGCTTGGAAGAGCGGGGTAAATTGCTGGGTACAATTGGGGGGGGGGGGGTCCAAAAACAAAACAAAAACAAAGAATAACAACACTACAATCTTCAGATATACACACGAGGACCGGCTATAAACAGGTGAAATAAGAGGTGATAAAGTGCCATGGTGAGAGCAGAACTTGTTAAGGAGAATAGGGTCTCTTCACTACTTCCATCACCCCCCCCCCAAAAAAACAGTCCTTGTTGCAGACCTACACCTAACCGTGAGTTGGAAAATGAAGAACTCTAATCTCATACGGGAACAGACAATGCGTCGAGGTAAAACCCATGTGGGCCTTTAGATAAAGCAAGGTGTACGTTTTGTGTTCCCGCCGATGCTCCCCCCCTGGCCAGCGCGGCAGAGCGAGCGAGCGAGGTCGACCCCCTTGTGAAGTGTAACGAGAAGCGTGCAGAGGTCACAAGCGTTTCCACAGAGCGGGGGGGTCAAAGGAAAGCAAGCCGCAAAACTAGTGCGTTTGGTGCGGATTTACGCTAAAGCTTTCATTTTGTATTTTTTTTCCTTCCCCTAAGTGAAATCACCGGTCTGTTTTACCGGGGATAGATTAGATTAAGTGAGATTACGGAGAGAGGGGTTTCCTAAAAAGGAGCAAAAATAACACACTCGGTACTTAGCAGATGAGTCAACAGTGGGATTAAACCAGACAGACACGTTCAAATCCAACACTAACGCCGCGCACAATGGTCATCCTTCCACCACCTCGCCCTTTTCTAAGTGGCTTTAGATCTCGCCGCTTTAAACTCGTCCTCGGACCCTTCTGCGATGGGCGACGACGCTTGGGTATGTTTCGTTAGTATGTGTTTTCCGACGCACGACAAGATCACTTCGGGTCTAGTCTACAACTAGGACAAATCTTAACGCCAGCAATTGGGGGGGGGGGGATGTTTTCCTTCCTCGAGATAAATCCTCATCCTCGTCTTCCCCTTTTCCCTGCCAGCCCCCCCCCCCTCTGTTTGTGCTGTTTCGCGTTTGTGCAATAACAAGTCCTATCACCGATGCACCCAAAAATACGCGCGGAGTGGTTGCACACTCTAATATGATTAAATGATCTGTGGTCTGGCGTCACTCCCAGCGCCTCTCCCCATCCCTCGCTCCGCTCTATATCTCCCTTTTGCACAATCGCGAGCACGCGGCGCGCAGGCACAGATTTCCCCCCCCCCCACATCGGCCCGAGCCGTGTTTTGAAAATAGAGCCTCCGTATTTACAGTGAAAAGTCAAGCTGACAGGTACAGTATGACCGTTCTGTCTCTCTGCATGCCCCCTCGGCGGATATCTCTTCCCTCCACGTGTCACCGCGGCTCTGTGTCACCAAGGTGGAGCATTACCAATCTCGCACACTCGCGGCACAGACACACACACACGCTCGAGGAATGTAGAATTACGACCCTACACATGTGGGAGGAGTACGATGCTGTGGAGCAGCAGCTAATCTTGCTATCCCACAATGATTTCCCTGCCAGGGAGGACATTTTCGGTTTCGGTGCACACACACACACACAAAAAAAATTAATCTCTGCGACGCTGCTGCGTGTTCCATGTGGCGCGAGTGCGTGTTCCGTGTGGCGCGAGTGCGCGTTCGCGCAGCTCTTATTGCGCATATAAACCGCGCAAATACCCAAGATCCGCATTAATAAGAGTGATATGATTCGAGGTTATGTCCACGAAACTTGATTATAGGCTCAGGCTCGCCATTAAGAGATCGCAAAGTGCCCGGTGACACAAGTTCCTGTGTAATAGCGCGCCGGGCTTGCCCTGCATTCTTCTTTACTGGGTGAAAATAGCCATACCAGTGGGGTGATTCATCCCCCGGAGTTCACGCTGCCGAGTAAAGACAACACAGAAAAGGACCTTGAGCGAAACCTACACAAACCTCCCACAGGCTCCGACCAGTGAAGAAGAAGAAGAGCAGTTGGTTTTCTTACTCCGATTGCTTTTTTCACTGCGAAGAGTACCCCGAGGAGGCTCCGCACAGGCCTTGCGTTTGGGGAGCTTGCATGCGCGAGTGGAA